>NC_056726.1:49326334-49552039 GCF_019279795.1 Protopterus annectens
CATAAAAAATGTGTGTTTTTCTGGCAAATTGCTCAGGAATGATGTCACTAAATAATGACATACATTGAGTTTCAGACTTTACATCCCTCATAAAATGCATACTAACACAAATTCTGTTACTCTAGCAACTTTCTAAGTTTATAAGGGTGTTATATTTAAAATCAGTCCTTATTTTGGGGCCTTTATCCCACCCATTATCTTAAGCTTTGTTTAGATTTCTTGTGCTAAGGGGTTAAGAAGGATGTGTGGAAGAGTATACTTTTTACGGGACTTTTTAAAATATATTAAAAATAGCAAGTTCAGCTTTCCTTTTACATCAATATATAGTTTAGTATTATAGACAACGTGGAAGAATACCAGGAAACTATGTAATATAAAAACAAATTTGAAAGTCAACAACAATAAATGAAATACTGCATTTGATGACTATACCTTCTCAAAATATATTACCCTACATCTAATTTTCTTGAGTCCATTAGAGTTAGATATGATTGCCCACCTGTAGTGACCTCCATTTTACATATATATATATATATATATATATATATGTATGTATGTAGATAAATGTACATTCATAGGACATAAGTAAGTACTAGGCTAGCTGCTTTTGTGGGACATTTTTAAAGCTGCCCAGTTTCCCTCTGGGTGTTTGAATTAACCTATCACATTTGGTGCTAGATTGGCCTTACTGATCCTGTGGTCGATAATTATATATTGCCCCTAGTCAGAATGACTATAATATATAAAGACAACTAAAATAACAACATATGAATATTTACAGAATGCCTTGGAACAAATCTATTGGAAAGCATGCACCAAAAAACACCTTTTCAGAGTTAGCCTAAGAATATTCTCATCAAACTCTATAATTTTAACATGACCAGTAAGAAAGGTAACTTAACTTGTTAATGAGTGACTGCTGCCAACATAATCAAATACTACTTTTAAGCACGGGAATATTCTGTTTTCAGGACCACTACTAAAGTTCATGTCAGCAAGGACCAGCCCAGAGGACGCAAGCTGTATGCAGTGCATGCATTCCAAATCTGAGTAGCTGTCCAGATACCAAGAGGCCATCTGACAGAGAAAATGAGGGCTTCAGGTGGTCTCTGGGGGGGAAGGGAGAGAGAGATTCTTTCCTGCGCTCCCAAGAAGAAAATAGGTATTGTAATTATTGAAGCAATGGGAGAACACCGGAGTACTTATGGCTTGTGCAAACTTGCATGGACAATTAGTCTAACCCTGTTTGGCACTGCATGTGTCACTATGGTGAGAGAAACAGCAGCAAGTCAAGGACATAGTCCAGGACCCACAGTTTGAGGATACTACTACATGAAAACTTAAACCTCTCCTGCCATTATGACGAATGAATGAATACAAAATAGATTATATGTAGAAGACGAATGTTAGATGCTTAGCTGGGCTGTAGAGCTTGGCTAGATATTATGGATAACGTGACCTATTGTTACTTTAACAACGCATTGCAGTTTGGCTGACAGACTCGTAGTCATTTTCATACCACAATACAAAACCAACTAGTGTAAAGGCTTATCACAACTACTGTCCAAATGTATCAGCAATTCTGCTCTCAGTATAATACTCCAGGAAACCAAGTAGTAAAACACAGTTATTTTATTCTAGCTCCTCGGTGTAACCACCTTCAACACTTACAAAAAAACTTACAAAAAACACACCACTTTTATATAAAATCTTAAATTACATTCAATTCTCAATCAAATAATTAATTAAAACTATTCACTTGAAGCAAACATCTCCAGTTTAACTCATTATTTAAGCCGCCAGAAATCAGTCTTGTACTTTAAAATATATATATATACTTTCTTTATACATCATTTTTTGTTTTAATACATTTTCATTATTCTCAATACATTCAATTTTTTCTAAAATAGTGCCATGCAATAAACTCTCATCACTATTGTGACATGCTTTAAAATGTGAGGATATTATTTTCTCCTTTTTGATTCCTTACATCCCTCAAATGTTCCATGAATCGAACCCGGAACTTTCTTTTAGTCTCCCCTATATAATACAGTTCACAAGGACATTTCAATGCATATATTACTCCTTTACTTTCACATGTATATGTCCCTCTGGATACAAATTTAACACCATTCATACTACCAACTGTATTAATAATATGCGTACATATACTGCACCTATTACATCTAAAAGTTCCTTGTTGTAATAAAGGCTTCCCAATGTTCATTTTTGGCATAACAAATGTACCATGAACTACCATATCTTTTATATTTTTACCTCTATTAAATGAAAACAATGATCTTTTTGGTAAAATAGTTGACAAACACTTATCTTGTATTAGATATTCCCAATAATATTTAATCATGTCAACTATTGCCCCACTTTTGATGTTATAAACAGAAACATAATATATGGAATCCTTCATATTCTGATCACTTAAATCACTACTTTGATAATCCTTCATTACTTTTTTCTTTTTCCTATGTTCCTTCCTTCAAGTACCTTTTTTTGAGTTGCTTCTATAGGCTTTAAATTATACCCCCTCCCCCTAAACATTTTTATTGTTTGCTCCATTTCTTGTGCCAGGTTGATTTCATCATTACATAACTTAGATAACCTTAGCAATTCCCTGTAAGGCAGGGCATCCATTATATGGGGGGGGGGGGGGGGACTAGTTGCAAAACGGTATTGGCTACCATCCTCAAACTTCCTGTGTATATTAGTTGTGACACTTCCATTCTCTTTGCCTTCTAAAATCAAATCCAGATAAACTACTTTTGTTCCTTTTTGTAGACCATCAAAAGATAGGCCAAATGGATTTTTTATGCAGTTTTAAATAATGAGTTAAAATGGAGATGTTTGCTTTAAGTGAATAGTTTTGATTAATTATTTGACTGATAACTGAATGTAATTTAAGATTTGATATAAAAAGGGTGTGTTTTTTTGTAACTTTTTTTGTAAGCGTATTATTCCTTGAAGGTGGTTACACCAAGGCGCTAGAATAAAATAATTGTGTTTTACTACTTGGTTTCCTGGAGTATTATACTGAGAGCAGAACTGCCGATACGTTTGGACAGTAGTTGTGATAATTTGTGGAGAGACAGAAGGAGTGTGGTAGTGTAAAGGCTTTCCTTCATCATTTACTAGTAAAGTTTATGCCACTTGTTCTCTTTACTTTTCTGTTTAAAAAGAAAGTTACATTGGAATGCCTATTAAACACTTTATTGTTAAGCATTTCTTGTCTGTAACAGCTGATCAATAATTTATGTGACATAACTGTAGCTGCATATTTATGTTATAATGAAAGTACATTTTAAAACATATTTAAGAATTGCATATAATAAATTGAATAATTAATCAATCAGTTGCTATGCAGGAAAATTGAACATAATTTAAATCTCGACTCCTTCAAATTCTTGATATTGCTTCATGTCAAATACAACAGAATTACTTGAAGGAAACAATCTTTTTTCACTTTTGGAAAGATGAGAGTGTTACTAGTAACTGACCACACGGTGGCACTGTTTTCTACATCTCATAACATCCATAGACTTGAAGCCCAAGCCATTCAAACAGAAAGGTGAAATAATCCCAGTAAAAATTAGGGCAAATGAGACTTGTTTTAACAGGAAACAAGCACCTTAATTTTGAAACATTTGACTAAACAAAGAGACTGGAAGTTGTTCTACATAATATTCCACTTAATTTTAAATCAGAGTTCTTGGAAACTAAGCTACTCTAAAAATCAGATGGTTTAAGGAAGATAATTCTGGCTCAGCATGATTAATAAAACTGCAATATTGTTACCTGCAAAAATAGCTTTTTTGATGTTATACCACTACTTAAATGAGTAGATAAGTTTATTGCATCTTGATTGCTTCAGGGTATATTGCCCTGGAAATAATTTAACTGAGGCAGTGCGTTGTTATTACTATTATTTTTATTATTATTATTATTACTACTGTTGTTAAGTATATTTCAAGTATTAGTGCATGCCTGAAGTGCTAATGAATCTGATCTGTACTTGAATACTCTGTGACTCTAAATAAATGCACTAGACTAGATCAATGCTCTTGGGTAACCCTGGGAATGGAGATCTAAGAAGGTCTTAAGTGGTTATACAACAAAATAAATCAGTAATACCAATTGCTAGTTTAGTCAATGTTAAATGGTTTGCATTATAATTAATTTGGGTCATCTGGTACTAGAAACACTGCACAAAAATTTGAATGCAGATTTTAAGGATCAGCAGTGCTTCTGAAGTAACAACATCCAATATAACAGGATAAATGTGGCAGGAGCATTTTAAGAAATGGAATTCATAGCCCAGGACACACAGTTTGAGGATACTAATACATGAAAATGTAAACCTCTCTTCCCATTATGTCTAGGGGCACACTAGATATGTGCTAGCATATATTTTAATGACAAGCTATGGTCTGCTTGGCTCACCCGGTCTATACATTATAGCTTCTCTACTGTATAATCTGCAAACACTCCTTCAGCAAAGCGTTTTGTTCACTTAACCCTAATGAGAATTTCATTATAATTGTTCCATGCTTTTTCATTTAGTATTATTCTTTTAGAATGTACTATCTCTTCAGGAAGTTAGTACAACCACTCATTCTATGAAACAATGCTCCTTTATGTCTACCTTGAGCCATCCACAGAGAGCCTTCAAAAACAAAATTTCATTCTTCCACATTGCTGTTTCTTTCTCTTTTTAGTTCTCAATCTCTCGCTCTTTTTTTTTTTTTTTTTTGAAGGGTTAGATGTACTTGGACATAACAGTTTCCACTGAGGAACTTAATGATTTCTGATTTAAAGTTTCTTTTCTACCCCACCTTCTTTTTTCAAGGTTACTCATGTCAATCCTTCACAATGTACCTGTTATAAGCTTCACATACATAGTTTGCATTGCAGTTTTCTCACCCTTTGAACTGCTTGAACCCTGATTATGTCCTTAATAAGATCCACAGAAGTTAAGTACATGCAAAACACCAGACTGGTCCACACCTCTTGCTTCCTACTGTTGATGCCTGTAAGTGTGGGTGCAGTGGTAGCGTTGTCACCTCACAGCAAGAGTTTCTCCAGTTTGATTCTCAGCTGGGGTGCCTTCTGTGCGAAGTCTGCATGTCCTCCCAGCATTCGTGTGGGTTTCCTCTGGGTGCTCTGGTTTCCTCCCACATTACAAAAACATGTGTCTGGAGCATTTCTCCCCAGGTCTCCACTGAACATTGGCTTCATTCCAAGTTGGACTTTCCCGGTTAACAAAATGTTAAAAAAATAAATAAAAGAGTGCATTCAACTGCTTCAGCAGCCTTCTTGGATGCTTTTGCACATTGCATGCTCAGTTTCACGACACTGCATATGAATTACCCAGATGTCTTTTCTTAATAGATATTGATATGTTTTTTTTCCATTTGCACACTCCTTTTCTGTGTTCTTGCTTAGCTCTGCATTATTTTTCAGGTTTTTTTTGTCTACAATGAATTTAAGCTGCACTGTTTTATATTATTTTTCCAGTCCTTCCATTTCTTGTCTCATCTTTTCTAAGCCTTTATGTGCATTAACCTTGTAATGTAGCCTTGTCATCAGCAAAATGGCAAGTTATCCTTCTAGATATTCCACAGTGTTACTTCTTAAGGTGTCGAAAAAATAATGGTCAAGATATATATCCCTGTAGCATACCATTGTTAACCATTGTTTCATTTGATTGGATTATTTTTATATGATTCTCATATATCCTGTTTCCTGACCTGTGTTTTACTAATACTGCCATTCTAAGGATTTCTAATTGGTTCACAAAATGCCTATATGGCCTCATGTCAGATGACTTGCTAAAGTCAAAATAAGTCACCTTCCCATATGTATCTAGATGTAATGATCATATAATCTGACAGAAGTCAAAACCTTTCAAAGACTGGCTGTACCAATGGGGAAATCACCTTAGGAGCATACACAAAAATTAAGTGAATGTAATAGACACATTTAAAAGACATTTAAAATAGGCGCCTCCTGAAGGCTGTTCTTCATAACATATCTAACGGCAAGTGCTACTGAAGATAATAGAGGTGAGAGAAGGAACCATCAGTGAAGCCTGCCTCTTCACCTTGAGCTCAGAAATGAAATGACCCAGCTTTAATGAGGCAGAGACCTCCTTGTATAGCCTAAGAGGGATATCAATAAATACCAGAGAGAAGTTAAATTTTTCCTAGTATTTGGTAAAGGCTAGCCACTCATCAGAGACCTTTGCTGCATCAGTACTGAGGGATACTCATTTTATGTGTGTAGCCATTCCAGTTAAAAATTGTTAGTGCTTTCCTGATGTTACACTAAGTTTTTCTATGTATTTTAACATAACATTTACCTGCAGAACTAATGCTGGTATAAAAAATTCAACATGACCGCTCTGTATTGCACTGCATAATTTATAGTGCATGTTTAAGATAGAACTAAGAGATGATATAAATCCAGTGATCCAGGGTCCTTAAACTGCTAAAAAGTGATAGCTTTAAAAGTGACAGTGATAGTGCATTCCCCATAAGAAGGATCATGCGGAAGATATAACATGTTATCATCTGTAAGAGATGCTTGAGAAGTGATGTGTGGATGGTGCTCATTAACTTGATAAGAATGCCATACAGGCATAATGATCTGTCCTATTTAAGCAGGCGTACTGCTTCAGAGAGGTTAGCAACTGTGAAGGCACTCTTTAAGCTTGTGGATTGTTAGAAAAAAGGAGACCCTGAGACCTCAAAAAGAGCTGCCTAGAGAGAAAGATCCATAACGGTGAGATTTATTCCAGGGCCAGAGAGTAAGATTTAGTGGAAAGGGAACATCATGGTGATGAACAAATTGCATTATCCCCATGGGGTTTATTGGCAGCTTTGTTCTTGATGACAGGAAAAAACTTCCCCTTGATTGATTAATGGTCTGAAACTTTGCTGTCTGCATTTGATGTTTAGAAACCTGGAGAATTAAACTGTATGAATTCTGCTTAATCTTTTAACACCACTGAGAAGTTATGTTTTTTTAGGACTGCATCCTAGTCTTCATATGTAAAATAAATGCTTTGTACTCCCTGTCATTCCCCTTATAATGAAAGGAGAGGAATTACATTAGATCGTTTAGTTGCCAAGTGTCTCTCATTCTGTTCCCTTACTAGCCAGTTAAACCCAAGTGCTTCAATCTACACCAGAACAAGCACTTCTTGATATCCCACTGGATATGAAGTGAAATCTTATCTAGACATGAATGTGAATAACTTGCCGTGGAAAACATGTTTTGAAGGGTGGAAGCTTTGTAAAAATTAAACCATGTCCATATTCATGTAGAGAGGTAACTGGGTTGTTTTTCAGATACTAATAGGGAAGAATGATCTGAAAGTGGCTTTGCTACCATCTGTGGGACATCTACACTGTTTAACAAAATGTTCCTGTAGAACACCCATACTATTGGCCAGAATGTTAATGATGTGTATTTTTTATATAGGCATGGTGAAATCAGATAGGTTTACAGTAATGAGTGGAGATGGTGTGTGAACAAACTGAAGATGTCTCTTCACTGTGCAGTCTAAGTTGCCTGTAGTCCATCCATCTATCCACAACCCCTTTTCCCATTTTTGCTCGTGGGGTCGGGATGTCAGTTCAATAGTGATAATCATCTAGAGCCACGGTTTACATCACCGTGTGGCTAGTTCTGCCACGGTTGTTCTTCCACACCACGTACTAGTATACACACTCACACCTATGGCCAATTTAGAGTGTCCAGTTCACCTATTGCATGTCTTTGGAATGTGGGAGAAAACTGGAGCACCTGGAAGAAACCCACATGAACACAGGGAGGACAAATTCAGACAGTAGATGAAACCTAAGGAGTTTGAAAAAGGAAGTGTCTGCAAAAGTTAAATTGTTAAAATGCTCACATAAAATAAGTTTACCCTCCAAAAAGATCAGTAGATACTGAGTAAGAGAAGTGACTTCTTAACCCTTACGTCATGTCAATGACAGTCTTACAACAGTGTAAATTCACATCCCATCAGTTTCTGACAGTCCCAGCTGTGTGCAGCAGTGGACTAAAGCCTTCACCCTTTGCTATTTCTCAGCTGATGTGAGTTGGATTAGTGGGTCAGGCTTCGCAGTAGATTGCCATGGTGACAAGTGATGAGGCAGTGCCTGCCTGTGTCACTATGTAAGGAAGACTGAGAGGGGGGTGTATATCCAGAGTGTGTGTTCTCCACTTATGATTTCCAGTGGATACCAGGGAACAATGTCGATGCTTGTTTTCAAAGGAGGAGAAAAACAACTGAGGAATGCCAACCCCTTAGCCGTCAGGGGGTATGCTCACTGGGACAACATAGAGTTTGAAGAATAGCCCCACCGATCCCCAATTATTCCTGCCATTCACCTCTCTCATCCTGCCTCTAGGGGAGTAAAGAAGTCAATAGTGCAGCAGGGGAGGGTTGATGGTCATGGTGACTGGAAATAAATGCATTGTCTTTAACAGTAGTTTCACCTTTGACTTCCAAATCTTTTAAAATTCTTACCTTTGATCTGGGTTTCATGATGTTCCTTGCAAGTGAGGTGAGCTTGAAAGTCTGAAAGTTTGTTGATCTTTGTTACTTCAAGTCTTATCACGGTAAGTCTTACATACTGTCTTCCATTTATCAGGCAACATAACCTGTACCATGACTTGTGAAGCACTTAATTAGTACGATTACTAGTTATTGTTTCATTTGTCCAAGAATTCTAGTATCTTGAGGAAATTTTCATTTAGCAACCCCGCTCTTTGATATTCTTTTCTATCTACACCACTTATTTTGTTAGCTTAACAAAACATCCCTCTCTCTTTTCTTTCATTCCCTTGTTATTCTTCCAAAGCTTTTACCAAATCTTATTTTAAAATGGCTATCACTTATATGGTTTATTTTCTGATTACCTCTCTTGATTACTTCTGTTTCAGTTGGCACTGTCTGGTCATCTACTTTCTGGGTTGCCTTGTAGTTTTCTAAATGCAGTACATTACCATAATGTGTCTGACAGTTGATTCAGAGGGTGAAGGCTGTCAGCTATAGTTCCTGTGGTACAGGGTTTGATTCCATCAGCCCTTATTTGCCTACTGTGTGAACTTGAGCAAGTCACCTAACCAGACATTTCTCCCGGGTCACTCTTGAAAAGGATAGTATGTTTAGTGGGCCTGCCTGGTCAACAAATAGGTATTATTATCATAATGTTGCTTCCAGCTTATTGTAGCTTTGTTCTAGATAAATGCTTGTTCATTGTACAACAACATGTCTGATATATGCCCACTGTCCTTCCATTTCACCATCATATTTATTTCTTAGCACATTTGTGGGGACACTTTTTGTTCTACTACTGCCTCTAACTTCAGGATCCCCTATCACCTTGTCCCCCAGCTCTCTCATCCCTGGAGATTCCCATGCTGTCATGGTTCTCCAGTTTGATCCCTGTTGAGAGGACTCTCCCTGCCAGGAGAACCCTGCACTCAGAAAGGCCAATGATTCTCTGTATGCAAGTTTCTAGGGCTCTTGTCACTATGCTCAAACAGGTGAGATGAGACCAGGCTAATAGCGGTCATAGCACGACTTTGCAATTATTTTTTTCTGACATTCCCTCCAGTTTGCTGACATAGACCTGTATGCCATGAGGCAATGAGGTGTGGATTATGAGGATGTTTCCACCTCCAGCCCTTAATGTATCCATACCTCCTCACCCTCCCCCCATCATCAAGCATTCATTCCTGGAATCAGACTCCAAAAAGGCATGATAAATGACTTCCCATATTGGCACAATCCATTGCACAGTCCCTTCTTGTTAGGATAGATGTGCCCATCCTTCCTGCTAGATGTCCTGTTAGAAGACCATAGTGTTGGGGGTAACACAAGACCCTGTACTCGGGCCACTTATATCGTCTCTTTTTATCAATGACATAACAATAAACCTCGCTGGACTCGAACTTACTGTCTGTGCAGACAACATTCTACTCACTAAAGCCAAAAAACTTGATATTGAACTTCAGAGGCAACTAGAGTCTAACTTGTGTAAACTACATCAGTGGTCAGTAGACAACAAATGTTGGAGTAATCCAAATAAACAAATCTGATGATATTCACTTCACCATAGAAACTGTCATTGCTAGTCCCACAGGGGAACATTATCCCAAATGTTTCTGAACATAAATACTTAGAGGTTACTCTAGACCCCACCCACTCTTACTAGTCACATGGCATTATAAATAAAGCCTTATCTCAACTCAAGCTATGTTATAACATATCCCACCTTCCATCAAAGGCTATAGCTAAAAATGTCCTTCTTCCCTAGCTTGAGTACTGCTTACACATTCTGACTCTACTCTCTACTTACAACACCCAAGGGATCCAAGTTGTTGAAAATAAGATCTTCAGATTTGCCTACCTAGCAAATTCCCAAACCCACCACCTTGACCTCATTAAAGGACTCCATTGACTACCAGTTAATGACTGGACATCTTTCCTATTCAGCTGCCTTAGCTTTGAAAGAATAAAACTAAGATACTGCCCACCTCTAAACTACATTTAAGGGAACTGCTATACCCATTAACGCTTACCCAAGACAATATCATCATGCTCAGTAGTTCCAGATTCAAGACCACAATCGGTGAAAAAGTAAACACATTTGTCAAGGGAATTCAGATCAATAGCAACTTTGGAAGAATTCACAAAAATCTGTTCTTACCTATGTGGTCAATAAAAATAAATGTGATTGTTGCAAAAACAATTGTTAACTCTCCACCAAACATTTATTACTCTTTGCCCCTGTCAATTTTACCCACACAATTAAGAAGATCTTGTATATAGTGTACACATATGTTGGCACTTTGTAAGTCATGTGTTTCAGCATTAGTGAATGTTAATGAATGTCTTATTGTGCCATTATCTGTGTTGATTTTGTACTCATAGGTTCATAGGTTCATACTAGGCTATCTGCCCTAGGGCATTTATAAGCCTAGCCAGAGTGTGTTTGGCTTTCGCCACCCATTTTAAATTAATTTTGGTATGCCCTTTTTCGAGGTTAGTATACTGCGCTTCTGTCTAACAGTGACACAGAAGTGATACCCGGGGTAAACCTACGATCTCCCATCCACTCATCAAGATTCCTCTTGAAGAGAGTCAATGAGGGACTCTGCCTAACCTGGACTGGGATTTTATTCCAGAGTGAAGGGAGCCTCTGGGTTATGAATCTGTCCCTCCAGCATGTCCTATTTATTTCAGTGCTGAGGTTTAAGTTCCTCGAGCGCGTAGCTCCATGGGATTTGGATTTTCTGAGGTGCAGCATGTCCATTAATTCCGGGTTGGACATGGCTTTATAAGTCAGGCACAGATCGCCTCTGAGCAGGCGGTATGCCACTGAGTAGAGCTGGAGTTTCTTTAACCGGGCAGCATACGGCATCTGTTTGAGCCCCTTGATCCTCTTGGTGAGGTACTTTTGGGGTCTTTCCAGTTGCTGCAGGTGTCTGGTAAGGTACATCCCAAAGGGGCATTGTACTCAATTATGGGCCTGATGAGGGATGAGTAAAGAGGCACGATGACCTCCCTGATCTAGATGTGAATCCCTTCATGATTAGGTGGGCTATATAAAATGTTTTTCTAACCACTTTGGCCACGTGGTTGTCAAATGAGAGATTGCTATCAACTTGGGTCCCCAGGTCCCTAATTACTTCTTCTGTACTTAATGGATTACCACCTATGTGGTAATTTGTGGGCACTTTGTTTTTGCCAAAGGGATGACTGTACACTTTTGGCGTTTAGCTTGAGGCCATGGCTCTGGCACCAGTTGTCTGTTTCTATGAGGCCCTTTTGGAGGATGCTTGTGTCAGCTGGAGAGTCTATTATGGTGCCCAGTTTGCAGTCATCTGCGAACTTGGTCAGCCACAGTCCTTCCATGTTGGCCTGTACCTCCGAGAAATATATACCGAACAAGAGAGGTCCCAAGACTGAGCCTTGTGGGGCGCCACTTGTAACTGGTTTGGAGTCTGACATGGCTCCAGCTATTCTGACCATGTGGGTTCTGTCCTTGAGCCAGTTTGCAACCCATCTAGTGACATAGGGGTTTATATTTAAGCTGGTGAGCTTATCTATAATGCCCAAGTGGGGTATTGTATCGAAGGCTTTTGCGAGGTCCAGCTAGGCTGTGTGGACCACCTTCCCTTGTCAATGGCCTTGGTGACTGTTTCAAAGAAATTGACCAGGTTTAAGAGGCAGGATCTGCCCTTAACAAAGCCGAACTGGGTAGGATCCAGTGTCTGTAGGTCCCCAATATCTTTATTTATAAGGTCCATGATGATCCTTTCCATAGCTTTGCAGACCAAGCTAGTGAGACTTATGGGGCGATAGTTTCCAGGATCCGTTGAGGCACCACCTTTGTAGAGAGGGACCACTGTTGCTGTACGCCACTCTTTGGGTACATATCCTGTAGTAAGGCTGAGATTAAACAGTAGTTTTAGGTTTGGGTTTAGATCGTCTTGGAGTTCATGTAGGGCGCAGCCTGGGACACCGTCTGGTCCCATTGATGCTGTGTTTCTTGCTTTGGAGAGGGCAGCTCTTACCTGAGCATCTGAGATGTCAGCGGGGCAGCACTCTGCTGAGATAGGTATTTGCCCTTTTGGTGGGGTGAAGTTTGCCCTGAACCTGTCAGCTAGGATGTTGGCAATGTCTGTGGGTTCGGTGTATTTTTTGTCATTTTGGACTAATTCTGAGCATATCTGGGAATTCCCACCCAGGTTCCTAACATAACTAAAGAAAGCCTTGTGATTATCCTTAGTGTCCTGTGCAATTTTTCTCTCGAAGCTGGCCTTAGACGATTTTATGAGTGCCCGTAGTTTTTTGCTAATACTGATCAGAGATGCCTTCCCTTTTAGGGATTTTGCTCTGTCATGTAGTAGCTTCCTACTTCTATTGTATAGTTTGTTTATGGCTGGGGTCCACCAGACAGGACATCTGCCTTTGGAGGATTGGGTCTTGGTTTTATTTGGGATTGCATGATCCATGCATTCCTGAAGGTGTTCATAGAATGCGTTTATAAAGGATTTTGTGGTCTGGGCCGTATTATCCAGAGGCCGGGGCTTTGAATGATTCCACCTCGGTTTTGAGGAGTGTGAAATTTGCTTTAGAAGTTTTTCACTGTGGTTTTCTGGGCATGGGGTGGGGTCGGGATGTGAATATCCAGTGAGATTAGTTTATGGTCTGATCTTACCAGTGAGGGATACACTTCTGGTCTGGAGCATAGAGTCCCCATGTTGGTGATGATCAGGTCCAGTATGTTTTCCCCTCTTGTGGGAGTGGTAACAAGTTGTTCCATAGCATTTGAGTTTATAAATTCTAGGAACCTTTGGGCTAGGGTGTTGGAGCTAGAGTAATGCTCCCAGTCTATGGTTGAGTAGTTGAAGTCACCCAATATAATGGTGTTTGGAGAGACCTTCATATTTTCCAGTGTTCTCAGGAAGGCCGAGTGGGGTTCCTGGGTTTGGGAGGGTGGTCTGTAGCAGGCTATAAACTGGAAGGCAGTTTTACCCACTGTTAGTTGCACATGGATAGTCTCTGATGCTTCGTGCTGTGCCACCAACCTGGAGGTGTAGGTATCTTTGACGAATATTGATACTCCCCCTCCTTTTGTGGTTTGGTCCAAGTTTTGGGGCCGAAAAGTATGGTACTCTTCAATTATATTACGTTTTCCTATACTATAGTGAAATGTACAGTTTGTAACTGTCTGATACTCATGTGGTCTATCTATTACATCATGTAACTTTACTGTATATGATCCACTATTAGGTTCATAGGTGTTTACTAGGCTAATGACAGCAAGGGCCTTTTTAAGCCTACCCAGTCATCCCAAATCTCTGACAAGTTCTGATACCCTTGATAAGTGTAAGCAGAGGCTTGGGAGATGAAACATTTACAAGCAGGGACCTGGGAGATGAACCATTTACAGTTTGCCTGTATCTATTAGAGACATAGGCGCCAAACCAAGGATGAATTTCCTGTTCCCCATCCAGTTGTCCAAGTTACACCTGAATTGGGTTAGGGAGGAGCTCTGCTTCACAAGGATGGGGAGCCTGTTCCAGAGACAGGGTAGTCTCTGGGATACATACTTGTCTCTCCAGTAGGTCCCATTTATATCACAGGCAAGATTTAAGTCTTTGGAATGGGTAATTCTGGTGCTGTTTTTTTTTTTTTTTTTTTATATATATATATATTTTTCTTTTTTGTGGATATACAGGAGGTCCATCAGAGTGGGGTCTGGAAATGCCCTGTATGCCAAGCATAGATCTCCCCTCAACAGCCTGCAGGAGACAGAATACAGGGATAGGGTCTTTAGGCAGTCTGCGTAGGACATTTTACTTATGCACTGTATTCTTTTAGTGATGAACCCCTGTGGATGCTCCAATTGTTGGATATGCCTTATTATGTACATACCAAAGGGGGCATTATACTCAAAGATAGGTCTAATGAATGCTGAATACAGTGGAACAATGACTTCCTATGACTTAGATGCCATACCTTTGTTTATAAGTTGCACGACACAATGATTTCCTCACCACTGTAGAGACATGATGATCAAAAGCTAGATTACTATTTATGTATGTCCCTAAGTCCCTAACTACTGAGTCAACTCTAAGGGGTGTGTTGTCAATATTATAGTTACCAGGGATGGATGACTTCCCAAAGGATACTATTATGCATTACTTGGCATTTAGTTTTAGTCCATGGCTCTGACACCAGCTGTTTGTCTGTGTCAGCCCCTCCTGTAGAACATTTGTCAGTGTGAGATTCAGTGACAGCTCTCAATTTGCAATCACCTGTAGATTTAGTCAGCCAGAGACCACTGACATTGGCCTCGAATTTTGAGAAGTAAATGCCAGAAAAGAGCGGTCCAAAGACTGATCCCTGAGGGACTCCACCTGTGACTGGCCTCTTTCTAGAGGGTGGCTCCCCAATTCTAACTTCCTGGTTCTTTTCTGTGAGTCAGTTGGCTATCTACCGGGTGACATACAGGTTTTTATCTAACCTCTTGAGTTTGTCAACAATGCCCAAGTGGGGTACTGTGTCAAATTCCTTGGCTAGGCCAAGGTAGGCAGCATGAACCATTTTGTCCTCATCCTTTGCTGTTGTGATCTTTTCAAAGAAGTCCACCGGGTTGAATAGAGATGACCTGCCCTTGATGACACCAAACTGGGTTGGGTCCCATGTCTGGAGGTTTACTATATCATTATTGATCATTTCCATGATAATTCTTTCAATGGCTATGCATATAAGACTAGTGAGACTTCTGGATCTGTAGTTTCTAGGGTCTGTAGATGGCCCACCTTTGTACTCAGGGATGACTATTGCTGTTCTTCATTCATGAGGCATGAAGCCTGTTTGGAGGTTACAATTAAATAGCAATTCTAGAGGATCTGATAGATCATATTACATGCTATTTAGAAGGCATCTTGGGATATTGTCTGGACCCATTGATGCAGTGTATTTGCCTTAGAGAGAGCATTAAGGACCTGTTCCCTAGTGATAGCAGGGGGAGTTACATTTGATGGTATTCCCAGAGGGAAGGTTGAGGGGGAGAGAGGGGTAAAGTTGGAGATGAATTTGTCAGCCAGTAAGTTTGTTCTATCTTTTGGCTTAGTATAGGTGGCTCCATTTACAATGAGCTCTGCACACAATTATGTATTGCTTTTGAGGTTGCTGACACAGCTAAAAAGTGCCTTGTGGTTGTCCTTTGCCTGGGAGGCCAAATTTACCTGAAATTTGGCTTTGTAGACTTTACTTGTCCTCTGAGTTGTTTGTTTAGTTTGACGAGTGTTTTTATCCTGCTGGGTGCTGCATCTCCTAATTTTTGCCATGATTTTCTTCCTTCTGTTATATAGTCTATTGATTTTGTGATTTCATAATGGTGGCTTGTTGTTTGAGTTAATTCTGTACTTCCTGGTGGGTACAGCTGCCACCATGCAGCTATTAACATGCTTGTACAGGGTTTCCTTGAACAGTTCTGCATAAGCAGCAGTGTTCTCAGGGTATATGGAGGCTTGACATGTTTCCAGGTTATCACTTAATAGTAGGAAGGTACCCTTAGATTAGTTCCTGAATATTCCAAAGTCCAGGATTTATTTTTACTTCAAAGGAGACCATTTTATGGTCTGACCTTACCAGGGAAGACATTAGAGTAGAGGGTGTGTGGCACTCTCCCATATTAGTGAAAACCAGATCCAGTATGGTTGCACCACTGGTTGGTGTATTAACAATCTTGGTCAGTCTCTGTGCCTGTACATTTGGTGTTGTATAGGATTTCCAGTTAATGGTGGTATAATTAACGTAACCCATGAATATGGTAATGAATATGGTATTGGGTTGGATGATGAGTGTTTCCAATAATTTTAAATACATGTTATGGGTTTCCTGGGTCATAGAGGGAGACCTATAGCTTTAATGAAGTGGTATTGGATTTTGCCTGTGGTGATTTGAACATGGAGTAGCTCAAATGTATTGTGTTACTTTTATTGTCTTGTTACTCTGTGAGCTCAAGTTGTGGTTAAAAAGGGTGAGTAGTCCAGTCTAATTTCCTGGTCAACAAAAATGAAAGAAAGAAAGAAAGAAAGAAATATGTAATTTCACATTTCTTGACAGTGTTACAGTTTTAGAGTTTGCTATCAGCTTTTTTTCCCTGCAGCCACCTCCATTTAATATGTCTTTACATCTGCTGGTGAAACTGTTTCCAATAATGCTTGAACCCCCAAACACTTATTAACATACCTTGGTTATAACTAATACCTCTCCTCAGACTTCACTATCCTGTACATTGTATTTTTGTCACAGATTCATGATTATGATACAAAAATGAGAAGTGAAATGCTATCCATCTAGTATCCCTGTCAGGTTTCATCTGTGGTAGTGATACAATCAACACAGTTTACCAAAGTTAGAGTTATATGAACTACATACAAAGCTGTGACTTGTTATATTTAACCATTTAATAACAGTCAGTGTAATAATGATTCCATATATGCCTATTGTACTAGTCATTTGAGGATGTCATATGTGCAATATCTTGCCTATAACTGCTGGCCTGAGTTTCAGAATTGTACCTTCCCTCAAAGGCTTGGTCTAGCTCCCTTCTACTGCCATCAGTGGTATAAGGGGATCGTTGGCTGACACCATCTTTAGATCTTTGTTGCTGTACCATTCGGTATACTGCCTTTAAGCTGTTCTGTATATATACACTGCATCTTCCTAGGCAACACCTATAAAGAATGTAATGTCTGATTAACAGATTCAAACTATTAGGGATAAAAACTGCCATTAAAATGTCAGGCTAGGCTTCTAAAGGTCCTCACAGATCAATGGCCTGCTAAGTCCCTATGAACCTATGAACTTTAAGGGACATAATGGGTAAGGTGGTAGTGATTATCTACCTAGCCCGTTGTCTCTTCCTCCCTATTCTTATAGTTTTCATGCTGGTTTTTTCCTCTCTATTCTGTCATCTTTTAGTTTAAAATATTATATGAGATACTTTTTTTGTTTTTTGAGGACCAATCATCTTATCAGTAAAGTGTCCTGATGATCTATCATACAGGATATATTTTTAAAGCTGTTCTTCATGCTGAGAATGTGACTGTTTTGTAGGGACATGAACTACTGACAATGTTTATGCGATGGCATTTTTGCTGAGATTAGAATAATTTAGATTACTTTTATATTATTTGAATATTTCATTTTAAACGCTTTCTATTGAATTATGACTTAGACATAGGCGAACATACATTTATATAAAAGAAAATAAATCATATTAATGTTTCAATTTAGAAACATTATACATCACATGTTCTTTTGTATGATTATCGTCAATCCAGCATTACATAAGTTGCTCAATTCCTGCCTTTCCTTAGACCTCACTCCTCCTCCAAAACATTATTTGGCATGTATTGTGCCCACAAGTTCCATTGTTTCTATGTACTTTGCTCCTACCCTTTTCTAAAGACCAACTTCCAGTTCTTTTATCTCTGATACAATATTCAATAGTTCAAACACATTTGGTTTAGAGTCTGATTTCCATTTTCTAGTAATTGCTTTTTTGGCAGTCACCAGAATTAAAGTTAACAAGGCCTACTTACTATGTCTAAGCAATTCAGATTCTGTATCCCAGCTCAAAAAATAATTTCCTTAGTTACATCCAAATGTTCAACCAATACTTATGACAGAAAACTCTGTAGGGAATTATTGAAGTCTGACAACTCACTAAACTCCCAAAACATATGTTCCCAACATATATCTCATCTGTCCAGATTTTCACAAAATGTACAGATTTTTGCCTGATTTTTTTGGTCTGTTTCTAGTAAGATTTGTGTTTTCTGGCAAATCACTAAGATCAAAGTCACTAAATAATGACATGCATTTGAGTTTCAAACGTCATATCCTTCATAAATTGTATGCCAATACAAATCATGTAATTCTAGCAACTTTCTAAGATTATAAGAGCAATATGTAAAATGTGCCCCTATTTTTTGTGCCTTACCCCCCCCCCCGCATTATTTTAGGATTTCTTGCGGTATGGGATTGACAGGTATAGTTCAGAGTTACCTCTTTCTTACCTATCACACCTCCAACATTTAGTATCTACTTGACACCAATGCAAACATTCCAAGCAAAAATCCTAAATTTTCTAGATTCTGTTGCATTTTTGGGAGCTATACATGTCCTCCCATTGTTTCCATGTGAATCGCTTATCCAATCTCTCTTCCCAATCTTTTCTAACCTCCTCTGATTGGTTCCTGTAGTTATTGTGCAATATTTTGCATGCCCTACTAATTATCCCCCTTTTTAACAGCAACTTCTGTCCTAGATTAATGTAAAAACTCTACCTGAACAGGTCTTTCACTTAGGATTCCTCTATCCATTTCTCATTGCCTATACTCTGATGTCAGTCCCTGATAGGGAAGGCAGTCTTTAGCCTTCTTTCCAAATGTCTTTCTAGCCTCTTCCCATTTTATTGCCTTTCTGTTTCTAGTTACTTGGTTCCAATACCTTAGTACCTTTGTCAGTTTTCTCAAATAAATTCCAGCCCCTTCATGCCTATTCTGTAAACTCCTAATTGAGTCATCCTGATCAACAAAATCTCCGTTCTCTATTCTTGCATTGGCTGAGTTCTTAGAATACTTTCTACTGCTTTATAAATGTAATATTTTGTATGGCTGTAGTTAATCTCCCTAAGGATTTGCATCCAAAATCCCAGGCTCTCCTTATTTCTTCAATTTCCCTCCTGCTTCATCATCGTCCCTTTCCATTTTAAATTCTAACGTTCTGCTTGTGTTATATATATATGAGCCTTAACTGTATAGCTGTAAAATATCCCCTCACATCAGGTAATCCTAAATCACCTTGTTCTATTGGAAGGATCAACTTATCCCACTTGACCCTTGCCCTCTTCCTCTCCCAGATAAATTCCTTCAACTCTTTATTAATTGCTGTCCATAACATCTCTTCTAGTTGATCAAAATATGCCTGACCTGTATATAAAAACAAAGGGATTAAAAGACATTGTCACTGCTTGTATCTTGCTATCCATATCCATAAACAAACACTTCCAGTTTCTTAGTTTTTGTATTAACTTTTGTTTAATCTCTTCCCACATATCCTTAGCTGCTATACCCCTAAATAATTTGTTTTATCATGTCCCCATAAAAATGGGTATTGCTGAACCAGTTCATGGGTGGGTACAAGTTTGCAACAGTAACCTTTGTTTTATGTTCATTCTACTTGAGGATTGTTGAGCATGAGAATCCAATTAGTCTTCCTAGTTTTGGTCCATCTGTGGAGTGCCTGTGTCCTTGTTCTTCACAAAACATTGTAGTTGTTAATTCTGACAGTATTATATGAGCTTTTACTACTGATCTTGCTGTTTGATTGTTTAATTGTATTTTATTCTTGCACAAAGGATGTCTTTGGGACAATTTTTATCAGCATCTTCACCTTACATTATTTTGCTCCATCCATTTTACTTTTGTGGTGGACTCTTCAATGTCAGCTAAACACTGGACTTTACTTATGTTTATTCTTATGGGAATCACCATCATCACCATCATCAAACTTCCCCCCTTTCCCAATTTTTACATGGGATTGCAGTGTCATGTCAACTGTCACCATCTCTCATTATTCAGTTCCATAGCCCTACCTTCTTCGACACTCGTGCCTTTCACAAGTCCTGTCTCAGACGATCCATCCACCCCTTTGCTGGATGCCCTCTTTTCCCTTTTACCTTCTTCCAGTCTGTCCCAAATAATCTTCACCAGATTGTCTTCTGCTTTTCTGCACTTGTCAAAACCACCGTAATCTGTTCTCTTTTAATCTTTTCTGCAATTGGAGCTACTTTGTCTTCTGCTCTTATGTCCTCATTTCTTCATCTGTCCCACATATGTATCCTACCACCCTTCTTAGGCACTTCATTTCCATCACCTCTAGCTTCCTTATCCACTCTGCCTTTAAGGCCCAGGTATCTGTACCATACAGTAGTACTGTTCGCGCTACTGTCTTGCACACCTTACTTTTCAGCTTCTTTGGCATTCTTCTGTCATAGAGTACACCTGACACTCTATGCCACTTGACTGCAGCCCCTCTGATTCTAGCTTTGACCTCTTCATTCAGACTTCCCTTCTTCTCAACCACCCCTCCCTGACACTTGAATCTGTTAACCTGTTCCACTATCTTCCTTTCTATCTCAGTTCTCAGCTTCTTCTGATTCCCCAATTTGCTGCCATTACCACTGTCTTATCTGTGCTTAGTTTCATTCCCATGTGCCGTCAGTTTTGCATTCCATTCCCCTACCCTTTGCTGAAGTTCTTGCCCAGAGTCTGCCTGTAATGCCACATTGTCTGCATACATAAACTTTGTTGATCTGCCCCTTCCGACCTGTTTGCTAATGTAGTCCATCACCAGTATGAACAGAAGTAGGCTCTGAGCTGAACCCTGGTGCACACCCACTCCCACTGGGAAACCCTTTTGAGACCAAACACTGTTTGTACTTGAGTCACTGGGTCCTTGTACATTGCATTCACTAATTCTACCAATGTTTCTTGGATTTTGAACCACCACAGTACTGCCCAAATCAGCTTTCTTGGGACCTTGTCATATGCTTTCTCCAAGTCTAGGAATGCCCAGTTGGAGTCTTTTCTCATCTCTAGCTTCTTCTCAACTATCTGTTTCACTGCAAACATAGGGTCAGTTGTGCTGCATCCTGATCTGGATCCGAACTGCTCATCTCCCATCTTACTTAATACTGCTCTGTGTATCCATGTATCAATCACCCACTGCAGAACTTTCAGGCAATGTGATAGGAGTTTGATGCCTTTGTACTACCCACAGTTTTGAATGTTCCTTTTGTTCTTGTACACTGCCATGAGTATGCTTATTCTCCAGTCATCTGGGATACACCTTTCTCTCTACACTGCTATGAGTACCCTCAAGAGCCATTTCTCCCCTATCTAGGGTGGCACAGTGGTACAACGTTTAGCATTGTCACCTCACAGCAAAAGGTTCTCTGGTTTGATTCTCAGCTGAAGTGCCTTCTGTGCATTGTCTGCATGTCTTCCCTGATGGGTTTCCACTGGGTGCTCCGGTTTCCTCCCACATTCCAAAGACATGCGACTGGAGCATTTCTGCCCGGGCCTCCTCTGAAAATGGGTTCTGTCCCAGTCGAATTTTCCCGGTAAACAAATGTTAAATAAAATAAATAAATCTCAACTAGCATCTTTATCATATCTGCTGTGACCTCTTAAGAGAATATTTTTGGATTATACTTCCTTTATTTTGTCTCTTTTTCCTTAGCTCCTGACTCACTTACATATTCTATTTACATTTATCTATTTATTTTAAATTATTGATTGTTGTTTTATTTATATTTATCATCTATTTTTTATTAAATGTATGATATGTTCTTGCAAACAATAATAAATGATGAACAAACGAACAAATAAATGAAAAGACATGGTCAAAAATGAAGACAAAGTATCAAATGCAAAACAGTGCACTGATTTCCAGAGGTTAGTAAATCAGGCCAAATGGATTAAATAACAGTACATTTTAATGTTATTATTCTATCTTCGAAGGGATAGAAACATGGTGGAAGGCAGGGATCTGGTATTATTTATTTATAGTCTATATCCTGATAATTAGCATACTGCAGTTTGGCCAAGACGTCAGTGATTTTATTACATCACATGTATCAAAAAATGTAATTATGCTGCCAGCGTTAGTGGCATAAAGGGATTCAGCTATCACTTTAACCGGTGTGATCTACATTTGATTAGGCACTTGTTAGATGTGGTGAAGGGAAAGAAAGCATTATAATGTTTTGCTTGCTTGCCTCTCTGCTTAATGAAGACAAGGAATGATGTGCTGAAGGAGGGGGGGTTGATTCTGTAGCCCTAGATGATGTTGGTCTAGGGATGTAGTTGGGTTTGGGAGGGAGATGTCATCCTTGGGCTCTGGGTGGGAATGCTGCCAGACCATGCCTCATTACAGGCAGTGGCAAGTAGTGATACTAACATATTATATGGCAATAACGTAAATGAAAATACCTGCCTTGGCATGCAGCCATAGCAGCTTCCTTATCTGTTCACATCTCACGTGAATCTGCTTCATTGGCTAAGGATGGAGCTAGTGTCCCTACCCAATAAATAAACCTAGTTAACACTGCTTAATGACTGTGAATGAGGTGAAGCAGTGACTTATGGGGACAACATGTTTCTGCAGATGAAGCAGATCTTGATACGAGATGTATAGTAGGATTACACCAAGTAACAATACTGCAGTGAGATCTTTGCTAGGCCAGTATAATCACTTTAGAATTGTTTCACATTTCAGCAGTTGCTAGCTTAGAACTCATGCACTCTGTTCTAATGTCTTAAAATGAATTCAGCTTTTATCCACAAGGAAAAAACATAAAGCATACCAACTCTTATTTCACATACAACAGTCACTCTAGTTTATAGTGCACACAGTGTATGAATGTCAGAACAGTCAGTGTGTAGCGCAGACACCACTGATAAGCTACAGTTGCCATGAGGTGTTTATTCAAAGTGTATACTACGTACATGCAACTATCTCTGCTAGGACTTCAGCATATTTAAAGCTCAAATAAGTGAATCCCAACCCATCAAAATAAGTTAAAATTGAAAAGACAGATCCCAGTACAACTAAAAAACACACACTCACACAATCATGTCATTGCAAAAGTGATGAAAAAAAAGCCAATTTACTTTTTTTGCAGGTAGCTATACCACCTACTCCCTGAAGTGGCCAAGACCCCCCTAATTACCAACTCCATGCTTACATAGCCATTAGGAAGTTAGCAGCTCCACAATGTGTTATTTTGTAACAACACAGTTTGATGTTTACTAAACAGACAGCTTAGCATTTAGCTACCGACACTCTTTACATCTTAAGGTTTTGTTCAGGTTACATGAATCAACAGAATGTGGAAAATGAGATACTTTGTTAATCTTCTTCTTCTTCTTCTTTCGGCTGCTCCCATTAGGGGTCGCCACCTTATCTTAGGCCTCCCTCTTTTCCTGTTACCTGGCAGCTTCATCCTTAGCATCTTTTTCCCAATATACTCTGCATCCCTCCTCAGCACATGTCCAAACCAACATAATCTTGCCTCTCTGGCTTTGTCTCCAAACCTTCCAATCTGGGCTGACCCTCTAATATACTTATTCCTAATCCTGTCCATCCTCGTCACACCCAGTGCAAATCTTAACATCTTTAACTCTGCCACATCCAGCTCTGATTCCTGCCTTTTTGTCAATGCCACTGTCTCCAACCCATATAACATAGCTGGTCTCACTACCCTCTTGTAGACCTTCCCTTTCACTCTTACTGGTACTCGTCTGTCACAAATCACTTCTGACATTCTTCTCCACCCACTCCATCCTGCCTGTACTCTCTTCTTCACCTCTCTTCCACACTCACCATTACTCTGAACTGTTGATCCCAAGTACTTAAACTCATCCACCTTCACCACCTCTACTCCCTGCATCCTCACCATTCCTCTATCCACCCTCTCATTCACACACATATATTCTGTCTTAGTCCTGCTGACCATCATTCCTCTTCTCTGTAGAGCATATCTCCATCTCTCCAGGGTCTCCTCCACCTGTTCCCTACTATCACTACAGATCACAATGTCATCTGCAAACATCATAGTCCACAGGGACTCTTGTCTGATTTCGTCTGTCAACCTGTCCATCACCATTGCAAATAAGAAAGGGCTCAGAGCTGATCCTTCATGTAATCCCATCTCCACCTTAAACGCATCCGTTACTCCCACCGCACACCTCACCGCTGTCACAATACCCTCGTACATATCCTGTACCACTCTTACATACTTCTCTGACACTCCTGACTTCCTCATACAATACCACAACTCCTCTCTAGGCACCCTGTCATATGCTTTCTCTAAATTCACAAAGACACAATGCAACTCCTTCTGACCTTCTCTATACTTCTCCATCAACACTCTCAGAGCAAACATTGCATCTGTAGTTCTCTTTCCTGGCATGAAACCATACTGCTGATCACTAATCATCACCTCCCTTCTTAACCTAGCTTCCACTACTCTTTCCCATAACTTCATGCTGTGACTGATCAGTTTAATCCCTCTGTAGTTACTACAGCTCTGCACATCACCCTTATTCTTAAAAATCGGTACCAAAACACTTTTTCTCCATTCCTCAGGCATCCTCTCACTTTCCAAGATTTCATTAAACAATCTAGTTAAAAACTCCACTGCCATTTCACCTAAAACACCTTCATGCTTCCACAGGAATGTCATCTGGACCAACAGCCTTTCTGTTCTTCATCCTCTTCATAACTATCCTTACTTCCTCCTTGCTAATCCACTGCACTTCATGATTCACTATCCGCACATCATCCAACCTTCTCTCCCTCTCATTCTCTTCATTCATCAACCCCTCAAAGTACTCTTTCCGTCTGCTCAACACACTCTCTTTGCATGTGAGTACATTTCACTCATTATCCTTTATCACCCTTACCTGCTGTACATCTTTACTAGCTTGGTCCCGCTGTCTAGCTAATCGGTACAGGTCCTTTTCTCCCTCCTTAGTGTCCAACCTTTTATACAACATCATACGCCTTATCTTTAGCCTTCGCCACCTATCTCTTTGCCATGCACCTCATCTCCTTATACTCTTGTCTACTTTCTTCATCTCTTTGACAATCCCACTTCTTCTTCGCCAACCTCTTTCACTGTATACTCTCCTGTACTTCTTCATTCCACCACAAGGTCTCCTTGTCCTCCTTCCTCTTTCCAGATGTCACACCAAGCACCTTTTTAGCCATCTCTCTTACTAGCTCTGCTGTAGTTACCCAGCTATTCAGTTACTCTTCACTGCCACCCAGTGCCTGTCTTAACTCTTCCCTGAACATCACCTCACAATTACCATTTTTCAGTTTCCACCATTTGATCCTTGGTGCTGCCCTCACACTCATCCTCCTCTTCTTGATCACCAATGTCATCCTACAAACCACCATCCTATGCTGACTAACTACACTTTCCCCTGCCACCACTTTACAGTCTCCATCTCCTTCAGACTTTGTTAATATGCTCCCTTAAAGCTATATATCTCATATACTACATCCTCTAATTTTCTAGTATGTATAAACATGGGTATGTGTGTGTATATATATATATATATATATATATGTGTGTGTGTGTGTGTGTGTGTGTATGTATATATATATATATATATATATATATATATATATATATATATATATATATATATATATATATATATATATATATATGGGTCCCCTTCAGAAGGTCGAACTTTTAAAAGCTTGAGTTTCATATGGCGGAGACCATATGATCGAACTTTTAAAAGTTTGAACGGTCTGAATGGGGATCTCCATAGAGTGCGGAATGGAAAGATTTCCCTTTGCCGCAATGTAATATGATCTTGGAGTTGGTATATTTAAATAGCAGGAGGTGTGGGGGGTGCAGGGGGGCTTGCCCCCCTGCTAGCACTGTTTAGCTTTTTTTTGTTTATTTTTTTTTCACATTTTCAAACATTCAAATGGTCTTGGCCATATGAAAGTCGAACATTTGGGTGTTCGATTATGTGAAGTAGACCCATGTGTATATATATATATATATATATGTGTGTGTGTGTGTGTGTGTGTGTGTGTGTGTGTGTGTGTGTGTGTGTGTGTGTGTGGATAGATAGACAGACAGACTTAAATACCAGCCACCCTTTCCTAATTACAAACCTCATTACCTAGTCTTCCTGACCTATAATCTCTGACCTGGTATTTCTTCTTCCTTCTCTTCCACTATCTTATCTCTGTGCTTTCCCTGCCTTCCCACTCCATCCAGGGCAGGTATCCATGGACAAGTATGTCTGCCTGGGAAACCTTATTTGTTCAGGTACCCCTGCCCCAACACAAAATAAACACAAAAATTCTACAAGCAGCTAAATATATTGAAGCACCAAATCTTAAACAGCATAATAACCTCATGCTTGGCAATGTCAAAGACTGTTCACCTCAGGATAACACATTGGGCCAGATTCAGAAAGGGCCATTGCCAGTGTTAAGACCTAACATGGACTGCTACCATAAGCAGGGGTGTAGCTAGAGATTTTCAAATCTGTACTCACAGCTCTCACACTTCTGCCCACCACCCCCCAAGCCACAGCTTCATATAAATTATTTTCTCCTTTTTTCAGTTGGCACTCACTAACTGTCAAGCCACCCTCCTGTTGATATGTTGACTCATTTATTCCTTCATGTCCAGGGTCTCAGCCTATGGGGAGGAGGGGCCCTGGATTTTGCACTCAGCTGAGAAGTAAGTAGTGTCATCATCCTAAATGGACATTTTTTCCCCTTCATCCTAAGCCCCTCTCTTAAATGCTAACATCAGTGTTAGGCTGGGCAGGCAATGGTAAGTAGCCTGAGTGTGTGCCCTGTCCCAAGTCCATAAGCTGGCTTTGCCTCCTGTTGTCCTCCTGCCCACCTCAGCTTGGAATCTTTTCAGTGAGCTCTGTATTCTACACTGGAGAGACACTTAGCGATGTACCTATTCCCCACAATAGGTACACTCATCCTTCTGCTTAAACTCAGGTCACCTGGACTACATTGGGACTTTTGTGAGTTAAACAGAACATGTTAGAGACATATATGTGTCCCAGAAACTCCTCCTCCTATGGAACAGGCTTCCCAACCATGTGAAACTGAGACCATCTATTACCCAGGTTAAGAGCAACCTAGACCAGTGACTGGGGAATAAGAAATTTACACCAGGCCTGGCACCCATGTCTCTTATGGACACAGGTAGCTTATAAATGCCTGGTTCGCAGTGTTCTATTTGGATGCAGGATATCATTATTCTTTCGAGAGAACTTGGCTAGACTTAAAAAAGTCTCTGGGCCGCTAGTCTAGTAACATTCTATGAATTTGGTCCCTTACTCTTAAAATGTGTGATTTGTTGCCAGTTATTGTGGACTGACATCAGTAAATAATAACATGTATTTCAGTTTCAGACTTTATTTCCTTCAGAAAATTCATGCTAACATAAATAGTGTTATTTAAGCAATTTTATAAGAGACATATTTAATATCTGATCCTATTTTTGAGCCTTTGATGCCCCTTTATTTTAGGCTTTATCCAGATTTCTTCAGCCTCTTTATTCCTGTAGCCAATAGTCCATCGATCTCACTCTCTCTCTCACACACACACATACACACACTTGCACTTCAGAAATGCATGCTAACACAAATCCCAATATCCCTCTGAAATTTGTATATAAGAACTCATCCAATTTGAAAAGCATTTTTGAACATGGTGGTAAAAATAAGGCAAGGAATAGGAGGAGAGTGGGGACTTACAAATGTGGCCACTGTTCCCAATGTGCAAGTATAGCTAACACAGATAAACTTTTTATTGAGAGTAGGAATAGATGGGTATGCAGCCCTGGGTACTTTAATTGTGAAGCCATGGGGTTAGTATACCTTGCTTTGTGTGTTGAGTGCAGATCCTTTTATGTTGGTAAAACCGAACGTAGACTCAAGAGAAGGATTTACGAACATAAATATGACATTTTGAATAAAAAGGAGACCGATGCCTTATATAAATACACAAACGTTTGTTTAAAAGCTAACTTTGTTTTTTTTAGTTTTGGAACAAATACCAAAAGAAATCAGGGGTGGATTATGGGAGGAGAGAATAGAGTTCAGGGAACTTTGGTGGCAAGTAACCCTGGAAGCATCAAGCCCCCCTGGTTTAAATGATTTCATATCTATTGTTCCATTATTAAAATTGAGATCTGCTAAGCTATAGTTTTCATCTAAGGCATAGTTCCTAATAAAGCCACTAGATGGTGCAATAATGTTGTTTTTTTACATCACCTGAGTAAATTAAATTGTTTTTATTAATATTTTATAGTTTTATATTATAAGGAAAGTATTTAATGAATTTTAAAGTATTAATGTAATAGTATGTTTTTAAGTAAGTGTTTATTTCTCTATGTAATTTAAGGTTTCATATAATACTGTTTTTCTAAAGGAAGTGACTGTTTTTAAAATTTTTCATTATATAATGTGATTGGTTTATTTATGTATGTGAGGGACTATATAAAGGGTAAAACAGTATTCTAGGTCATCTGATGAAGTCTTTATGAGGAGAGACGAAAACACTGGTGCTATAGGTGCGTTTATGTGACTATGTAGTTTGTGGATTGTGCATTAAAACTTTTTTTTTAAACAAACCTTGTATTTTCCATTTTCTGAAGGACCTACAAGGTAGATTCTAGTTACAATTTTGGTGCTTCTGCTTCACTTTTTTCATTTATTGATCTACAGGTCACTCATTCCCTAATGTAATTTATGCAAGCAATAATGCCCAACAGGGTATGTGTTATTGTGTAAATAAAGCCCTTCTGCACCCTGGAAGGGCATTATTTACATAATAAACCACAGACTGGAGGGCATTATTGCACTTAGAGAATGGGCTGTCTGTAAAATTTTTGTGTTTTACTTACTTATTAATTTTTATTACTGTATTTTTTTATATATTTTTGATATAAAATAGTTCCTCCACCTAATGTTTCAAACTTGCTGTAGTATATGTAAATGGTGTTGGAGGAAGAAATTTACATCCAAAATATAATACTTTAAAAAATATTCGCTATTTATCTTTTGGTCCCTTACTCCTTAAATGTTTGGTTTGTTGCCAGTAAGTAGCGATTGAAGTTACTAAACAGTGACATACATTTGAGTTTCAGACTTTTATTTCCTTCAGAAAATTCATGCTAACACAAATCATTTTATTTAAGCAAGTTTATAATTTTATAAGAGCAATAATTAAAATCTGTTCCTAATTTTGAGCCTTTGTTTCCCCTTTATTTCAGGCTTTATCCCAGATTTCTTCAGCTGGATGGTCCAGAAGTATGCAAACCTCTTTACTGCTGCCAGTGGTTGATCTCCCTCTCTCTCTCCCTCTCTCTCTCTCTCTCTCTCACACACACACACACACACACACACACACACACACACACACACACACACACACACACACACTTCAGAACACAAAAACATAAATCATTTAAAATATGCTCCTATTTTGAGCCTTTGTTTCCTGTTACTTTTAGGCTTATCCAGATATCGTGAGCTAAGAGGAGAGGTACACAAACCCGTACCTCTCAGATGTACTACTTTTGCCTCGTATTTTTGGTCTGCTCCTCATAAAATTGTGGTTTTCTGGGAAATCATTGACTGTTATGGTCAGAAAATAATGACTATAATTTGAGTTTCAGACTTAATACAGCGCACAAAATTCATGCTAATGTAAAACCTGTTATGCTATCTACTTTCTAAGTTTGTAAGAGTAATATTTAAAAACTGATCCTATTTTTAGTCCTTTGGCCCACCCATTATTTATAGCTTTGTCCAGATTTTTTGCTGTAAGAGGTTGAGAGGAATGCACAAACCTCTTAACTGCTCCCAGGGGATCGCTCACTCATTCTCACTCTTCACTCTAACACTCACAGTCTTTTCTGCTTTCATACACACACACACACACACACACACACACACACACACACACACACACACACACACACACACACACACACAAAAGATCGCTTGATTGCTCTCACTCCGTCTCTCGATCTCTCACACACAGAGTTTCTTCTGCTTTCATACATACATTTCACTCACACATGCAGACAGAAACATAAACAGACATACACACATGCACACTTTTTTCTGTTTTTTTTTTTTTTTTCACTCGCTAAACAGCTACTTCGCGAGTGTAAAATAACACAATCGATTTTTCTCTCAATCTCATACCTGCATACACTTCACACACTCAGGGTCCTAGTGCTAACCCCTTCCAAAAAATGTAATACTAAAATCAGTACAGTGCATACGCCTCCTGACATCCTTCACCATTAGGGCCACTGCCAGTGTTAAGACCTAACATTGGCTGCTACTGTTCGAGGAGGTAACACAAACTGAACACTTTAAGTACCTATGGTAATGAAGCAGCATCACCAATAACGTTGGCAAGCCAAATAAAATTCAAGATTTGTAATAATTATAAAGGTTTACATGTGTGTGTGTCTGTGGGGGGGGGGCTGCTATACCTCTAAACCTCCATAAATTGAGTAAATTTGGCAATATTGGGGGGGACACCAGACACCAATGAATTTAAATATTACCCTAAGTCACTTAAAAAGTTAATAGAGCAAAAGTGATTTTGCAACACAAAAGATGTATAAGGGAACAGTATTTATTGTTTATTTATTTATTGACATTTGATTACTGGGAAAGTCCAACTAGGTAGAAGCCGATTTTCAGTAGAGGCCCAGGAAGAAAAGCTCAAAATTATTACAAAACATTTTAAGAACAATGGGCCAGATTTACGAAAGCTTGCACGGAGTGCAAGAAGAGTGTAGGAGCTCACGGCGGCAATATGTCTGCCGTGCAATCCAGGTACAGCCGGCAGGGGCGTGCACGAGAGCTGCTAAAGCTACTCTTGCATGGACAGTGTCATGGTATGCAAATTACCTCATTTGCTGGCAAAAGCCATGCAAATGAGGTAAATTTGCGATCCAGGAAACACTAAACTGTCCGTGGAAGATTAGTGTTATCCGCAGAAATGTACTCCATTGGTAAAGGAGTACCGTTCTGCAAATAGCTAAACGGAGCTATGACAGCTCCAAATAAAGGCTGCATACAGTTGAGGAAGCATGCCAATGGCCAAATATAAGGCCATTGGCATTTATAAATGTTTAAAAATATAATAATTTAACTTTTTTCCCCGATCTCTGATGTTTAAGCATAATGCAGCACCGCTCAAACGTGCAATGCTTATAAAAACAAGAAAATAATTAAAAAAAAGCCAAAAATAGGCATTTTCACTAAAAAGCTTATTCTGCCATGCAGGTGAATGGCAGGCTGAAGACAACATGGCCATTGAGTAGTGGTTGCTAAGGGAGGGAAGCTCAGTGTCAAGAGATGTAACCATGCATTAGTAGGCAATCCTATGCAAATGAGGATAAGGATAGTGAATCCCAATTTTCCCCAGCATGTGAGCCATGTCCCAAGAGTGTAAGAGTAGGAGTAGGTGAGTAGTAGAGTAGAATATAGGTGACATCATGAAGGTGTGTGTCAGACGAGGCTGTAAGCTAATTGGAGCACAGTGGCTTATGTTTGCTTTGAGTTGCTCAGGATTGCAAGAGGCGTGCTTACCGTTGTCCTATTTGAAAACCTCAAACCAAAGGTGCAAAATGTTAAAAGATAGGAACCTCCTTGCAAACATGCACACAGTGTGTGCACACGTGTGCGCGCATTTGTGCTTGTTTGCGCGGTTCTTCCCCAGGCAGAAACAGAAAGGCAAAAGGAAGGAAAAGAAGTAGTAGGAAGTTAACCAAGGAGAACTAGCAGAGCTGCCAAGTGAAATATATCCGAATCAGCCAATTACACAGGCAGCAGACTAACCCAGCCCAGCCCAGCACTTTAAACTCTGCAAACAACATTCCCCCCCTGTTTTTTTCCAAGAACTCTGCAACACTGCAGTATACAAAGAGGGAAAACTTAAAAAGCTTAAGTCAGACAAAATGTTAGAGGCTGCTCTTGCTCTCATAAACCAACATGTGCAAGGTGCTGAGGGTGGTGATGTTGTGAATGCTGCTGAGCAACCCACAGTGAGGAGACAGAGAAGAGTGTACAGACCCAGGGTAACCTACCAGGGGCTACATGAGCTGGAGATAGTGGAGTGCTATAGGGTGGACAGAGACCTCCTACAGCAAATTGTTGAGCTGTGCCAGCCACGACTCACACACAGAACCAACAGAGGGGAACCCATCCCAGTGGATACCAAGGTATGTGTAGGCCTAAGAATACTAGCTACAGGTATCTTCCAGAGACCAACTGGTGATATGATGGGGATTTCACAGGCATCAGCATCCAGGATGCCATGTCAACACATGTCGGTGACCACGTATATTTCCCCAATTCCAGTGAGGCATTGGCCAGCAATATGCATCTTTTCCACCAAATAGCAGAATACCCTGAGGTAGTGGGTGCAAAAGACTGCATGCACATATGCATCAAAGCACCACCCGGTGAGTGGGGTAGGGTCTACATCAACTGCAAGGGCTTCCCCTCCATCAACTGCCAGGTCGTGTGCAATGCCCGGGGCATAATAATGAATGTGTGTGCTGGCGGCCCTGGAAGCTATCACGATTCCCACATCTGACATCTGACACAGCTGTACTAGAGATCTGCCAATGGGGATATCCCTGATGGTCACCTAGTGGGGGATGCTAGATACGCACTTGAGCCGTGGCTGATGACACCCATCAGAAATGCACACACACCTGAACAAGCACTCCATAATGAGGCACACGCACAAACAAGAAACATAATTGAGCATGTGTTTGGGATGCTCAAGTCACGGTTCCAGTACCTGGACACATCTGGTCGAGCCTTGCAGTACTCACCAACTACATGTACCCAAATTGTTATGGTATGTGCCATGCTACACAATATGATCCTGCGGAAACAGCTGCAGCAGAAACAGCATGGGGCAGGGCCAAACAGCCCCCCACCATTGCCAAGGCCTGCACAGGCACAGCGTGACTCAGAGGAGGAACAACCTGAGCCTGCCCCAGTAGGCAGAAGGAGGCGTGCCCAGTATGCCCTGGCCTTGGCAGAGGCAACGCATAGCACATACACTGACTCAGTAGGTACCCTGAAAATGACACTTCTCTCTGACTCGCACATACAGTAAAAGGGATGCTGAACTTGACACTACCTGTTTTCAAACATGTATAGGGAGTGTACTATGTGCATCTGACATAGGCAGCCCTGCAGCACCACCTGAGGCATGAGTGCCCTATTTTAAGCAATATAAAGCACTGCTAAGCACATTTTACCAGTATTGAGCCTATTTAAATCCAGTTGCGCATAGCTGCGCACCACACTAACCAGGGCAATGTCGGGCAACATAGGGCAATGTTGGGCAAAGTCAGGCAAAGTCGGGTAAACACGCTCACACCTGCTTTACTGTTCCTTAACCAGTCAGGTCTGCCCAGCAGGAAAATGAAAAGCAGTGACAGGGCTCAAACTCAGGATACTGTGCACTATAGTCACAGTACTGAACCACTAAGCCATGACAGCATTTCACTGACACAGACACAACTTATGTCACTCACACATACCAGTTGTGGGGGTCACATATCTAACAGTCACAGCCAGCAGGACAATTGTAGACAAATGCAGGCACAAACAAATTCTGTATCATGCCCTCTGAAGAGGCATATGAGTAACCTCCCCCCAGGCCTATGCAGACAGATAACAGCAGGCCAGGCAGTGTGATGTGGGTGGGTAGGCTATGAAGTCACAAACTAGTATGTGTGTAATTGGAAGCTAAGGTCTGTAGTACAGTGGTATGCCTCAAGCCAGTACAATAGGCAACAGTACAGACTGAAATGGAGTACCTGACATAGCAGTGCAGGCCTAGCAAATGTGTATAAGTGCCAGGTGTACGCCTCATCCTATGTACACCCACAGTAACAATCAGGTGTGCCCCCCTGGGTAGAAATGTACAAATAATAGCTGCCCCCTGTATGTAGAAATGTTGATAAGTCTATGCAAATTGACTCATGGAAGCCCTGCAGGCACAGCGTGCTTCCTGTCGATGTACAACACAAAGGTGAGCCCTGAAGTAAAAACCAATTTGAATTTTCACACGCATATATAGTATATATATGCCCATAGTGGGCATGCTCACACACTTAAACAAATTTAGCAAATGTCAGTCAACAACATACTGAAAGGTCATACTGGGCATGCTCACACACTTAAACAAACAAAGCAAATTTCAGTCAGCAACATACTGAAAGGTCATACTGAGCATGTTCCCACACTTAGGCCATGTCTGAGTACAGCAGTGGGCCACACATATCTGGCATTTGCAATTTGTACTCCAGACACATGTCACTATTCACCAATCCTACCTTGCACACACAGTGATATGAAAACAGACCCATATAATATATTGGACCCGTCATAATCAAACTATGTAATACAAGTACGTAAGTTGTTCAAAGAAAGTGAAAATCCAAAGAAGATCAATAAATCTCCAATCAGTATCATCAAGAAACAATGAGCACTCCTAACATTATCCAAGCCATGTTCTGGCAAAAATATTGCCAAAGAGTCCATAGAGAACCATGAAGCTTTCTTTAGCTATGTCATAAATATCAATGTAAACTCATATATGTTCTGAGTCAGTGCAAAGTGTAAATGAATACATGTACATGACTGACATTGCCAACATCTTGTCAGACAAGTTCATACATATTTACCCCCCTCTCACTGACAAAAGGGCCCATTACCATACCTGGAGATTGTGAAAACCCAGAAATCACATATACATTGGTTAAACAGCTCTATCCAAACCTAAAAACACGGTGTCTATGGGATGACATGGTGTCCCTGGCTGTGTCATATGTGAACTCCAAAACAAACAGATCCTGTACCTGAACAGTCTGTTGAGACTCACCCTCTGTACAGGATATGAAACTGTTGAATGGGTTACAGCAATGTTTGGCACACTCCACAAGTATTGGTGCACAACAGACCATGGGAACTATTGTCTTATAAGCCTAATAAGCCTGATCTGCAAGGTCATGGAGTCCATCATTATGGAACTCATAAACAGAGCTATTGGGAGCCTACAAACACCCAACCCTACCCATTCTGGTTTGGTCAGGGGCAGATCATGGTCCCTAAACTTGCTAGACAGTTTTCAAGGCAGTTACCCAGGACATACATTAATGAAATGAGCTACACATGGCCTACATAGACCTTGAAAAGCCCTTTTCCAAAATCCCACACACATGTCGTATCCACAAAATCAACAACCTGTGCATAAACATGTATGTCATCTGATGGATTGCCAACTGGGGCACATATAGATCCCACAAGGTAAGAATTGTGGTCTCCCTGTTGGACTGTAAGATGGTAACAACTGCTGTCCCCCATGGCTCAGTCCTGGGACCCGTCCTGTCTGGTGTATACTTTTCAGAAATACAGTCAAACACAGGAGGGCTATGGTTAGCAAACTTTGTGGATGACTGCAAAAAGGTTGTCATAATCAATGTTTGGGACAACAGAGACATCCTTAAAAAGGGTCTCAGTCAGACAGATGTGGTGTCAAAATTATGGCCTCGAGCTACAGTCATACAAATACCACATAGGTGCCAACACCCTAAATATGGAGGTAATAATAAGGGATCTATGGACACATGTAGATAGTCATCTCTACTTCCAGAAACACATTCACAAAGTGGTTAGCAAATCATGCTATGTGTTCCCACAAATTGCCAAGGTTTTTGCATGTAGGTCAAAGGAGGTTCCCTCTACTCATCAGTCATCCGACCCATCAGAGAGTATCACGGCACACTTGCGATGAATCTGACTAGGCACCTTCAGCAGCTGGAAAGACCACTGAAGTACCTCAACAAGAGGATTACTGGCCTCAGACAGTTGTCCCATGCAACAAGACTGAAGTTAACTCAATCTGTACTCTGTTGCATACTGTCTACTCAGGCGATCTCTGCTCAACAGACAGGTCCATGTCCAATGCAGAACTGATGTACATGCTCTATCTGAAGTAAACCCAAGCTCACTATGCCACATGCTCTAGGGATATCATCATCACAACAATAAATAGAACATGTTGGAGGGATACATTACTAACTCACAGACTTCCCTTTCTTTGGAACAGGCTCCCAACCTACATTAAGCTGAGTCCCTCAGTGACACTCTTCCAGAGGAGCCTTGATGAGTGTATGTGAAACTGAACTGTCACACCATGGATCATTTCATCAGCTCTACTACACAGAGGCCTAGGGAACTAAACCCATGTGTGGTAATAGCTGCACACTCTGGCCATACTAATATATGCCTTCAGGCAGATAGCCTATTGCCTACCTATGTACCTATATATATGTAGGGGAAACACAGTATAATAAGCCAAAGATGGATGGGCAGCGATGTGTGTAAGAGGGTGACCATGACAGGGAGCCATCCAGGACTGTCCCACCCAGCACACATCCCAATGGCACAAAAGACATGAGGTGCACATCTCACTCACTGTACATAATAGCCACCAGTATCTGTAAGCATTACAGTGTATATGGTGCATGTGCCTGCTGTACAACATGACTGTACAATGAATAACATATCTACTATCTGTAGACATGTACCTGTCACATAGGTTCATAGGTATGTAGTAGACTATCTTCATGAAGGCATATATTAGCCTAGGCAAGTTGTACAGCTTTCACCACCCCATTTGGTAGTTTCCTTAGCCCTAGTTCTAATAGTTAGTACCCTAAGCCCCTTTCTAGTGGGGCTGCTGATGTGACGCCTGGTGTGAATTGTCTGTTTCCCATCCACTCATCAAGGTTCCTATTGAAGAGTGTCAACGAGGGGCTCTGTCTGATGTGCATTGGGACTCTGTTCCACAGTAAGGCAAGTGTCTGGGATGGTACTCTATCCCACCAGCATGTTGTATTCATTGTTGTGATGAGTTCATATCCCTGGAGTGTGTAGTGTGACTCACTTTTGTTATCCATAGATGGAGCATGTTCAACAGTTATGTGTTGGACATGGCTCTGTATGTTAGGCAGAGTGTGCCTCTGAGTAGGTGGTACGCAACAGAGAACAGATTTAGTTTTACCAGTTGTGTTGCATAACACAACTGTTTGAGGCCAGTAATCCTCTTGGTGAGGTACATCTGGTCTCTTCAGCTGCTGGATATGTTTAGTCGAGTACATCCAAAATGGTGCATTGTACTCAATGATGGGTCTGATTACTTAAGAGTAGAGGGCCACCATTACCTCTTTTGATCCTGATGCAAACCCTTTGTTGATTAGGTGGGCCACATAGGATTTCCTAATCACTTTGGCAACATGGTTGTCAAAGGAAAGATGACTATCTACTTGTGTCCCCAGATCCCTTATTACCTTGTCAGTTTTTATGGGGTAACACCTATGTGGTAGTTTGTGGGTAATTTGTTTTCCCCAAAGGGGATTACTATGCATTCTTTCACACTGAGCTTGAGGCCATGATTCTGACACCACACATCTGTCTCATAGAGCCCCTTCTGGAGAATATTTGTGTTATCCGGGGAATCTGTTATGGCAAACACTTTACAGTTCCCAGCAAATTTAGTCAACCACAACCCTCCTGTGTTGGCATGTACTTTTGAGAAGTCTATACCAAACAGGAGGGACCCCAGGACTGAACCCTGGGGGACACCAGTTGTTACCGGTGTAGAGTCTGACATGTAGCCAGCAACTCTTAATTTGTGGGATCTATCTGTGAGCCAGTTTGCAATCCATCTTGTGATGTATGGATTCATGCCCAGGTTGGTGAGTTCATCTATGATACCTGACTGGGGAATGGTGTCAAAGGCCTTAGCGAGGTATAGGTAGGCTGTGTGGAGCTCCTTTCAATCATCTGTAGCCTAGGTAACTGTCTCAAAGAAATCCACAAAGTTCAGGAGGCGTGATCTGCATTTGACGAAGCCAAACTGGGTGTGCTCAACTGTGTGAAGGTTACCAGTGTCTTTATTGTTGACTTCCATTATGATTGGCTCCATTGCCTTGCAGATCAGACTCGTCAGGTTCATAGAGCATGAATGCCAAGGGTCTTTTGTGGCCCCAACCCTGTGGTGTGGGAAGAACATTGCTGTGCAACATTCTATGGGTACATATCCTGTAGAGAGGATGTAGAGAGAGGTGTAGGTATCCTTGATGAATATGGATATGTGCTGTGATCCAGGTTCTGATGCTGGAAGGGATGGAATGAGTAGTATCCTGGTAGTGCTGGTGTGCTCTCTGGAGCCTTGAACTAGGTTTCTGTTACTGCACAGATATCAATATTCTCCATACTGAGAAGTGCCTCGAGTGTGTGCATTTGGAGGCTGAGGCTACTGGCAAATGAGTAACATTTAGCTCACTTTGTGGTTATTTGTGTTGGTTACGGGGTTTGGTTTGTCCTGAGTGACCAGTGTTCCACACCTGAAGTCAACGCCTCATTGGTCCAATCCAACCATAAGCTAATTACCCTACATATCCACATTCTGCCCCACCCCACCCCACCCCCATTAAGGAAACCATGTTAAAAAATTTCTCCAAAGCCAACTTCATGCAGACAGAAGTGGTGAACTTCATGACACCCATGCAGATGGACAATACAGTTACAACTACTGAATCCTACACAATTGCACTTTATAAGCACTTACATGAATGCATGGATCGTGCTATCCCAAACAGAACCAAGACGCTATCCTCCAAGAAAAGGAAGCCAATCTGGTGGTCCCCTGCCATAAACAAACTGTACAACAGAAGGAAGAAACTGTTGCAAAAGAGGGTAAAATCCCATGAGTGGAGGGGCTCCCTGGTCAGCCTCAGTAAGAAGCTGCGATCCCTGATAAAAATCCTCCAAAGCTAGTTACGAAAACAAAATCGCCACTGATTCTAAAGACAACCACAAAGCATTCTATAGCTATGTCAAGAAACTCAATGGCAACACTTAGATCTGCTCTGAGTTACAGCACAATGGCACTAAATATACAGACCTAACTGATATTGCTAACATCCTGGCAGATAGGTTCAGTGCTAACTTTACCCCCTTCTCACCAATGAAAGAGCCCATCTCTATACCAGAAGAATGCAAAGTTCCTGTCATCACGGCTGCACAGGTAAAAACCACACTCTCCAAAGCCAGGAACACAGCACCCATGGGACCAGACAACATCCCAGGCTGCGTTCTACATGAACTACAGAACGAACTGGCACCACACCTAAGTACCATGTTCAATCATAGCCTCACCTCAGGCTTTGTGCTTGCTGAATGGCATACAGTGATGGTTATCCCACTACACAAGGGGGGAGCCACCATGGACCCCAGGAACTAGCGCCCCATTAGCCTGATGAGCCTGGTCTGCAAGGCCTTGGAACGTATCATGGAACTTATAAACAAAATCTCCAAACTCTGGACCCCAACCAGTTCGAGTTTGTAAAAGGCAGATCATGTCTCCTAAACCTGATAGACTTCTTTGAAGCAGTCACCAAAGCTGTAGATAAGGGTAAGGTGGTTCACACAGCCTATCTAGATCTTGCCAAGGCTTTCAACACCATCCCCCACTCTGGAATTATAGATAAACTCACTAAACTAGGTATAAATCCCTATGTCACAAGATGGGTTGCCAACTGGCTCACTGACAGAACCCACACTGTGAAAGTAGCAGACTCCAAATCTAACTTCAGACCAGTGACAAGTGGAGTACCACAGGGTTCAGTCCTGTGTCCTGTCCTGTTTGGTATCTACTTCCCTGAAGTACAGTCTAACACAGTAGGTCTTTGGCTAATGAAGTTAGCAGATGACTGCAAACTAGGAGCCATAATCGAAACTACTAACGATGTGTACATCCTACAAAAGGGCCTAACTGAGACAGGTGCCTGGTGTCAAAGCCATGGCCTGAAGCTCAATGCCAAAAAGTTCATTGTCACCCCCTTTGGTAAAAACTCTGTACCCATGAACTACAACATAGGCGATGTGATAAGAGATCTTGGGACACGGGTGGACAGTAGTCTTTCCTTTGATAATCACATCGCCACAGTAGTTATGAAATCCTTCTACGTGGTACACCTCATCACAAAAGGTTTCTCATGCAGAAAAAAAGAAGTCATTGTTCCCCTCTACTCATCACTCATTAGATCCATTATAGAATGCAATGCCCCTTTTGGTATGTACCTCACAAAACATCTACAACAACTGGAAATGCTGCAGAAATACCTCATAAAGAGGATTACCAGCTTCAAACACATGCCCTACACTGACCATCTCAAAAAAACTCCAGCTTTACTCTGTCGCATATCGCCTACTCAAAGGTGATCTCTGCCTAACATACAAAGCTATGTCAAACCCAGAGCTGTTGGGCATGCCCCACTTAAAGAAATCCCAATCCCTCTGAGCTACACGCTCTAAGGACCTAAACCTTGGTCACCACAATAAGCAGAACATGCCGGAGGGATAGGTTCCTGTCCCAGAGACTTCCCATACTCTGGAATAAACTACCTATCTTTATCAAACAAAGCTCCTCATTAGCACTCTTCAAGAAAAATCTTGATGATTGGATGGGAAATAGGAAATTCACCCTGAGGATCACTTCTGTGTCTCTGCTCGACAGTGGCACAGGAAAATAAATTTCTTGGGTGGCAAAAGCCAGGGTACCTTTTTGGCTGGGCTTGTATAGGCTGATAGCCTAGTACCTACCTATGAACCTTTGAGCCTTGCCTAAAAAAGGTAATATGGGGACAGCAAGAGCCTTGGCCAGTATTCAGAATCATAGGGGCGACAGGTGCAAACCATCTGTAGTGAAGCAATGAGGCTTGTCTATCATGTCATCACAGGCAGACAGAGACTGGATCCCCTTTGAATGACACCAGAAGCTCAGCCAATTGTTGAAGTTTATCATCTTTCTGTTATATTGCAGTATCATGTAGGTGAAGGTAAGATGCTACTCAAGGTCAGGGTCATACCAGCCTGGGCTACATGATCATAGAGCTAATATATATCTCTTGTCACGTTGCCCTGGGAGGTATGTCTCAGATCATTCACAGTGACATGTACAAAGAACACGTCATATATGTACCTGTTCTGCAGTGATGTAAGTGCTTGTGTTATGTGGCAGATCATAGCACCTGACAGACAACTGACAGTAACCTTCCCCTTGTTCAGCCAAGTGACTGGAACATCTGTGTGCCTGACTATGAAGTCACCTATTACTAGTGTGTTGGGTATGTTGTTTTGCCTTAGGGCCTGTTGTGAGGCACACTGCTTTGGTGTATTATGTATTTTCTGGCGTGTGCTTGGAGGTGCATGTTGCTTGCTTGTCTGCTTAGGAGGACACTCTCTCTTTTTCAGATTAATTTTTGTATTCTCCGAGTATAATAATGTGTATTTATGTGTGTATTTTGCTGGTGCTTATATTTTAGGTCTATGTGAGATTGTTGGTGTTGTGGTTATATGAAAGTTGTGAGTCCTCAGAATAAGTTTAATAGAATAAATGTTGAGTTCTTTCATCAAAAAGTTTGACTTTTGTTCTGAAGAAGTCAAACTTTTTGATGAAAGCGCTCAACATTTATTCTATTAAACTTATTCTGAGGACTCGCAACTTTGGTGCTGTTATTGTTGGTTACTTAGTTCTTTTGGAGCACTAACTGTACCACTCATGTGGTTGTTGTGGTTGTATGACCCTACTCCTCTTGACTGTATTGTCCAGTATTGGGTTGACAGAGCTTAGCCCCTGGTTTGATCCTGTGTGTGCCAGCATGTGGTGCATCAACCCATATATGATAAGGTCATGACCTATGCATACAATACACTCACAATACACCTAGTATGATAAGCCTGCTGAGGTTAGCAAATGTGAAAAAAAACTTTGGGCAAACTGTCAGCAAGTAATGTGTGTACTGCACCCTGTAACTCCATATTGCTTGCTGAAGTGTAAAGACGTACTTAGTTTGGATTAAGAACCCCGCACTTGCCAACTGTTTGTGTGTATGTCTGTCTCTCCCTGGGGAGAGAGCAACCTTTTTGGAGACTACTCACACCCCTTAAAAGTGGTATACTCATCTTTGTCAAGTCTGATGATGTCACCATCCTACAAATATACCTGTGGAAAGATGAAATCCCAGTAATGTGTATAGTGTGCTGTGTAAATGTGTACTTCTGTAGTATCATAATTTAATTAGATAGGGGTTTGAATCCTGCACTTGCCAATTGTGTGTGTCTCCCTGGGGAGGAGCAACCTTTTTGTAGAATACTCACACCCCTTAAAAGTGGTATACTCATCTTTGTCAAGTCTGATGATGTCACCATCCTACAAATATACCCGTGGAAAGGAAAAATCCCAGTAATGTGTATAGCGTGTCGTGTAAATGCGTACTGCTACATTATCATAATGTAGTTAGGTAGGGGTTTAAATCCTGCACTTGCCAACTGTGTGTGTCTCCCTGGGGAGGAGCAACCTTTTTGGAAAATACTCACACTCCTTAAAAGTGGTATACTCATCTTTGACAAGTCTGATGATGTCACCATCCTACAAATATACCTGTGGAAAGGTGCAATCCCAGTAATGTGTATAGCGTGTCGTGTAAATGCATACTGCTGTAGTATCATAATGTACTTAGGAAGGAGTTTGAATCTCGCACTTACTGACTGTGTGTGTTCCAGTTGTGTGCGAGTGTGTGATACTGGTGGTCAATGTGGAGTGGGTTTTGATTTTTCTAGTGTATGACATATCACAATGACAACTGTATGTGCATTACACATGTAAGGTAGCTGTGGGGCAAAGCCATATACATACATGTGACCTCAATTATTTCTTAGGTGGGTACTCTGCTTTCTCCATGAACGCATCTGTTATGTTTGCCAGAGCATGCTGGCACTTTCCAGATCTTAGGTCACTTCTGTATGCTTGTGACAAGCTTAGCCACTGCAGTGATCCCTGGGCTACATCTTCTGTTTCACATCCACTCATCACGGTTTCTATTGAAGAGTGTGAGTGAGGGTTTATGCTTGAGGTATATTTGAATCCTGTTCCAAAGCAAGCAAAGTCTGGCAAAGATGACTAATCATTATAGGTGTGCAACAACCTCTGTGGATCTGCATGCAAACCCATTATTGCTTATGTGCTGCACAGACGGATTTCCAAATCCCTTTGGTAATGTGATTATCAAAGGAGAGATAACTAAACACATGGCTCTATGTATACATTAGTACCTGTTCCACATTTTGGGGGTTACTACCTATGTTGTACTCTGGGGATACCTTTCTAAAAGTGGATAACTATGATTTCTTTGGCTTATAGCTTTACAGCATGAGTTTGACATCAGGTATCTGTCTCTATGATACCATTTTGGAGGATGTGTCTGTCATCTGGAGAATAAAGTATAGCCCACAGTATGCATGTTCATCATCCCTACTGTGTTTGCTTGTACCTAAGAAAGCTATATGCCAAACAGGAGTGGTCCCAGGGCTGACTGCAGATGAGTACCACTTATTACTGGCATAGAGTTGTACATGCAGGCTGCAAATGTTACTGTGTGTCCTACATCTGTGCGTCAGTTGTCAGTCCATTATCTAACAATCGTTTATGGTCAGCCTGTTGAGGTTATGTATAATACCAGAATGTGGGATGGGTATGAATTGCTAGTGAGCTATAGCTTGGCTGTGTGGACCTCCCCTCCCTCACCTATAGCCTTGTTAACTGGCTTGAAGTCTACTAGGTGTAGGAGCCATGATCTGGCCTTTAGAGAACCTAAGTGGGTATGGTGCAGTGTTTGCAGGTTCATAATGTCTCTGTTAATGAGTTCCATAATGCTGTGCTCCATAGCCTTCCTGATAACATTTGTCTGGCTTATAGGGTGAGAGTTTTCAGAATCTGTTGTAGTTCTACCCTTAATCAATTTATGTTAACATTTGCACTAGGTGTGACGAGGGTGGACAGGTTTAGGAATAAGTATATTAGAGGGTCAGCCCAGGTTTGAAGGTTAGTAGACCAAGCCAGATAGGCAGGATTAAGTTGGTTTGTACATGTGCTGAGGAGGGATGCAGAGTATATTGTGAAATAGATGCTAAGAATGAAGCCACCAGGTAACAGGAAAAGAGGAATGCCTAAGATGAGGTTTATGGCTGTGGTGAGAGAGGACATGCAGGTGGATGGTGTGGCAGTGCAAGATGCAGAGGGCAGGAAGAAATGGAAACAGATGATCTAATGTGGTGACCCCTAATGGGAGCATCCGAAAGGAGAAGTTGTAGCTCAACCCTTGTGTACTGTGAACACCATTACCGTGCATCATTCTCAAGTATGTAACCTGTATAGAGGCTGCATCTGAACAGAGTGTTTAGGTGAGTGGTGACTTCATATGTCAGCTTGTGTATGACACAGCCAGGGACACTGTCCAGTACCATTGCCACTGTGGTTTGGACTTTGGTAAAGAGATGTTTTAATTAGAGTGTCTGTGAATCATCAGGTTTTACATTCTTCAGGTCTGGAAATGTGGCCCTTGTGTAACGACAGGGTGATGAAATCCGCATTCAAACTGTCTGACAAGAAATTGGTAATGTCAGTCAGATAAGTGTACTTTTGACCATTTGCATTAACTGTGACCCGATCTGAGATTTCCCCTGTAGATTTTACACAACACTAAAGAAAGCTTTAGTGTTGTCTTTGGAATACTTGCCATTTTGTATTTTGAAGCTTGCCTTGTATGTTTATTGAGGGATTGTATTTTCCCAATGATACTGACCAGAGAGGTTATCCCTTCTTGGTATGTAATTCTTTTTTGGTACAACTTCACACCTTCTATTATATATTTAGTTTATGGCAGGGGTCCATGAGACTAATGCACTTTTACTGTATAAGTGAGAATTTCTTGCGTTTGTGATTGCACGGTCCATGCAACAATGTAGGTGAACAGTGGGCATTACTAAAGGATTATGCAGCTGGGACAGCATTAACCTTAGTAATGCAAACCAATGACAGATAGCAACAACAGCATCACCCACAGCACAGTGTCAACCCATGTCATACACACACATGCGTACTCAAGTTCCAAAATGTGTGTAGTACAATGTATATTGGCCACCAATAGAAACTATGGAGTGTTAACACTGGCCAGTACAGGGCATGTCACCCTGCCCATGTGTCCAGTATGCATGTACATGCAGGCAGTGCACCTCCACCATGTTCACAAATGGACACCTGCAAACCTGTGTTGCACACACCCCACACTTACTGTCCACTGTATAACGCATGCTGACACAACTACACACATTAGCCAAGTGGCACATGGGCAAACAAAACACAATTGGAATAAATACTGGTGAAAACAATACAACATTGCTAATTACAGCTTTAATGCATCATGCCTGCTCAGCTACACCTTCAAGATATTATTACACTTTACTGCTGACAACATGCTACACATCCAACCATTGCTATACTTTATTAAAGTCACCCTGTGCATCAGCACCATGTCAGCCTGTTCCTGCATCAATGTTACAGATGACAGGAGGTGGCACAGGTTTCATCATATGCACAGGGTGCGTTGCTGGTTTGCCAGAGGCCTACACTGAGCCATACAATCGACATGTGTGTGTGAGTGTGTGTGTGAGGGCCATGAGTACTGTTATGGGCCAATGTTGATGTCATGTGTGTGGGTATGTGTTTGCCCTAGGTTTCTGGTTTATGTGTGTGTGTCTGCATGCACACAGTTCCACCATATGGCTGCCATATACAGGGATTTGTGAGACAGCTACAGACTGTACCTGGCAGGCTTTACAGATCACTGTCTCTGGCCATGGATACGGAACCTGCGCCTGGCAGGGGTGCTACAGACAGTATCAGGTACTAATCCAGATTGGGTACTATCTGAAGAGGTTGACATATGTCCACTGGATCCAGGTCCCTGCTGGGACTGGCCAGAGCCATGTGTACATGGTCTGCTAGGACGGTCTATGGACAGCCCCCCCAACATTACTGGGGCTGGTACTGGCACTACGGGAGCGGCTGTGACTTGCTGGATGTCCACGGCAACCTCCAGCTGCTGATGTTGCTGGCATATGTCCACGTCGATATCTCAACTGTCCTGACACGTGGACATGACATTGTGGAGGACATCCAATGTCTCACCCCAGTGTCTATCAATGACCTCAGTGTAGTTACGTATGGCACCTGCTAGGTCATGGATACTGTCATTTACAAAGGTGTAATGAGCCCTCTGTGCCCTTAGCCCCTGTCTGGTGTACCGCTCTATTCATGTCTGTGCCTCCATGACAGCCTGGAACATGCGTGTGGTAGAAAGAGGTGAGACACGTCTGCCAGGGGCATGATGACCAGCAGTGCTCTGACGAGAACCCCTGGGCATCTGCCTATGTGGTACCATTTCAGACATCTGGCTATGGCTGCTGTGTCCTGATACATGTGCCATAGATACCACACTGTCCTGGCCAGTGCCAACCATACACTATCCCTCAGCTAAGGGCAATGGTGATGATGGATGTACAGGCAGTATGACTGTGTGTATGGATGGGTTGGAGACTTGTGTACTGTCAACTGGTGGCCCAACAACAGACCCTGACAAACCTGCCTGTGCCTCAACACACCTATCCTCATCATCACTGTCTGTCTCAGTGACATCAGGTTCCCTGCTGTACTGAACCAGCCCCACCTCAGCACCTGTGAGAAGAAAACAGGAAACACACTTTAAGACCTGAACATGACTTCAGATCATATGCACCCATGCGCACATGCACACATGCGTACATGCGTACATGCACACATGCACACGTGCACACTTGCACACATGCACACATGCACACACACAAAACTACACTCTGCCCTAAAGCAGACACACACAACACCAGAAATCACAGAACATACATAATAGCAGGTGATGGTGGGGTACAGTATCACAAGCAAAACAGTCATATCACACATGTCAGCATGCAGGACATGTGTTGCTCAACAGCATGCAGTGCAAGTGTAGTCAGTCCTTGTTACTAACAGTATACATGGCTTTGATGCATGTGTTTTGTTATTAAGTGATGGCCCTCCCCCTGGAACACAATGCATATATGGACACAACATTGCTGTGCAGGTATTCATAACCCTGTAATGTATTGTGCACCATAACTCACAGGTGTACATACCATTGCTGGATGTGTATCTGTGTGTCAGATAGGTATCCAATGCTGATTACAGCCTCTGTGTCTTTAGCAAATAATTGTGGACACATTTTTAGCACATGCTTGATGAGTATTCACACAGCATCATCAGTGGTGCATGGATAATTGATGGAATACCATTCGGCCACATACCCAATGTACGGTACTTATGGTGAGTGTAGATCATATTGTGGACATGCTAGTCTCATCCATGACATGGCATGCTAAAACACAACTGCATATTTAAACACTACACATACCCAATATGTGTCATATGACCTAGCCACTCAATAGCATCACAAGACATATATGTGTCAGTTGTGCAAATGGTGACTGGTATGCATACTGTTTAGAGGTGCATATGTGTGCACATACACATTGTTATGGTGTGTAGCAATGACAGCTATGTGTAGTAATGTGGTTACAATAAATGGATGGGGTATAGTACCATAGGCCATCATCATGAAGCATCAGGTGGTCACTCAAGGCTACAAGTGTTTCACAAACCAACACTAATCATGCTGTGCCAGAATTGTACTACCTTGGCTAAATTCACCATTTCACAACCAGTTGTTACGTGAGTTTGTAAGGAGGCCAATGAGGAGCATTCCCTGACATGAATGTGTAGTGTGTTGCAGAGTATTTAAATGCCCCAGGATAGACCTCTACCCCTCAGGTATATTATGTGTAATGTGTGGATGACATTTTGGATACTGGAGTGCATCTTTACAGAGGGTTTGGGAATCCTTTATGTGTAGCATGTTAAAATGCTCTGTGTATGACATAGATGTGTATGTTATGTGCATGTTAAGTATCAACTGTGCCTATCTACAGTCTAGCCACATTTGTTTGAGATGGTCTGGGTATTGCATGTGTTTGAGGCAGCTAATCACATTAGTGAGATGTGTGTGCTCTTACACCAAACATGCACTGCATGCATTATGGGTAGGTGTGTTACATGTGTACATGGCCTACACCTTAACTATGACATGCACTTTATTATTTACAATAATAAATGTAGAACACACTCACCAGCATCTGTCTGCTGCCTTGATGTCACCCCAGAGGGACCTACATAGAGATGAAACAGTTTGTCAGTGTCCACAACTGTGGCATTGCTACTGTGTGTTTGCAATCTTTCAGTACAACAACAGTTTACATTCACAGGGCTACAGATTATGTTCCAAATTATCAGTATTGCACAACAACAGGTTCCACATCTTTGAACGACACACTCCACATCTCACATATGCATGATCTACCAATAGAGATAACAGTAGTCTACAGATATGCCATGTTACCTGCATGCTCCATGTGTGCTTGCTGGGTGGCTCCAACCTCCCTCATGGTGTATATCTCCTGCTGTTGTTGTTGGGCAGGTGCCACCAGGCTCATGAGCAGCTCCTCCACTCTGGTGAGGGGGGGGTGGATATTAACACCACCTCCTGTTGCAAGCTGTTCTCTACGCACATCAGCGGCACGCTGATGGACATGTCTGAGAAGATCACTGCAGTGGTGGCGTACCTGCTCATATGTCCGATTATGCAGGCCTACCTCATTGACCCTGCGGACAACATCTTGCCACATTGCAGTATGCTCCTGCTGGTCCTGGCTGGTTCGTGAGAACATGAGATGGTAGTGCTGAATCATACTGCTAGTAATGATATCATCTTCAGCATCACTGTAACTCAGGTTCCTGCTATGGGCCATAATCCCTGGAAGACACAAATACAAAAATATGTCTGAGCATGTTTTATGGCACATTTAACATTATACAGTACAGATATCACTGAACTGCCATATATAGCAACCTATAAGCTAACCAAGAGTGAAACACTGTAACTGCCACTTATCACTGCTCACCCCACAACTGCTTGAAATTCCCATGCTCACTCTCTATCTAATGAACCATGTTATGCACAGCAACAAAATAAAATCACTATATAAGACTATACAAGAGTACCTGGCGCACTGTATGCAACACGATGCACCACCTAGCCACAGCAGATATACATCAAACTAATGTGTAAAGAAATATATCATCCACCACAATCAGTGTAAGGTCCAGTAAATGTATTACTATTATACCACACAACTTGTTAATGCCAAACCCGTGGCCAAAATATGTGCACAATTGGTAATATAGGTCACATACTGCTGTAGTACACTATGAATTTTGCTAGATACGCAGTTATATATTTTACCACACATATGTCAAAGGACATGTTACAGACATACCCACACACACATCAGACATAATTACAGGACACAAAGGTATGACAACCCAGATAAGCTTTCAGTGTGTACTATACAGTACTGTGTGTCAGTACGTATACAACCTTAATTTTGAGAAATGTAATCTGTGATGAATACAGGGACCACACAAAACAGTGGATGCAAGCAATGTGGACATACACCATACTTTGCTGTACAGGCCCAGAGCTTCAAGTAGTACTACAGTGCACACAGGATTTGCATTCAACATCAGTACCAATCAATAATCATAGATGTAGTGCTTTAGCCTCCAATGACACACCCTAGTTAAAACCAAGGGACTTAATCACACTGTATGCAATAGCACTTGTTCTGCCTAGCAACAGAATACACAGCTTTTGCTAGGATCAAAGCAAGGACCCATAATACCATAACATAAACAGTTTCCCACTAAGCTATCCCACAGATACATATCTTTGACGTATTCACAAACATATTGACCATCACAGTCAGTCAACAGTACAGAGAATCTATTGCAACAAGTAGATGCAGGTGTGTATATATATATATATAAATATATATATATATATATATATATATATATACATATACACATCCATTTGTCTACATATACTTATATATGTAGGCACATATACATTTCACCTTTCATAGTGAGAATATAAATTATACAAAGGATGTAAGGTGTACAGTAATGTAATAAAATCACACAGTCTTGGGATAAATGCATTGCAGGTGTTCACAGCCCAGGTAGCTTTAGCAGGCCTTACTGGCTTCAACATTACAAACTGAACAAACCACCCACAGTGTTTAACCACCACATGTCATATACCAGCACAGTATGCTGTCTTGTTTGCCACACACTAAAACCTACATACAAATATGCGCATACTAACCTTCACCAACATATATATCTCCCCCCTTCACAAATAGTTGCAATATGTCCCCTGCTCTATGCACATATACAGATGTGAATATATATGACACATATATATTTCTCTGTATGTGTGTGGCATACACACACAAGGTCCACACTGTTGTAAGTCCCTGGACCTCACAGCTGAACTGTTGGGCCTTGCTGCAGCACAAACAGGTGTCACATATGAAGACACACTAACATTAGGGGGGTATATATGGCCACAGATGCTAGATAAACATACTAGACTGCTACAGCAGTTGCCACTGCTAAACTACACTTTAATATGACTATCATGCATGTGTTGTTCTGTCACACCCATGTTTATATAATGTTAGCGTTAATCCCCCCAACAGCCATTGGCCACATTACTGTACAGAACACAGATAACATGGATCAGATCTTTGACATTTAATGCTGAGCTACACATTTCACAGGTATGTCCCACTGCCCACAGGTGCACACAGTATTGTCCATAGCAGTAGTTAAGCAGAACATCTGTGCATAAAGAAGTACTGCTGCCACATATGAATGGTTTGCATTATGTAGATTATTCTTCAGTAACATCTATTACATGCCAGTAAATACATATGTGCCACATACCTTTCCATTGTATGATTTGGTAATATTTCTTTTTCCTTTTCTCTGTCTCTCTCTCTCTGTCAGTTTCTGCAATAGGGTGATTGAGTTTGTTGGCAGAGATTGCAGCCTGCTTTTGTAGGAATTTGCACATGAGCATGTGATGGCCTCTGCACCAATTAGTGGCCACCATTTGCTAATTGTATGCAGCCTGCTGTGTAGTAATTGCAGTAATCACTGTCATAGCAACCCAGTACTATAAATTGCTGACTCATATAGGCATGGCCCTTTCAGCTGTCCAAGATGGAGATCATCCTTGTTTGGTGTGGACATCATTGTTTAAGACAGAAGGTTAGTATAGTTCTTATATCAGAAGCCAGGGGTGTAGCCAGAGATTTACATTTTGTACTCAGACCTAATGTTGCTGCTTCCAGTACCAACCTCTCAGTGTAAAAATGTACTCACCCCTCAAAATGCTACCCCAAAATACATGGAAAAATGTACTTTCTTTTGAACTGTTACAATTAACTGCCATACAAAGCTAGTTATAGAGATGTATTCCTTTGGCACAAGAATTGTTTGTGAACTGCTATACTGTGAATATTCATTTACTCAGTTCTAAACAGTTTGTGCTTTTTTAGTGTTGACATTAGCATGAGCTGCTCAGAAAAACTGGACACATGTCAGTACTGTGAGTATGCTTACCTACATCCTTGGTAGACCCTGCACACACAGGTATATTCTACATTTGGGTAGGGGTGCAGAAGTACAGAGAGTGTAAGTACTATTGTGTGGATTTTATCTTGCTGGACTTACAGGGTTGCTGTGTACATGTTAATTTATCAAGGCAAGTAGTCTGTCTGTGTAACTCCCAACTGTGGACCTATTCACATGATAGCCAGAGAATAGCCTGTTATTTTTTGTCTGTGCACCCCACAGGTCTTTTCAGCAATAGAGCAATGGCATTCTCACAGTTGGTTGCTACCAGTACGTGGCTATATCCATTTGTATTTCAGTGTTGTATTCCTACATAAGGACATGCTTCCGAAACTCCTTCCAAAGCTATTTGCACAGTGTGTAACAGCAGAAAGGCTGATATGCCTCTGTGTTTCTGCCTCTGCCAGACCTCTCAACCAATCAAGTACATATTAGAACAGTCTCAGGGAAAAGTCAAGAAAAAGTCAGGGACAATCAGGGACACCCTTAAATTATTAGTGCCATTAAGTTGAGACATTGAGAGAATCAGAGCATATGAATTAATACACCTCTTCTGGAGTAAAAAAAGTGTCTAACTCTTAATTATTGTCATTATTCATTAAGTGTAATTCACCACCTTTCTGGCCAAAGTCAGTAGTTTTTGGAGGGATTCAGAGGGACAGAGCTAAAATTTGTGTCAAAATCAGGGACATCCCTGAATATTAGGGACAGTTGGGAGGTATGGCCTCTGCCCTAAACAGATATGCCAGTGTTTGTCCTGCTGTGATACTGTGTGGGGTTGTAAAGTGATGGTGTAACATTATTTACTGCTAGAATGGCTGCTTCTCTTATCACAGTCATGTAATGTAATCTCACAACAACTGTTGGTAAACATCCACAGAACAAGTTATGTGGTATGGTATTCCCAATTTTCCTTTACAGTCACTCATTCTGATGCATGATATAATTATTTAAGCACCAACTTGATGTATATCTACTGTGGCTTAGTGGTACTTCATGTTGTGTAGTATGTGCAAGGTCCGGGGTTCGAGACTTACAGGGGTGTTTTATTTTATTCCTGAGCAGAACAAGGGCCCTCACATACAGAGTGACTAAGGCATTTTTAAGCAGTTGTAAGTGGGTTTGCGTGGGTTTGCATATTGCTGCGCATTGCTTAGCCAAGAACAAACAAGTGCAAACTCGCGCAAACCCACTAACTACTGCTTAATAGTGCTTACTCCTGCTCACCCCCACTCTAATTTCTTTGAAAGAAAAGAAAAATGGGGAGATAGGAAAGTAGTGAAAAAGGGGCACAAAGAGGGAAAGACAGTATGGAAAATAGCTCGGGATGTGCAGGATGGGTGCAGGGAAGGTCCATAGCTGCCCATTTCTTCAACAGCAACAGCTGTGCATATGCAATAAATTTGGAGGTAGATATGAACCCTTCAACCCCTGAGAGAGGGGTGAGGACAACAAAGTATGTTGTAATGCCAATTAAATAACATTTAATGTGTCCAGTGGACATGTGTGCAAAATGGGCAGCTATGCATGTGGCATTTTTTTTTTTTGGGAGCAAATTACCCTTTTTTTTCAGGTGAGAGTGGAATGCGGGATAGGTATATTTGGGGAGGTAGGTTGGGGAGGTAAACAGACAAGACAAACAAGATGCATACAGGGGCGGTATATGACACATGTGGTGGGGAACACCTTTGACGGGGAGGGATGTTTGGAAATCGCAAGCCCATGAGCCCCCAGATGGAAACAGTGGGACTGAGGCCCCCACCCATGGGCAGTCACCACTGCACCTTCACGGCCCAGAGGGTGGCTGTACTGGGGGCTGTGTAGGAGGGGCAGGCTGACCCAGGAGTTGCGCCACTCGGGCCTCAAGCTGGCATAGAGGTTCTGCAACAGAACGTTCAATCTCTCTACGCACCACAGCATGGACCATTCGAAGGGTGATAGGTGCCCCTCCGCCCACGCTTGCATGGGGGGGCTGAGCCCCATTCCCTGCAGCGCTTCTACCTGAAGGTGGCACAGGACCAACTGAGGAGGAGGTCCCAGGCTGGGCACCAGATCTGCTGGTGCCAGGTGCCATGGCTAGCTGAGGTGGGACAGGTGGGTCTGCTGGGACCGGTCTTCCCATACGAACTATGTTTTGGAGAGTTTAATAAAGATATGGGTTAGTAACAGTCAACAGCATTCCCAATTAGTTATAACAGCATGCAGAAGTATTCCCATTAACCCAACACACCAGATTTTCAACAGTTGAAAAGCAAGCATAACACATGCATATATAGAACAATAGTGGACATTACAATAGCATGCAGGTTGAATTCATGGCAACAGGCCACCAATATTGTGGTATTTTAACAGGGCACATGCGTAGAAATTAATGCAAATATTTATAAACCAATAGGACATATGTCCCAACAAATGTTTTGAGATTAGACATACTGATTGAGGTGTGGAATTGCATTTTTTATGCACATACAGCAGGGTGGGAAAATATAAGCTCAATTAACAACTTATATCACTACATTCCTATTAACTGCAGTTATATGTTCCTTACATGTATTATTACACTACCCAATGTCCTTATATTGTGCAATTGGATTTTGCTAGATCATTATATACATGAGCTGTATCTTACACACAAACTGTCCAAGTTGCAGATGTTACTGTAACATATTTTGAGAGTTGTTCACACACACACTACTGCTAAGATGGTACACTGACAGATCTACTTTCATATAATTATCTAGATATGTTCAGGTAAAAGTATTGGTTATATGTTAACAGCTCCCTACATTTCTGGCAGCACACTGACATTTCTGGGGAACACAATACCAAGCTACTCATTTGCCAAATTAACCTGTACATGCTGGGCATGAACCAACAGTTGAGGGCTGTAAATATGCATAAAAGCTACTGGCACTCCCTTCATCCATGTTATATGGGCCTATCCAAGTGTGGGTTGACACTGCTTAATACAACACTACTATTTGTAGAATGTAACAGTACAACAACATATCAAAGAAAATGACACAGATGCACTCCATGAATCATACATTTATTAAAGGATTATTACACCTTTATTTATTGGGTTAAAAGACTTTTTGAAGGCTCTCTCATTTATTTTATATAACAGTACATGCAGAATAATTGCTAACCTGCCTGATGACACAGCCTTTGCAGCCTATCTTCATGGGCTTGCTGGTTCATAGCCAGGACACCTGCAGCTGTGAAGTAAATGCAGTGATATTGAGATATACCTATCCATAGTATAGACAAGCATAGCAATTCTTAACTACTTAATACAATGGATACTTACTCAGTACTAGGGCATTAGGTATTGTACGGGATTCCTGGATCCACTGGTCCAATTGATCCTCCCTACGTCGCTTCAGATCAGAATAATGGTGCCTGACCTGCTCACCAGTCCAAGGAACACCAGTGGCACTGGTGAGATCATGGGCAAGACTGTTTCAGGCCTCCATTTTATATTGGGTACCCTGGTACTGGCCCCGCAGGAGTCTTTCCTCATGATTGTGGATAAGGAGCCAAACCATTACTTTGGACTCCTCGATGTCCCAGCGGTGCACTCTAAATTGAATGCCTTCTCCAACACCGGCCATGCTGACTGCAGAAGGAAGCTACAACCAGTTATAGCAAGTATTCTTGCCTGTGGAGCTTAAATATGCCTCATGTCCCGCATATATTTGTGATTGGCCAGTTTTGGAAAAACTCAGCTGTAGGCATGCCTGCTTAGCTGATGTTGGCAATGTTTAAAATTCCTTTGATAGATATGTGTCTGTTGAAAGTGCATGTTTATGAAATGCTGTCATGGCTTAGTGGTTAAGTACTGTGATTATAGTGCACAGCATCCTGAGTTTGAGCCCTGTCACTGCTTTTTATTTTCCTACTGGGCAGACCTGACTGGTTAAGGTACAGTAAAGGAGGTGAGAGCGTGTTTAACCGACTTTGATCAACTTTGCCCAATGTTGCTCGATGTTGCTCAACGCTGCTCGATGTTGCCCGACGTTGCTTGACATTGCCCGACATTGCGCTGGTTAACGCGGTGCACAGCTATGCGCAATTGGATTTAAATATTCTCAATACTGGTAAAATGTGCTTAGCAGTGCCTTATATTGCTTAAAATAGGGTACTCATGCCTCAGAATGCATAATCATTTCACCTTCATATATATATAATTTGTTCACTACTACATTTAACATTTCAATGCTTTTTACAAAACTTATACATAAAAAAATGTCAGGAAATATTTTTGTATACAGATTTCCAACAGAAAATGGAACGTGCAGTAGTAGGACTTGAACCGGGAATGCCTCCTTTTTGTGCGAAGGCTCTAACCACTACGCTATTGCTATTTTGCTTAATTTGCATATATTTTTCTTATTATCCTCTTCTGGTGTCTAAGCTGCTAAGCAATGGGCAAACCCGCGCAAACCCGTGCAAATACGGGCAGCTATATCAGAAGAAAAAATTTTTTTTTTTTAATTTTGTCAGTTGTTTAACATATGGGGGAGTGTAGTGTTATATTGTGCACATGTGAGCGAACCCACTCATGTAACTCGAAATTGCGGTATTTCTTCATTGCAGGGGCATGGATTTTTGGACTGCTTGGCAGTCTGACACGCCCCTACACTCGTCCACACTCTGTGTAAGCTTAGAGTTGAGCCAGTGCGCCCTCATTAATATGCATGGCATGCTGCCTTCATACTCTTAGACTGGCGCTTCGGTGTAAGACTAATCTTGTCTTACATTGAAGATTAGTAAATCCGAGGGAATATTTTTACAATCTTCAAAAATAAAATGAAAACATCTGCAGTTTAAATAATTATAACAATATAAAAACATTGATTAAGGATCTGTATAAGGTGTATGACAATCATTTAATATTTGGAGAATTTTTTTGGCAGTTTGTGGAGAAATTAAAGGTAAGTTAGTCTAATACAAATAGGAATTACAATATGAAGTGAGGGAAAAACAGGCTTATAGTATATTTAGTGAGAAAGTCAGGAAAGAGAATTAGATAGCAGTAAGGAAGTAAGTGAAGAATGGAGAGTGAGGAGGCATAACAGTATAAGGAATGAAAAGGTAATTGCTCACATTTAAGGATATTGTTTAACTTGGTTTTGAGCAAAAACAGACACAGATTTTAGCTAGGAAGTCTTTCAGAGTGGTTTTGAAAGATAGGAGGGAGGGTATAGGCCTGATGGATACAGGTAAGGAGTTTCAGGCCTTAGCAACCTTTATAAGTACAGACAATGTCCAGCAGATTTGGTAGAACACTAGACTCCAGGGAATTGCAATATTACCCTAAGTCACTTAAAAAGTTAATAGAACAATAGATTTTGCAATACAAAAGATGTTAGAGATAAGTGGGAGAACACTGGACACAAGAGACACTCATTAAATACTACCCCAAGTCACTCCAAAAAGTAAAAAGAACAGGGAAAGCACTTCAATGTACCCCTAATAGCTTTGCTAGATTTTTCTTTTTGTATTTTTTAACAAGTTAGTTATCTGTGTGACCTTTTTACTCTTTGCTTTAGTTTGTTAGTTGGGATATTTTGTAGACACCATAATGTTTATGGATATCAGCTGAGTATGACAATCCTGTGTTTCCAAAGGTCAAACATTCCTCTTATGCTGTGCTGATGATGTCATAAGAAGGCAGAAACACACATGTCCACAGCTAGAGGGGTTTGGCTTTAATGGCCTGAAATTGTCCATAAAGAGACTTAAAAATGAAAGTAAAAGAAAAAAAAAGTCATGGACATTCAGAATTTCCATTTAGCTGAAACTCCTGATATCCTTAAATGGTGATTTGCATATATCCCATGAGGCCTCTGATGCAAGAGGTTTAAGGTATCACACAGTTAGAAGTCTAGCTTTGCTAGATTTTTCTTTTTGTGTTTTTTAACCGGTTGGTTATCTGTGTGCCCTTTTTACTCTTTGTTTTAGTCTATACCCCTGATACAGAATTCAGCTTGTTAACGCAGCAAGGTGTTAATCCTCTGCACCAACACCAGTTTCATGGATACTCTTTAAATATATCCCTAAGTCACTTGAAAAAGTCAAAAGAACAATGGGGCAAAGCTTTGAAACCTTTACCCTCAGCACAGAAAACAGCCTATTAATTCAGTGCTTATTCTCTATGCTAACTGACAACTAACAAAGTAACAGGTTTTGTATCCTGATGTATTTTCTGAACATGAAGGAAGATCTCTAAAACTCATAATGCCTGGAATTACTCACCAACTTGTAGTCCATGAGTTGTAAGGAGCACAGCAGATATACAACGGAAAATCAGCAATGTTCTGTAAAATCAGAGACAGTTGTGTAGGATGGAGGCATGTTCTTATGGGGGACTGCCATACCTCTAAATGAACATGGTCTGCTCTAGAGTTCTGGACAAAGCCAGAAAGAACACTAAATGACACCAGGGAGAATTGTAAATGCCACTTTGAGCCACATACAAAAGTAAAAGAGCAACAGGCGTAGCATCAAGTTGCAGTTTGTGAACAATAATGAGAATGAAACTCTAATATCTGGCATTATTGACTGACTGTAGTAATCTCTGATTTATGAGGGGTAGGAAAACATAAGAGGTTATATCAGGGATGTTCTATAAACTCAGGGACACATAAGAGGTATGGAGGTGTGTGTGTGTGTGTGTGTGTGTGTGTGTGTGTGTGTGTGTGTGTGTGTGTGTGTGTGTGTGTGTGTGTGTGTGTTACATCACACAATTCAGAGATGTGCAAATCAATCAGTAACGATACCTCATCCAGCTAATATGTCTATGAATCACATTGTTCATCATTCGTGGAAACAGTCCCATTTAGTTGTAGCTCTTAATGCCCACGGTGCTGTTCTTTATGAATCTTAAGAAAAGTCCAAAGCAGCATTTTGAATACTGCTTACTAGCGTTTATATCACGTTATCTAAAGACGAAAATAGCGAATGCTGTTTTATCAGCCCCAAAACATCTAAACATGAAAATATCGAACATTCAGATTAGTGAATTTTCTCCCATGGAAAAAATTCGCTGCTCCGAAACACATACACACAACACAAGCACATCAAACAAACAGCAACCACACACATACACTTAAATTCCTACATCTAACTCTACACTAAACTAAACATACACTACTATCTACCCACTAACCTTAACCCAAACCCTAACCCTAAGGTCCGTCACTATCGCACACTCACCTAACCTGCGCCCTAACCCTAACTCACTTAAACCACCCCTAACCCTAACGTACAAACAATCGCACACTTACCTGAACCCAACCCGTAACTTTCCACCACAGAGCTAAGAATAGCAAAGCCACAGAAATGGCCAACCAAATTCTTTCCAGAGGAAAGAATTTGCTGTTCTGCAGCTTCACTATTCTTAGCGTTCACTGAATAGTGTTCGATATCAGAACATTTGAAGTTTTAATACTTCGATGTTCTGATATAGACCCGCTTACTATACTCTTTCCGATCCTTCCTACTAAGAACAGCATAATCCACTGCTTGGCCCCAAAATGTAGACTACTCGGCTCATACCAAGGAAAGAGGGGAAGAGGATTCCCCTTCATAAAGAAGGGAAATACCCCTAACTTCCACTTGGAAAAACTGCAGTTTGTTCCCCCTTTTCTTTTTTTTTCCTGGCTGTGATTGCCAACTTTACCCCACTAATAATTCCTAAAAGAGGGCACTAAATCTTTTAATCAAGACAAATGAACATTAAATAAATCCAAATCTATCACACTGAAATGTACTCCTTCCTGTCTAAACAACACAGGGTCCTTATCTGCAAAATCTCAGTGGTCTAAACCACAAAAATCCATTCACAATGCAATTCTAACCATCATATATTTATAAACTTCCTTGCAGTCTCAGTTGCCTTAAAACTGGCCACCTCTCGAAATATCAACCTAGCAATAACTAACAACCAGACTAAAACAACCCAGGGAAACCTTTGTTTCACTAACATCAAATCTCTCACAATTTATGACAATAATCTTTGCCTAGGTACCATACCCAAGTCATTGCCCCCCTAAATGGATTGGAAAGATTTTGAGATCCCAAATGCTGCCTTAAGTCTTTTCCACCACAGAAGCCAGCTGACTTCGGTGCATACCTCAGGACCCACACCAAATCACATCTTAAAATATAAAGGGATGGTCCAAGACCAATACTATCTTGCACCCTGGAAATCAAAAGCAACAATAACTAACAAAACCCTCATGATAACAAACTTAACCCCAGACTATCTAAGACATAAAAGTACCCAATAACCACCTTGTCTTTTTTAAGCCTAGCCATGCATCCCAAATCTATGACAAGTTCTGATATCCTTGATAAGTGTAAGTATGGGCCTGGGAGATGAAACATTTACAAGCAGAGGCGTGGGAGATGAACCATTACAGACTGCCTGTGTCCATTAGAGACATAGGTGCCAAACCAGACACAAATTTCCTGTTCCTCATCCAATTGTCCAAGTTACACCTGAATTGGGTTAGGGAGGAACTCTGCTTCCCATGGATGGAGAGCCTGTTCCAGAGACAGGGTAGTCTCTGGGATACATACCTGTTTCAACAGCAGGTCCTGTTTATATATCAAAGGCAAGGTTTAAGTCTTTAGAATGGGTAATTCTGGTGCTGTTTGTTTTGTGGATATGCAGGAGGTTAATCAGAGTGGAGTCTAACAATGCCCTTTGTGCCAGGCATAGATCTCCCCTCAACAGCCTGTAGGAGACAGAATACAGGGATAGAGCCTTGTGGAGGTCTGCAAAGGACATTTTACTTATGCCTTGTATTCTTTTAGTGAAGAACCTCTGTTGACATTCCAGTTGTTGGATAAGCCTGGTTAGGTCCATACCAAAGGGGGCATGTCAATGATAGGTCTGATGAATGTTAAATACAGTGGAACAATGACTTCCTTGTACTTAAATGCCATACCTTTGTTTATAAGTTACTCAGCATAGAATGATTTCCTCACTACTGTAGACACATGATGGTCAAAGGATAGATTACTGTCTATGTGTATTCCTAAGTCCATGACTACTGGGTCAACTCTAAGGGTTGTGTTATCAATATGATAGTTATCAGGGGTGGATGACTTCCTGAAGGATACTATTATGCATTTTTTTGGTATTTAGTTTTAGTCCGTGGCTCTGAGACCAGTTGTTTGTCTAAGTCAGCCCTTTCAGGAATGTCAGTGTGGGATTCAATCATCTGCAAATTTAGACAGCCAGAGACCATTGACATTGGCCTTGACTTCATAGAAGTAAATGGTAAAAAAGTGTGTGTCCCTGAGGGACTCCACTTGTGACTAGCCTCTTTGTAAAGGTGGACTCCCCAATTCTAACTTCCTGGGTCTGTCTGTGAGCCAGTTGGCTATCTGCTGGGTGACAAATGGGTTTGTACCGAAACTCTTGAGTTTGTCAACAATACTCAAGCAGGCTATTGTGTCAAATGCCTTGGCTAGGTCAAGATAAGTAGTGTGAACTATTTTGCCCTCATCCATTGCTTTGGTGACCTTCTCAAAGAAGTCCACCAGGTTAAGTAGGCATGACCTGCCATAGACGAAACCATACTGAGTTGTGTCCAGTGTCTGGAGGTTTACTATATCACTGTTGGTCATTTCCATAATTCTTTCCATGGCTTTGCATATAGGACTAGTGAGACTTATGAGTCTGTAGTTTCCAGGGTTTGTAGATTGTCCACCTTTGTGCAGAGGGATGACTGTTGCTGTTCTCCATTCATAAGGCATGAAGCCTGTTTGGAGGCTGTAGTTAAACAGCAATTCCAGAGAGCCTGCTAGGTCATGTTTCATGACTATTTAGATGGCATCCTGGGATATTGTCTGGGCCCATTGATGCAGTGTTTGTGACCTAAGTATCTGCTCCTTAGTGATAGCAGGGGGAGTTATATGGGATGATATTTCCTGAAGGAAGGTTGAGGGGGAGAGAGGGGTAATGTTAGAGATTAATTTATTGGCCAGTAGGTTTGCTATGTCTTCCGGCTTAGTATAAGTGGCTCCATTTACAATGAGCTCTGCACACAGCTGTGTATTGCCTTTGAGGTTGTGGACATTGCTAAAGCATGCCTTATGGTTTTCCTTGCCCTGGGTGGCCAAATTTACCACAGATTTGGCTTTGGTAGACTGTATTTGTTCTTTGTGTTTGTTTAGTTTGATGAGAATGCTTTTATCCTGCTGGGCTCTGTACCTCATAATTTTTGCCATGATTTTCTTCCTTCTGTTATACAGCCTATTCATTTTGTGATTTCATCAGGGTGGCTTGTTTATGAGTTAGTTCTGTACTTCTTCCTGGTAGGTACAGCTGCCTCTATGCAGCTACTAACATGCTTGTGTAGGGCTTCTGTGAACAGTGCTGCATAGGCAGGACTGTTCTCAGGGTTTATGAGTGTCAGAAAAATATGTATTAATGTGTGTATTAGTGATATGTTTAGTGCATTTAGAGCTTGAAAAGGGTTAACACATTTATTTTATTTCATACTGCATAAATCTGTACAAACTGCAGATGCTTTCTGACCTTGTATTGTTAGCTAAAATCTCAACAGAAATATTTTTCTGTGGTAGATATCAGCAATGCGTTCTTCTCGATACCGATACACCCTGACAGCCAGTATTGGTTTGCATTCACATTTCAGGGGAAAAGGTATACATATACGCAACTACCACAGGGGTATTGTAAAAGTCCAACAATATTCTCACAAGAAATGGCAAGCAACTTGGCAGGATTTACCCCACCAAGAGGTAGTCAGATTTTGCTTTATGTTGACGATATCCTGCTGGCGGCCCCCACCCAGCAAGATTGTAAAGAAGACATCATAGCGCTATTACAATTTTTAACCACTGATGGACATAAAGTAAACAAAAATAAACTGCAGCTTTGGAAAAATAAGTTAAATACCTAGGGTATGTAATATCCAAGGAGGGTAGGATATTAAATAAGGACAGAAAAGTAGCGATTTTGCAAGCATGAAAACCCACTACCAAGAAGGAAATGATGTCCGTCCTGGATATGACTAATTTTTGTCAAAGTTAAATTACAAACTATGCCTTGGGATCTGCACCATTGACTAACCTAATTTATAAAAAGCCTATGGCAGCACAGGATTTGTTACAATGGACACCAGAAGCAAAATCTGCTTTCTGCAAACTGAAATAGTTAATATTTCCTATATAGTCCTCATTCGTTTTGGGATTACCAAACTATCATAAACGTTTTTTCCAAACTGTAAATTGTAAACAAGGTTATATGACATCAGTGTTAACACAGCAGCATGGGGACAAGCAATGCCCTATTGCTTATTATTCATCACAACTGGACCCAGTGGCACGGTCTTTACCCCACTGTGTACAAACAGTAGTTGCAGCTGCAATGGCAGTACAGACTTCGGCCTCAGTAGTTTTGTTCCACCCTCTCACATTGAGAGTGCCTCATGCAGTCACAATTATTTTACTGCAAGAGAAGGTAGCATATCTTTTCCCCTGCTAGGCATCTTTCCTGTATGACTATATTGTTGAGCCAACCCCATGTGACAATTGAACGATGTACGACTTTGAACACTTCTACCTTACTCCCAACCCGTGCAGACAGCACACCACACCGCTGCCTGCAGGTGATTGAGCAAAAGACACTGCCTAGAAAAGACCTTACGGATGTTCCCTTGGATGATGCCGACGTGACATACTACGTGGATGGCTCATGCAAAAGGGGTCCTGCAGGACAGAACCTAGTAGGATATGCAGTAGTTTCTGATACTGACATTATAGAAGCAAAATCTTTACCGCACAATTTATCTGCACAAGCAACAAAATTAATTGCCTTGACATGGGCATGTACCTTAGCAAAGGGTAAATGTGTAAACATTTTTACTGACAGCCAGTATGCTTTTTCTACTGTACATGTTTTTGCGCAACAGTGGAAAAATCGAGGAATAATAACATCTACTGGCAAACCAATCAATCATGCACAGTTTATTTTAGATCTTTTAGAATCTATTCAGTTACCTCAGAAAGTAGCTATTTGTAAATGCACAGCTCATACCAAGCAACAGGACAGGATTTCAAAAGGTAATGCAAGAGCTAATACAGCTGCAAAGCAGGCAGCTTCAGAAGTATTTCTTTTGAATGAGGAATTACAACCCTCTGAGATTTTAGACTTAGAAATGTTAAAGACAATGCAGACACTTACTACACAAGTTGAAAAACAAAAATGGGTAAAACGAGGAACAATTCTCAAAAAGGGGCTGTACATCTCTAAAAAAAAAAACAAAACAATATTGCCATCTAATTTGTTTAGATATGCAGCTTTGTTGAGCCATGAGCAGTGCCATGTCTCAACAGGGGGGATGGTACAGCTGGTGAACCAAGTGTTCACGACATATGGATTTTTAAATTACTCTAAAAAATTCTGTTCGATGTGCCATGTTTATAATAAACATCATTCACAAGGGGCGTTAAAGTCCAAGCAAGGGAGTTTCCCTACACCACCGTATCTGTTTCATACTATCTATATGGATTTCATAGAGTTGAATAAATGTGAAAATAAGAAGTATTGTCTTGTCATTGTAGATATGTTTTCCAGATGGGTGGAAGCCTTTTCCACTAAAAATCCAGACGCGGCAACTGTGGCCAAAGTTCTTGTTAAAGAAATCATCCCTAGATTCGGCATTCCGAAAAGGATCTACAGTGACAACGGCACACACTTCGTAAACCAGACCATACAACAGTTAAGTAGACATTTTGGTATTTCTTTAAAAAATCATTGTGCGTATCACCCACAATCTGCAGGGCTAGTAGAGAGGCATAATGGGATTTTAAAGAATAAGCTAAGGAAGTTAATAGTAGAAACGCAGAGAAATTGGGTGAACTGTCTGCCCCTGGCACTGTTGAGCATGAGAACTGTTCTGAATGCAAAAGGATTGACTCCTTTTAAAAAATTATTTGGAAGGGCTTATTATATACCTCAGCAGAAATCTCTCATGCCCGCAGACCAGGAAGCTGACAGCACATTAGCTGAGTATATGCGAAACTTGTTAAATTCTAAACATTTGTTGCAGTCAAATTCTGTTTCAGATAAAGAATGAACCAGACCGTCAGAAGTGGCAGTGTCCCCTGGAACCTGGATTTGGGTGAAGACAGTAAAGAAAAAGAATTGGGCATCACCAAATTGGGAAGGTCCATATCAAGTGCTTCTGTCGACACCCACTGCAGTCAAGATAGCAGAGCGCGCCTCCTGGATCCATCTGATGCACTGTAAATTAGTCAAAAACTTTGAAATGGACAAAAATCTTGTCACATGCCAAGAGTAAACATGATAGAGTCCAGAAAAAACAGGAATGCAGAACAACCCTTTCCTCAGAAGTATTGCATAATCATCCTGTTAACTGTACTAGTGACAATAATCTTTTTGTTGTGGCCTTTCCTTTTCCCAGCCACACAGACTGAACTGAATAAACGTGAAGCGTTACTCATAGACTGGCATCCAAACTTTAACACTTACCAGGCAATTAAATATGTGTATGCTGAGACTTTCAATGTTTCGAATTGCTGGATTTGCACAGCTTTGCCAACAGCATACGGAGGGTTATTAATGACTACAGTCCCCCTAGGGGTCAATGAGACCTGGGAGAACTTGATTTATGATACCTCAACCATTACATCACAAGATAAAATAGCATTGCACTTGTCTGTTCCACAAAAGGGAACTGTGTGTTTTTATAAAAATGATACTGTTCAGGTGGGTTGGAGCAATTGCAATCTGACTGTTCCTTATAAATGTTACACTAAAGGTAACAATGTAGATCTTTATTGTAATACAAGTTATGATTCATTTCTTGGATTGATGCACAAAATACTTGATGAAGTAAAACATAATTCTGTTCTTTATAAACAACTGTCTATAATTGATAGAAAAATGTTTCATGCAGGGCGAGTGTATATTCATAGCAAAGTTACTACTAAAGTAGAGGACTGTTATTTTGTGTGTGGCAGAAAGGCATAGAAATGGTTACCTGAGAATTGGTCCGGCAGTTGTTTTTTGGGTTACCTGGTTCTGGCCATACGACACACTGCAGTTTTGCCTCAAGGAAAAATTTGAAATGTCCGAGAGGTCGTCAAGAAACCTGTAAATCCAGTGGGACAAATCGATGCGCGTTGGAAAGACCATCATTCCATAGGCAAAGGACTGACACATATGAACTTGAGTGATAGTGTTATATCGTGGGCAGGCATATTACCGGCATATGGAGCAGTGAAATCGATCTGGGAGCTGAGGAAACTGTTGAAACTTCTCAAAGTAATGAGTAATGCAACTTTTTTAGCTCTCAAATTGGTGACTGATGAACTGAATGCTGTGAGAACTGTAGTGCTTCAAAACCGCATGGCTCTCGACTTCACCCTAGCGGTGAGAGGTGGTACTTGCACTTTAATCCAAGAAGAATGCTGTTCGTATATTCCTGACCATAAACACGAGATAGACAATCATCCTGAGGTAATTCAGCAAGTGTCGGCCATGACCAAACCAGGCCCAAACCCACTGATGGACTTTTTCCAGAAATGGTTTGGGGGGTGGGGTACCATCCTAATGAACATCCTGATTGCCATTTGTGTAGGAATGCTCCTACTGGGAGTATGTGTTTGTTGTGGCATCCCCTGCATGAAAAGACTGATGAAATACTTTATAGACATGTCAGTTTCTGAAACCTTATATCAAAGTACTGAGTTTGAAGAACTGTTAAAAGATTAAAAATGCTTTCATGAGTTTATACTGAATGACTCTCTTAACTGCAAATCCTAAGTGGAAGAGGTTAGGAAAAAAAAAACAAATTGTTTATGCTTATTTTGAACGCAGAATAAAAGTATTAAAAGGGGGAAATGTCTGAAAAATATGTATTAATGCATGTATTAGTAATATGCTTAGTGCATTTAGAGCTTGAAAAGGGTTAACACATTTATTCTATTTCATACTGCATAAATCTGTACAAACTGCAGATGCTTTCTGACCTTGTATTGTTAGCTAAAATCTTGCTTGTGCCTTGAAAATTTACTGAGAAGCAGATGATTCCTGCTTATGTTAGGAAAATAATGAATAGAACAATACTACTTGTATGAAGCTTAGACAAGAAGTTCTGTTTGTGCTGTGAGAAAATACACAGCTGTAGAAGCTATAGATAATTAGGACAAAGCCTGTTTGAAAATATGAACTGCAATCAGCATTTGCTGGTATCTGAGTTAGAAGAGTACCTTGAAATGTAACACTGTATAATAGAAGCCTGTAAATGAATTAGTGCCCACCAAGGCCAGGTTGTTTTTCTCAGTTTCTCACAAATCTAGTCATGTCAGCAGAAAATCTGAGTAACATCTGCTGTAGAACAATACTGAAAGTTGTGTTTGATTACGTCAGCCATAGAAGGCCATGTCTTGTAAAACAGTATAAGAATGAGCATACTTCCTGTTAGTAGTTAGGCAAATCCTTGTATTTGCATGTTTTTGTCTCCTTGCAGCAAGTAATTAAATATGCCTTAACTGAACCTTACATGTATTGGTCTTTGAAGTTTTTTCCTTTGACAATGAGGGCCTGACATTTTGCCAGATTATCACTTAATAGCAGGAAGTTAGCCTTAAAGTAGTTCCTAAATATTCCAGGTTTAGCTGATGGTCCAGGTTGACAAATATTGCACCCCCTTAGAATGACACCAGAAACTAAGCCAATTATTAAACTCAGTCAGCTTTTGTTCGTATTGTGACATCATCCTTGGAGAAGGTAAAATGCTGCTCAGTGTTAAGCTCATACCAGCCTGTGACACACATTTCAAGAGCTCCATGATGTCTCTCTTCATATAGTCTAGGGAGGGACATCTCAGATTATTTACACCCACGTGGACTATGACTAAGTCATACTGTTACTTGTGGTCCAATGACCTGAGTGTGTGCGTAATGTGGTGGATCAAGAAAAATGGTATCTACAAATGAACTGTCATTAAATTTCTATTTAATGTGGTTTGAAAGGTAAGAAAGATGGGCTTGTTGCCATGTCCCAACCTAAAACCATATTGCATTGTAAACAGTTAAGTTATAAAATTCCACAAACACTTGAATAACATAGAAAGGCAGGACTCATTCCCCAAAAGTACAAAACCAAATGAACTTTAAATACCCTTGAAGCTAAATGACATCAGCATCTCATTATACATTTAAAGAAAAACATACACAAATACTCTAAAAAACATAACATAGGTTCATAGGTTGGTACTAGGCTATTGGCTATACAAGCCTAGCCATAACAATTCCCTGGATATTTCTTCCCACAATATTTAGTTCTCTGGAACCCTGTCTAGCAGGGTGACTGACATGATCCCCGAGGTGAATTTCCTATCTCTCATCCAATCATCAAGGTTCCTTTTGAAGAGGGCCAAGGAGGCACTCTGCTTGACATGTATGGGCAGTCTATTCCGGAGTATGGGGAGTCTCTGGGTCAGGAACCTATCCCTCCAGCATGTTTTATTCATTGTGATGATGAGGTTTAGATCCCTGGAGTGTGTGGCTCTGAGGGATTGGGATTTCTTTAAGTGGAGCATGTCCAACAGCTCAGGGTTTGACATGGCCTTGTATGTTAAGCAGAGATTGCCTCTGAGTAGACGATATGCCACAGAGTATAGCTGGAGTTTTTTTTAGATGGTCAGCATATGACATCTACTTTAGGCCTGTGATTCTTTTAGTGAGGTATTTCTGTGGCCTTTCCAGCTGTTGTAGATGCCTTGCGAGGTACATACCAAATGGGGAATTATACTCTATAATGGGTCTAATGAGGGATGAGTACAGTGGGACAATGACCTCCTTTTTTCCTGGATGAAAATCCCTTAGTGATGAGGAGTGCCACATAGAAGGATTTCCTGACTGTTGTGGTGTTGTGGTTATCGAAAGTGAGACCACTGTCCACCTGTGTCCCTAAGTCTCTCATCACACTTTTGATGTTTAGTGTACTGCCACCTATGTGGTAATTCATGGGTACATGTTTTTTCCAAAGGGGATAACTATACATTTCTTGGCATTAAGCTTGAGCCCATGGCTCTGGCACCAAGCATATGTTTCTGTAAGGCCCTTTTGTAGAATATCCACATCATTTGGGGATTCAATAATGGCTCCCAGTTTGCAGTTATCTGCAAACTTTGTTAGCCAGAGTCCCTTAGCGTTGGCCTGTACTTCAGAGAAGTAGATGTCAAACAAGAGTGGTCCCAGGACTGAACCCTGAGGTACTCCACTTGTCACTTGTCTCGAGCTGGATTTGGAGTCGGCTACTTTTACAGTCTGGGTTCTGTCAGTAAGCCAGTTGGCAACCCATCGAGTGACATAGGGATTTATGCCCAGCTTAGTAAGTTTATCTATGATTCCAGAGTGGGGGATGGTGTTGAAGGCCTTGGCAAGGTCCAGATAGGCTGTGTGGACCGCCTTACCCTCGTCCACAGCTCTGGAGACTGATTTGAAGAAGTCAATCAGATTCAGGAGAAAAGATCGGCCCTCCACAAACCCAAACTGGGTGGGGTCCAGTGTTTGAAAGTTGCCAATGTCTTTGTTTATAAGTTCCATGATAATGTGTTCCATGCCCTTGCAGATCAGGCTTGTCAGACTGAGGGGACAGTAGTTCCCGGGATCCAAGGCAGATCCCCCCTTGTGGAGTGGGATAACTGTAGTTGTGCGCCACTTGATGGGCACGAAGCCTGAGGTGAGGCTATGATTAAACATGACACTTAGGTGAGGTGCCAGTTCATTTTGTTGTTCATGTAGTACACAGCCTGGGATGTCATCTGGTCCCATGGATGCTGTATTCTTAGCTTTGGAGAGTGCAGTTTCTACCTGTGTGGCCATGATTACTGGAATTTGGCAATCTTTTGGTATTGAGATGGACTCTTTAGGGGGTGAGAGGGGGGTGAAGTTGGCACTAAATCGATCTGCCAGAATATTGGCAATATCCTTGGGATCAGTATATTTAATGCCATTCTGTTGTAGCTCAGAGCAGATCTGAGCATTGCCATTTTGATTCTTGACATAACTATAGAATGTCTTGTGGTTGTCTTTGGAATCTTTGACAATTTTATTTTCGTAACTAGCTTTTGAGGATTTTATGAGGGATCTCAGCTTCTTACTGCTGGTGAGGGAGTTTTTTGCATCCTGGGATTTTTCTCTTTTCTGCAACAGTTTCTTCCTTCTGTTGTATAGTTTGTTTATAGCAGGGGACTGCCAGATTGGCTTCCTTTTTTTGGAGAAGAGCATCTTGGTTCTATTTGGGATGGCACGATTCATGCATGAGTGGATGTGCTTGTACAGTGCCTTAGTGTAGGATTCTGCAGTCGAACTTTCAGATCCTGTCTGAGTGGGTGTCATGAAGTTTGTCACTTCTGACTTCAGTAGCATGAAGTTGGCTATGGAGAAGTTTTTTAAGGAGGTTTCCTTACTAGGGGGTGGGGGTGGGATTTGGATGTCAAGGGTGATTTGCTTATGGTTAGACCTGACCAATGGGGGGGTGACCCCTGGTGTGGAGCATATATCTCCCATGTTGGTAATGACCAGGTCTAGGATATTGGAGCCCCTTGTGGGACAATGATCCAGGCCATTGGAATTTATGAATTCCAAGAACCATTGGGAAAAGGAGTTGGTACCCGAGTAGTTTTCCCAGTTAATGGCAGGGTAGCTGAAATCACCCAGTATTAGGGTATTTGGTTGTATCTTAATACTTTCCAGTATGTTTAGAAAGGTGTAGTGAGAATCTTGGGGCATGGTGGGTGATCTGTAGCAAGCTACAATTTGGATTGCAGTCTTACATAGTGTTAGTTGCACCTGGAGAATTTCAGATGCATTGTGTTGCGCAACTAGCCTGGAGGTGTGAATATCCTTGGTGAATATGGACACTCCTCCACCTTTAGTGTTTCGGTCTTGGTTTTGTGGCCGAAAGCTGTGGTAAGAGTTGTAGCCTGGTATTGCAGGGGTGCTCTCTGGAGCCTTGAAGTGCCTTGAGAGAGTGCATTTTGAGGTTTAGACTTCTAGCATTGAGTAGCATTACCTTCAGATTTTGCATGCTTGTATCTGTTACAGTAGTGGTTTTATCCTTTGAACCTTGCCTAAAAAAGTCACTATATGGGGTGGCAAGAGCTTTAGCCAGTAACCTGAATCCCAGGGGTGACAGGTGCAGACCATCTCTGGCAAAGCATCATGGTTTGTCGATCATGTCTTCCCAGGCAGATGCTTGATCCCCTTTGAATGACACCAGAAGCTTAGCCAATTGCTGAAGTCAATCATTTTGTCCTTATACTGTGGTATCATTCTGGGCAAAGGCAGGATGCTACTCAGGGCTAGGGTCATACCTGCCTGGGCCACATGATCCAAGAGCTCTTCCATGTCTCTTTTCATGTAGTCCAGGGAACGTCTCAAGTCATTCACTCCCGCATGGACAATGACAGAGTCGTATTTGTACTTGTTGTGGAGTGACTTGAGTGCATGCGTTATGTGGTGGATCCTGGCACCCGACAGGCAGCTGACTGTAATTTTCTCCTTGTTCAGCCTGGTGAGTGGGACATCAGTGTGCCTGACTATAGAGTCACCTATGGCTAAAGTGTTGGGTACATTGTCTTGCCTTAGGGGCTGTTGTTGGGTGGCACACTGGTGTTGTGAGCTATGTGTCACTTTGATTGTGACTGGTGTTTTTTTGCATTTCAGCTTCGGAGGTCCTTGTTGCTTGGGCAGGTTAATGTTAAGGGCCTCTGCATATGTGGGTTTAGTGTTTCTATGTGTGGGTGTTGGTGGTGTGGGTTTTGAAGGGCTATGAGTTGCTTGAGGTGTAGTGCAAGTGTTATCCTTCTCTTGACTGTCTAGCACAATCTTGGCCGGAGAAAGTTTTACTTCCAGTTTGGCTATGTAAGTGCATCTCTCACAGGTTGTAGTGTTGGGTGGTAGGAGGAGAGGATTATCTGTGTACATGAGGAAGTTGCCACATTGCCCCAGTATGCCCAGATTCACCAGGTGGACAGGAGAAATCACCAGAAGCTGACCCTTGGACATGCCTATTTTGGTGCTTGTTTTGTAAAGTACAAGAGCTGTTTTCCCTTACCTTTGCAAGATACTTTGCAATTATAGGCTGTTTAGTGCCTATGATTAATTTCTCCTTATTGACAAGGAGAGCTGAGCGCTTGTATCAGTTTCAGGCTTCCTAGTGCTTTCCAGAAGGTTCTTGAGCAAGTGCTAGTCACAGGGGTTCAGATTTTAGTGCTACTACTGAGAAACCAGCTAGTTCTAAGGGAAAATTTGAAAAGCAGACTTTCTGGCACCTGGAATAGTTTAACTGTAGCCTTGCAGTGCTGCACGATGCAAAAAATGGTAAGACATGTTATTAACAAAATCAAATGTAATAAAAAGTAATAAATAAACAACAATAACTGTTAAAATTATCTACGTTCTGCTTTTAATTTTAAAATACACCCAATGGATGCCATCTCATTAAAACCAGGCCAGACCACTGCTCTCAAACATAAAATCCAGTAGAACTCCCTTTGCTCAAGGAATAGTTGCTGTGGTCCACCCCTGGGATTTGGTTTTACTTGCTCAATTACCACAAACTTAAACTGATGCTCAGGGAAATCCAATAAATGCCAAAACAGGTAATTTGTCATTTTTTTCTTATTTATCTCATAAATATGTTCATAAATGAAATTGTTTTAATTTGCGCTTGGTCTTCCCAACATAAAACACCAAGCAACATTGGCACAATGCCCCATATACTTCTCCTGAGCTATTACAGTTGTACTTCCCTTTAATATTCATCTGGTATCCATTAATATCAAAAAGTTCACCAGTATTAATATAGGGACAAAAATGGCAACACCCACATATGGACATCTGCCAAATCTTCATGTCTTTAAAACTGTGTGGGTAAAGTGGCCTCTCCATAAGGTTATTTAAGTTATTACCCCTCTTATATATAGCCACACCTTAGCTTAGAACCTATTTTGTGCCTTACCACATGGTCGCCCATAAACACAGACCAATTTTTAAAAATAACATCCCTGACCTGTTTGAAATCAACAGTAAATCTCATAATAAAAGCCAGCCTAAAATTAGCATCAGCATATTGTTGTGCTGATGTCATTTTACTTCAAGGGTATTTAAAGTTCATTTGGGTTTGTACTTTTATCTGATGAAGTCTTGTCATTGTCTGAGACGAAATCGCTAAGAATAAATTTGGGGGGATCAATTCCTTGCTGCTGTGTGGCTTCTTTCTGTGTTATTCAAACAGTTAATTTATATGTGACAGTGTCAGTGGTGCAACAGGTAGCACAGTTGCCTTTGGTGCAAAAATTATGGGTTCAATTTTCACACTACATAGATTGGTTGCTCAGACTGCAGTTCAGCACACCTGAGTGTGTTGTGTTTTGGATGAGATGGATAGTGTGGGCTCATCTGCCTGAGTTGGTAATAGTTCAGATAAATGTAAAAGCTGCCATGGCACTTATCAAAAAGAGTAGAGAAGTTCTCTGATGCCTTGGCCAAATTTTCCCTAGTAGTATAAATACCACCTTGCCATTCCCCTGAAAAGAAGCTACTAGCCTGGTGAGACTAACCCATTCAACAAAGGCTAAATAAGTAAATTTGTTAAAGTGTTGGAAAAGCTACTGGTTAGGACATTTTCTACATCCTTAGATGGAGGTGGTAGAACCGCATTTGGTCTGTGTTGTCATTAATCAGTAGATGGGTTGTCTTTACACAGTGGGACTATAACAGATGAATTCCAGTGACGGTCACAGCCTTCCTTAACTGATTTACGCAGGCTCCTTATTGCAAGTTTGAAACCTAAAAATGCAGGACCTGAATATTCAAAAAATAAATTGAGATTCCACAAAAAATATTGATCCATTCATAGAGGTATATGAGTATATATCATATAGCACTTTCACTAAATCTCAAGTCAGTGAAAAAAAATATTCAAAACACATTTCATTGAAAACACATATAGGTTCATAGGTATATACTTGACTAACATCCACTAGGGCCCTTATAAGCCCATCCATGCAACCCAGATGTGACCCATAAATTTCATTTATATGGGGAGGTGATTTACTGACTGCCTGTATCCATCAGAGACATAGGTACCAGACTAAGGGTGAATTTCTGATTATCCATCCAATAGTCCAAGTTGTGCTTAAATATGGTTAGGGAGGAACTTTGCTTCACATGAATGGGGTGCCTGTTCCAGTGAATGGGAATTGCCTAAGAAACATATCTGTCTATCCAATATGTGCTATTTATGTCAAAGCAAAATTTAGGGCATTTGATGTAGTAGTTCTGATGGTGACAATCATCTCACTTCATATAAAATTACAAATATAGCAATAATACCTCCAAAAGTTTTGGGGTTTTTTTTGCACCTCACATGAGGTCACTCTGAGATCATCCATGTGCAACTAACATCGGGCAAATCTGCAATGCAAATTGTGGCCTGCTACAGATCACTCTCCATGACCCAGGACCACCTCTCCACCTTTCAGGAGACACTGGAAAACATGAAGGTCCTACCGAACACCCTGATATCGGGCGATTTCAATTACCCTACCATTCACTGGGGAAACTACTCGAGTACAAATTCCCAGGCCCAGCGCTTTCTGGAATTCATCATCTCAAATGCCTTGGATCAGCTGGTAAACTCCCCTACCAAAGGTGAAAACATATTGGACCTGGTCATCACCAATATGGGTGACAGGTGTTCCACACCTGAGGTCAACCTGTCACTAGTTAGATCAGACCATAAACTAATCACTCTGGATGTCCACACCCCACCACCACCCCCAACTAAAGAAACCACAGTAAAAAACTTTTCTAAAGCAAACTTCACCTTACTTAAGACAGAGGTGGTAAGTTTCACAGCCCCCACGCTAAAGGATAATGCTGCCCAAGATGCAGAAACCTTTACAAATGCACTCTATGAGCACCTACAAGGATGCATGGATCGTGCTATCCCTAGCAAAACCAACACTCACTCCTCTAAGAGAAGGAAACCAGTTTGGTGGACCCCTGCAATAAACAGGCTATACAATAGAAGGAGGAAACTAGTTCAGAAAAAACAAAAATCCCAAGAAAGAAAGACATCCCTGATCAGTATCAGTAAGAAACTAAGGTCCCTCATAAAATCATCCAAGGCTAACTTCAAAAGAAAAATAGCCAAGGATTCGAAAGATAACCACAAAGCCTTCTTTAGCTACGTTAAGAATCTAAGTGGCACCTCGCAGATATGCACTGAACTAGTGCAAAATAGCACAAAATATACTGAACCTACTGATATTGCCAACATCCTGGCAGACAGATTCAGTGCAAACTTCACCCCCCTCTCACCTCCAAAAGGGCCCAAAACAATACCGGAAAAGTGTAGTGTCCCAAAAATCACAGACGCACAGGTGAAAACAGCCCTTTCAAAAGCCAAAAGCACAGCATCAATGGGACCAGATGGTGTCCCAGGCTGCATCTTGCACGAACTAGAGAACAAACTAATCCCCCACCCAAACACACTGTTCAACCTCAGCCTCTCCACAGGCTGCGTGCCCATAGAATGGCGCACAGCAACAGTTATTCCTCTCCACAAAGGAGGGGCCACAACTGACCCTGGTAACTATCACCCCATAAGCCTGACTAGCCTGGTCTGCAAGGCTATGGAGCGCATCATCATGGAACTCATTAACAAAGACATTGGGAACCTCCAAACACTTGAACCGACCCAGTTTGGCTTTGTTAAGGGCAGATCATGCCTACTAAACCTGGTTGACTTCTTCAAGACAGTCACCAAGGACATAGATGAGGGAAAGGTGGTTCACACAGCCTACCTTGACCTCGCCAAGGCTTTTGACACCATTCCCCACTCAGGTATTACAGAAAAATTCACCAGCTTGAACATAAACCCCTACATCATGAGATGGGTTGCCAACTGGCTTACAGACAGAAGTCACACGGTAAGAATAGCGGGCTCCAGGTCTGACTCTAAATTAGTCACAAGTGGTGTCCCACAAGGCTCAGTCTTGGGACCCCTACTGTTCAGCATTTACTTCTCAGAAGTACAGGTAAACACAGGAGGACTATGGCTAACCAAGTTCACTGATGACTGCAAACTGGGAGCCATAACTGACTCTCCGCCTGACACAGACATCCTCCAAAAGGGCCTTACTGAGATGGACAGCTGGTGTCAAAGTCATGGCCTCAAGCTAAATGCCAAAAAATGCATAGTCATCCCATTTGGGAAAAACAAAACACCCACGAATTACCACATAGGCGGCAGCCCCATTAATACAGAAGAGGTAATAAGAGATCTGGGGACCCAGGTAGATAGTAATCTCTCCTTTGACAATCATATTCCCAAAGTAGTTAGGAAATCCTTCTATGTGGTCCATCTAATTACTAAAGGGTTTGCATCTAGAAATAAAGAGGTTATAGTGCCCCTCTACTCGTCACTCATTAGACCCATCATAGAGCACAATGCCCCATTTGGGATGTACCTCACAAGACACTTCCAACAGCTGGAAAGACAACAAAAGTACCTCACCAAGAGGATTACTGGCCTCAAACATATGCCCTATGCAGCCTGACTGAAAAAACTCTGGCTGTACTCAGTGGCATATCACTTACTCAGAGGTGATCTCTGCCTGACTTACAAAGCCATGTCCAACTCAGAATTGATGGACATGCTCCACCTAAAGAAATCCAAGTCACTATGAGCCACGCGCTCTAGTGAGCTAAACCTTGCCACAACAATAAATAGAACATGCTGGAGGGATAGATTCCTGTCACAGAGACTCCCCACGCTTTGGAACAAAATTCCAAATTACATCAGGCAGAGCCCCTCACTAACACTCTTCAAGAGAAACCTTGACGAGTGGATGGGTAACAGAAAATACACCCCTGGGATCACTTCATTGGCTCTGCTTGACAGAGGATCAGTTAATTATTCAATGGGGCGGCGAAAGCCAACACTCTGGCTAGGTTTATAAATACCCTCGGGCAGATAGCCTAGTACCTACCTATGAACCTATAAAACATAAATATACTAAATCCACAATCATACAATAGTGGAGAAAAGAAAAAAAAAACACCTCAAGCAGCAGTGGAGAAAAGAAAAAAAAACACCTCAAGCAACAGTAAATCACAGTATCACAGTGAATCTCTGCTAAAAAAAACTTTGTAACCCTGGACAGTATGATTCAATACACAGATATCTTTTTTGTTAAAATTTTCTTTAAACACAAGAATTCCTGTGAAGTGAGACATATTTACACTGAGAATTATACTTCTGTCCTTCCACAGAGACTCTTGAAAGCAACCATTCTCTAACACTACGTCATGAAGCAGGCTTAATGAAGAATATATGGTTTTACAGCTGTAATTCCAATATTCCAACTGATTTCTCTAGAAATAAGGATCATTGCAGGACAGGATGGTAACCTTTGGAGTGAGCTCATTAACCGTACCAGTCTGTGTTTAAATTAAATACTTCCTATCATAGTAAGTTTACCTTTCTCTTGACTGTCTAGCACAATCTTGGCCTGAGAAAGTTTTGCTTCCAGTTTGGCTATGTAAGTGCATCTCTCGCAGGTTGTAGTGTTGGGTGGTAGGAGGAGAGGATTATCTGTGTACATGAGGAAGTTGCCACATTGCCCCAGTATGCCCAGATTCACCAGGTGGACAGGAGAAATCACCAGAAGCTGACCCTTGGACATGCCTATTTTGGTGCTTGTTTTGTAAAGTACAAGAGCTGTTTTCCCTTACCTTTGCAAGATACTTTGCAATTATAGGCTGTTTAGTGCCTATGATTAATTTCTCCTTATTGACAAGGAGAGCTGAGCGCTTGTATCAGTTTCAGGCTTCCTAGTGCTTTCCAGAAGGTTCTTGAGCAAGTGCTAGTCACAGGGGTTCAGATTTTAGTGCTACTACTGAGAAACCAGCTAGTTCTAAGGGAAAATTTGAAAAGCAGACTTTCTGGCACCTGGAATAGTTTAACTGTAGCCTCGCAGTGCTGCACGATGCAAAAAATGGTAAGACATGTTATTAACAAAATCAAATGTAATAAAAAGTAATAAATAAACAACAATAACTGTTAAAATTATCTACGTTCTGCTTTTAATTTTAAAATACACCCAATGGATGCCATCTCATTAAAACCAGGCCAGACCACTGCTCTCAAACATAAAATCCAGTAGAACTCCCTTTGCTCAAGGAATAGTTGCTGTGGTCCACCCCTGGGATTTGGTTTTACTTGCTCAATTACCACAAACTTAAACTGATGCTCAGGGAAATCCAATAAATGCCAAAACAGGTAATTTGTCATTTTTTTCTTATTTATCTCATAAATATGTTCATAAATGAAATTGTTTTAATTTCTTGGTCTTCCCAACATAAAACACCAAGCAACATTGGCACAATGCCCCATATACTTCTCCTGAGCTATTACAGTTGTACTTCCCTTTAATATTCATCTGGTATCCATTAATATCAAAAAGTTCACCAGTATTAATATAGGGACAAAAATGGCAACACCCACATTTGGACATCTGCCAAATCTTCATGTCTTTAAAACTGTGTGGGTAAAGTGGCCTCTCCATAAGGTTCTTTAAGTTATTACCCCTCTTATATATAGCCACACCTTAGCTTAGAACCTATTTTGTGCCTTACCACATGGTCGTCCATAAACACAGACCAATTTTTAAAAATAACATCCCTGACCTGTTTGAAATCAACAGTAAATCTCATAATAAAAGCCAGCCTAAAATTAGCATCAGCATATTGTTGTGCTGATGTCATTTTGCTTCAAGGGTATTTAAAGTTCATTTGGGTTTGTACTTTTATCTGATGAAGTCTTGTCATTGTCTGAGACGAAATCGCTAAGAATAAATTTGGGGGGGATCAATTCCTTGCTGCTGTGTGGCTTCTTTCTGTGTTATTCAAACAGTTAATTTATATGTGACAGTGTCAGTGGTGCAACAGGTAGCACAGTTGCCTTTGGTGCAAAAAATTATGGGTTCAATTTTCACACTACATAGATTGGTTGCTCAGACTGCAGTTCAGCACACCTGAGTGTGTTGTGTTTTGGATGAGATGGATAGTGTGGGCTCATCTGCCTGAGTTGGTAATAGTTCAGATAAATGTAAAAGCTGCCATGGCACTTATCAAAAAGAGTAGAGAAGTTCTCTGATGCCTTGGCCAAATTTTCCCTAGTAGTATAAATACCACCTTGGATTTCCCCTGAAAAGAAGCTACTAGCCTGGTGAGACTAACCCATTCAACAAAGGCTAAATAAGTAAATTTGTTAAAGTGTTGGAAAAGCTACTGATTAGGACATTTTCTACATCCTTAGATGGAGGTGGTAGAACCGCATTTGGTCTGTGTTGTCATTAATCAGTAGATGGGTTGTCTTTACACAGTGGGACTATAACAGATGAATTCCAGGTATGACGGTCACAGCCTTCCTTAATTGATTTACGCAGGCTCCTTATTGCAAGTTTGAAACCTAAAAATGCAGGACCTGAATATTCAAAAAATAAATTGAGATTCCACAAAAAATATTGATCCATTCGTAGAGGTATATGAGTATATATCATATAGCACTTTCACTAAATCTCGTCAGTGAAAAAAAATATTCAAAACACATTTAATTGAAAACACATATAGGTTCATAGGTATATACTTGACTAACATCCACTAGGGCCCTTATAAGCCCATCCATGCAACCCAGATGTGACCCATAAATTTCATTTATATGGGGAGGTGATTTACTGACTGCCTGTATCCATCAGAGACATAGGTACCAGACTAAGGGTGAATTTCTGATTACCCATACAATAGTCCAAGTTGTGCTTAAATATGGTTAGGGAGGAACTTTGCTTCACATGAATGGGGTGCCTGTTCCAGAGAATGGGAATTGCCTAAGAAACATATCTGTCTATCCAATATGTGCTATTTATGTCAAAGCAAAATTTAGGGCATTTGATCTAGTAGTTCTGATGGTGACAATCATCTCACTTCATATAAAATTACAAATATAGCAATAATACCTCCAAAAGTTTTGGGGTTTTTTTGCACCTCACGTGAGGTCACTCTGAGATCATCTATGTGCAACTAACATTGGGCAAATCTGCAATGCAAATTGTGGCCTGCTACAGATCACCCTCCATGACCCAGGACCACCACTCCACCTTTCAGGAGACACTGGAAAACATGAAGGTCCTACCGAACACCCTGATATCGGGCGATTTCAATTACCCTACCATTCACTGGGGAAACTACTCGAGTACAAATTCCCAGGCCCAGCGCTTTCTGGAATTCATCATCTCAAATGCCCTGGATCAGCTGGTAAACTCCCCTACCAAAGGTGAAAACATATTGGACCTGGTCATCACCAGTATGGGTGACAGGTGTTCCACACCTGAGGTCAACCTGTCACTAGTTAGATCAGACCATAAACTAATCACTCTGGATGTCCACACCCCACCACCACCCCCAACTAAAGAAACCACAGTAAAAAACTTTTCTAAAGCAAACTTCACCTTACTTAAGACAGAGGTGGTAAGTTTCACAGCCCCCACGCTAAAGGATAATGCTGCCCAAGATGCAGAAACCTTTACAAATGCACTCTATGAGCACCTACAAGGATGCATGGATTGTGCCATCCCTAGCAAAACCAACACTCACTCCTCTAAGAGAAGGAAACCAGTTTGGTGGACCCCTGCAATAAACAGGCTATACAATAGAAGGAGGAAACTAGTTCAGAAAAAACGCAAATCCCAAGAAAGAAAGACATCCCTGATCAGTATCAGTAAGAAACTAAGGTCCCTCATGAAATCATCCAAGGCTAACTTCAAAAGAAAAATAGCCAAGGATTCAAAAGATAACCACAAAGCCTTCTTTAGCTACGTTAAGAATCTAAGTGGCAACTCACAGATATGCACTGAACTAGTGCAAAATAGCACAAAATATACTGAACCTACTGATATTGCCAACATCCTGGCAGACAGATTCAGTGCAAACTTCACCCCCTCTCACCTCCAAAAGGGCCCAAAACAATACCAGAAAAGTGTAGTGTCCCAAAAATTACAGACGCACAGGTGAAAACAGCCCTTTCAAAAGCCCAAAGCACAGCATCAATGGGACCAGATGGTGTCACAGGCTGTGTCTTGCATGAACTAGAGAACGAACTAATCCCCCACCCAAACACGCTGTTCAACCTCAGCCTCTCCACAGGCTGCGTGCCCATAGAATGGCGCACAGCAACGGTTATTCCTCTCCACAAAGAAGGGGCCACAACTGACCCTGGTAACTATCACCCCATAAGCCCGACTAGCCTGGTCTGCAAGGCTATGGAGCGCATCATCATGGAACTCATTAACAAAGACATTGGGAACCTCCAAACACTTGACCCGACCCAGTTTGGCTTTGTTAAGGGCAGATCATGCCTACTAAACTTGGTTGACTTCTTCAAGACAGTCACCAAGGACATAGACGAGGGAAAGGTGGTTCACACAGCCTACCTTGACCTCGCCAAGGCTTTTGACACCATTCCCCACTCAGGTATTACAGAAAAACTCACCAGCCTGAACATAAACCCCTACATCACGAGATGGGTTGCCAACTGGCTTACAGACAGAAGTCACACGGTAAGAATAGCGGGCTCCAGGTCCGACTCTAAATTAGTCACAAGTGGTGTCCCACAAGGCTCAGTCTTGGGACCCCTACTGTTCAGCATTTACTTCTCAGAAGTACAGGCAAACACAGGAGGACTATGGCTAACCAAGTTCACTGATGACTGCAAACTGGGAGCCATAACTGACTCTCTGCCTGACACAGACATCCTCCAAAAGGGCCTTACTGAGATGGACAGCTGGTGTCAAAGTCATGGCCTCAAATGCTAAATGCCAAAAAATGCATAGTCATCCCATTTGGGAAAAACAAAACACCCACGAATTACCACATAGGCGGCAGCCCCATTAATACAGAAGAGGTAATAAGAGATCTGGGGACCCAGGAAGATAGTAATCTCTCCTTTGACAATCATATTGCCAAAGTAGTTAGGAAATACTTCTATGTGGCCCATCTAATTACTAAAGGGTTTGCATCTAGAAATAAAGAGGTTATAGTGCCCCTCTACTCGTCACTCATTAGACCCATCATAGAGCACAATGCCCCATTTGGGATGTACCTCACAAGGCACTTCCAACAGCTGGAAAGACAACAAAAGTACCTCACCAAGAGGATTACTGGCCTCAAACATATGCCCTACGCAGCCTGACTGAAAAAACTCTGGCTGTACTCAGTGGCATATCACTTACTCAGAGGTGATCTCTGCCTGACTTACAAAGCCATGTCCAACTCAGAATTGATGGACATGCTCCACCTAAAGAAATCCAAGTCACTATGAGCCACGTGCTCTAGTGAACTAAATCTTGCCACAACAATAAATAGAACATGCTGGAGGGATAGATTCCTGTCACAGAGACTCCCCACGCTTTGGAACAAAATTCCAAATTACATCAGGCAGAGCCCCTCACTAACACTCTTCAAGAGAAACCTTGACGAGTGGATGGGTAACAGAAAATACACCCCTGGGATCACTTCATTGGCTCTGCTTGACAGAGGACCAGTTAATTATTCAATGGGGCGGCGAAAGCCAACACTCTGGCTAGGCTTATAAATGCCCTTGAGCAGATAGCCTAGTACCTACCTATGAACCTATAAAACATAAATATACTAAATCCACAATCATACAATAGTGGAGAAAAGAAAAAAAAAAAACACCTCAAGCAGCAGTGGAGAAAAGAAAAAAAAAACCACCTCAAGCAACAGTAAATCACAGTATCACAGTGAATCTCTGCTAAAAAAAACTTTGTAACCCTGGACAGTATATTTCAATACACAGATATCTTTTTTGTTAAAAATTTCTTTAAACACAAGAATTCCTGTGAAGTGAGACATATTTACACTGAGAATTATACTGCTGTCCTTCCACAGAGACTCTTGAAAGCAACCATTCTCTAACACTACGTCATGAAGCAGGCTTAATGAAGAATATATGGTTTTACAGCTGTAATTCCAATATTCCAACTGATTTCTCTAGAAATAAGGATCATTGCAGGACAGGATGGTAACCTTTGGAGTGAGCTCATTAACCGTACCAGTCTGTGTTTAAATTAAATACTTCCTATCATACTAAATGTATTACATTTATCATCACGATGTACAAATCTCGTGCCTTCCTTTCAGGCGGAGAGTTCTGTATGGGATTTGCAGGGTGCTGGAGAAATTCAGCCATGATTCTGGGAAAATAAATGGTTAAGAACCAGCATACCATAAGCATATCAGCAGCAGCAGTATTCACATCTACTACTATACCAACATCATTTGCAAAATGTATTTGAATGAAATATACGCCCACAGTTGAGAATTATTCTTAAAAGTACAGAGTGGGTATCCCTCTCTTTCTCTCTCTCTCTCTCTCTCTCTCTCTCTCTCTGCACACACACACACACACACACACACACACACACACACACACACATATATATATATATATATATATATATATATATATATATATATATATATATATATATACATACACACACACACACACACACACATACACATACACACACATATGAAAGAGTGGAAATATGTTTGAAATGTGTGTCTTATGTGGTGGCAAACTTATGTGCTGTCCATGTGTCAGTGTGGTTGTGGGGTAGGGGTGCTGCATGTACCACAGATGCACTATGCTGCCTAATATAATCACCTCTGACATCATATTTACTTAAACACAAGGCCATACTTGATTTTTGCACAAACTTCCAAATGTCACATTCCAAGCATTTGTCTTTTTCCTTTCCTCATTCTGTTTGAAGGAAAGTACTATTTTTGAAGCAGAGTGCTCAAATTTGTTCAATTTCATAATATGTTTTTTGTCAAATGCCATGACTCCCTGTGAAATAAAGTTGAAGTCACAATACTTTTCTGTATTGGTGGAGTGTAATTAAATCCACATTAGAAAAAAAATACGCCTTTAAAATACCTTTGCGGTACTTCATCCCCCAGGCATCAGTATTTTCTGATACTTATGCTGGGGGGTGTAACTTCTAATGTTTCCACTAGCTATACTGTCGATACACCTAAACTTCCACAAAAGTATATATGCTCTTATTTTAATGTCTCCCTAATGTGGTCATATGAACAGAGATACAGTTATTGTAATACATGGAAGACCACTATTCTATTCCAAATTCAGGAAAATGACAACTTAATGTTAAGTATTTTTTTCTGAGATATATAGAAAGGTGCTTAACACAGAGAAGTATGAACTTTTTATCATAACCAACTTATTTTGTGTTTGTAAAATGGGGGGAAAGAAATTCAAATCAGGAATGGAGCCAAGTGAAGCTCAAGATGTGAATATTGACATCTATGTTGAGAACATATAACAAGTATTTAAGGTCAAAGAAAAACAGTCATAATTATTTGTAGTACACAGAATGTCAGCTTTTCTGATATGCCAGTAGTTACAGAGGAAAAACATAAGAGCTTGAAGTGTTTTATGACTTTGAATGCAGTAAAATAATCAGTGCTTTAACACAAGCAATGACTACAAGGTAAAACATATCTGTCACTGATGGGGTCACAGCTTTAATTACTGTTTAAAAACTTAGTATGCTTTTTTTGTGTAGCAGTGCTAAGCGTTTTATAGCTTTTGATGTTGTTACCATTCCCTGGTGTTATTTTGTGGTAGACGTTGTGCATACTCTAGAATGAGATGAGCATGACAGCTCTGAAGGTGGATACATATACACCTCTTTGGCATCAAAGAGGTATATATATCAAGGTTGTTTTTCCCTGATTTGGAACATAATCAACATCTCCAAACACTACAATGTTTTAATAAGCACCTTTCAGTGTTGCTAAGCTCTAATCTCGCACTAAAGCATAAACATTGGCTACCACAAGATAGTGATGAGAAGCTAAATATCTTTTAAAACTGTAAAGTACTTCAGACTACTGTACTTCTTTTTTGTGAGTGGTAGCATGAAGTAAATTACAGCTTTTAAAGCTGTTAAAAGATTAAAGTTGCATTTTTTTCTTTTGGCTGCTGTATGTAATGGAGCATTAAGTTATTGCATCTTTCAAAGGTGTAAATAACTTCATACTCCTATGACTTCTTTTTTCTTTCTTTTTTTTCTTGTACTTCGTCATTGCAGGCACAGTTCCATTTACTAAAAAGTCATAAATGGTGACATAATGTGTGTTATGGCCTTCACAGCTGTGAAGCGCATACACTTATTTTGTTTTATTTATATTTTATTAACTGGATTAGTCTCACTAGACCAATGCTTATTTTCAGGGGAGACCAGAGGTAGTATTCATACTTACTAGCAGAAATTTGACCAAGGCATTGGGGAACTTTTCCTACTCTTCATTGTTGTGAGTGATGCCCATTTTGGAGGAGCACTTCCTGTTTCTGTTCCAGGCACAGAGGCAACCCGGAAAAACAGGAAGTCAGATGGAGAGAGAAGGTAATGATGGAGGGGTGAAAGAAATGAAGGAGAAAGCAAATATTAAGACTGGAGAATGTGTACAGGTTTTGAGGAAATGTTTCAAAGAACCTACAAGTAGGAATTTGACCAGAGCATAGGGAAACTTTCCCTAGTCTTGGTAATAGGAGGAAGCATTTGTGTTTGACACAGTGTTCCTGTTCCAGGTACAGAGGTGGTCTGGAGAAACAGGGAGAAAACATGGCTGAGTCAGCTTGTGCTGAAACTGGAATGAAAGTTGCTGAAATGTAGTTGAAAAGATAGAATCGCTACCAGAAGTTTTTTTCTGATGAGGTGAGTGCAGAAAAAAAACGTGATATTGGAGACAAAGGAGGTTGTGAAGGAAAAGGAGATTGTAGCTGAAAGAGAGATGGATTCAGAGGAAATTTTTCAGAGGAGATTGTTTGAGGGAGAGACATTTACCTCTGAAAAATGCATAATTACAATCCTCCAATCAGGGAGTTCTGGGATGATTATTTGGAAGAAATGGTAAACCAAAGTGAGCCAGAAAGTGGAGCAGCAATTTCATGGAGTGACATAATGGAAAAAAAATAGAAGAAAAAGAAAAAGGAGAAGAGACTGTGCCAGAAAAAGTTAAAGAGACAAAAGTATATGCACAAACTGCCGAAAAAGGAGCAAAAAAGAAGAAATGAAAGAAATAAAAAAGTATACAGTACATGTGAGCAGAAAAAAAGAAGAAAGTTTGGACAAGTATGAGGTTTGGGACTCTGTCATAGCACCTTTGGGTGTCAAAGCAAAAGAGGGAAGAGCATTTATTTTAATTAATAGACTTTTTGTGACTTAATATTTGAGACTGGGCAGGCCATGGAAATTTTTTTAGGTGCATATGAACAAAAGAAAATTATTTATTCATGGTCAAAATATATGGTGAAAACTTTTTACAGACAAACTAAAAAAGAATAATGATCCAGTTTAGAACTGAAGTTGAAGTAAAAGAACTGAAAGAACATTTGTTAACTATATGTAAAGAAGTAATGGACACTACAAAAATTTATGATGAAAGAGGACTATGGACTTGAGGATGGGAATGTGGAGTAATACTGAAAATGGAAATTATAATGTTATGCATGTACCTAGTATTATTAGTGTTCATGGTAATAGGGGTTTTGTGAAATACAAGGGGCAACCAAAGACATGTTATTTTTATGGAAAAATGATCATTTAATCAAGGAATGTGATAAAAAACGTTATTTATGTGGTAAAACAGGGCATAATGCAAAACATGTGACTTAAAGTGCAAAAAATGTGGCAATACTGGTCATTCATGGATAGAATGTGAAATGACTGCAAGAAAATGAAAATGAAGTTATACAGGAGACAGAGAAGAATGTGTTATACACGAAAATGTACAAAAATGTGACTGATAAAGAGGTTATTCATGAAGTTAAAGAAAGTACAAGGAAAAAGAAACAGAGGAGACAAGTGAAGAAGAAGCTGACTGGTGCACAGTAAGAAATAAAAAGAATTTGATAGGGAAAAGAGGTAAAGAAAGGACAAGAAAATTCAAGAATGTAATGCTTAGAGAAAGTAAGAAAGGGAAGGGATAAATATATTATTATATTAACTGTTCTTAAAAGCTGAAAATAGCTTTAAATGTGAACAGTATGAACAATCTTAATAGGAGACTAGGTATATTACACTGCAGTAGATGTGCATACTATTATTTTAGAAGATATCAGATTATTAACAGAGGAGGAAAGAACACAAACTGAGAAACTTTACAATGGTGAGGTAGTCTGGAACATGGGGAAAGAAACATGCCCAGGCATATGTATATTATGTCAAGAAAGCATTAAAATATTAGCTATAACCATAGTGGAACTAGGACGAATTACAGTAATAGACCCGAAATGGAAAAATGTGTATCAAATTATAGCTTTTTTTGCATATGTAACAAAAAAGAGAGAGAAATGTTGTTGTTGTTGTTGTTGTGTCTTTTGGCTTTTCAAAGTTAAGGGTCACCACAGCGGAACTCCAGTCTGCTAATGATTAGCAGTAAATTTTTACGTGTCGAGTTGCTGGCCCTGACGCACAACCTTCAATGAAGGTACGCCCATTCACGCATGTCTCCACACAGAAGACGCTCTAGCTGAGAATCAAACAGAACAATGTCTTACTGTGAGGCGACAACGCTACCACAGCACCACCACCGCAGTTAAAAAAGAGAGAGAAATAATGTTTAAAAATATTCTTGACTATGTTTGTGTAAATATGGACATTATAGTGATGGGTGATTTTAATTGTAATTTAAGAAAAAATAAGAGCAACTATGATGTTAAAATGGTTAAAGAAGTTACGAGAACTGTAAAGTTAAGTGTATGGGAGAATAAACACTGGACCTACAAAAGGAATGAAATTAGGACAGAAATTGATTATTTTTTAATACCTGATAGTTTAAAAGTTGAAGTATGTAAGAGTGGTACAGGATATGTACGAGGGTAATGTGACAGCAGTGAGGTCTGCAGTGACAGTGATGGATGCGTTTAAGGTGGAGGTGGGATTACATCAAGGATCAACTCTGAGCCCTTTCTTATTTGTAATGGTGATGGACAGGTTGACAGACGAGATCAGACAGGAGTCCCTGTGGACTGACTATGATGTTTGCTGATGACATTGTGATCTGTAGTGAGAGTAGGAAACAGGTGGAGGAGACCCTGGAGAGGTGGAGATATGCTCTAGAGAGAAGAGGAATGAAGGTCAGCAGGACTAAGACAGAATATATGTGTGTGAATGAGAGGGAGGATAGAGGAATAGTGAGGATGCAGGGAGTAGAGGTAGTGAAGGTGGATGAGTATAAATACTTGGGATCAACAGTTCAGAGTAATGGTGAGTGTGGAAGAGAGGTGAAGAAGAGAGTACAGGCAGGATGGAGTGGGTGGAGAAGAGTGTCAGGAGTGATTTGTGACAGACGAGTACCAGTAAGAGTGAAAGGGAAGGTCTACAAGAGGGTAGTGAGACCAGCTATGTTATATGGGTTGGAGACAGTGGCACTTGACAAAAAGGCAGGGGTCAGAGCTGGAAGTGGCAGAATTAAAGATGTTACAATTTGCACTGGGTGTGCTAGGGTGGACATGATTAGGAATAAGTATATTAGATGGTCAGCCCAGGTTGGAAGGTTTGGAGTCAAAGCCAGAGAGGCAAGATTACATTGGTTTGGACATGTGCTGAGGAGGGATGCAGAGTATATTGGGAAAAAGATGCTAAGGATGAAGCTGCCAGGTAACAGGAAAAGAGGAAGGCCTAAGATAAGGTTTATGGATGTGGTGAGAGAGGACATGGAAGTGGTTGGTGTGACAGAGCAAGATGCAGAGGACAGGAAGAAATAGAAACAGATGATCCACTGTAGCGACCCCTAACTGGAGCAGCCAAAAGAAGAAGAAGAAGATCTGATAGTTTAAAAGTTAAAAATAAGGAATTACATATGCTGGATTTTCAGATCATGTGGCTATATGGGTTAAAGTACAGGAAAATGAAGACTATATAAGAATTTTAAAAGGAATAAAGAGAATTAATGAAAAGGAATTAGATTTAGGAGAGAGAAAAGAACTTATAGAATTATGGAAACATATGAATATGAGAGAGTTTTATAAGAATTGGACTGTTTGGCAGCTTAATTTTAAACAGAAATATAAAAAAATGTTTCGGAATGTATAAGGAAGAAAAGAAGAAAAGAAAAAGAGAGAGATAAGATATTAAGTCAAGAAACATTCAGAGACTTATTAGAGAAGAAAAGTTCCTTTTGTGAAAAAGAAAGATAACTATATAAAATGAATCAAATTAAAATTAACAACTTGTAATATAAACAAAAATAGTGTTTACAAGGAAAGAAAGAAGAGGTATCGTATCGCCATATTTGAATCAATTAGAAAATAAGGAAGGTAAGCATATAAGACAGCAAGAAGGAATATACGAAATAATTAAAGAATGTCTATGGGAATTATTTCTTAAAAGAGAAGAAAACATAGAACAAATATATAAAGGTGAACATTTAAATAATAAAGATAATGAGTAATTAGAACAAAAATAACTATGAAAGAATTGAATGAAATTGTAAAAGATATTAACATGAATTCTGCAACAGGACTGGATGGAATTGAATATGGTATGTATAAAGAAATGAAGGAGTGGCAAAAATAATTTTTATAGAAGTTATAAATGAATGGTTAGAAACTGGATTTAAAGAGAGTGAGAGATATGTACAGGAGTTATAAAATGTATATTTAAAAAAGGAAATAAAGAGGAGATAAAAAAATTGGAGAGGTATAACATTAATAATACAGATTATATTTTTTTTATGAGAATAATAACAAAAAGTTACAAAAAGTGATAGAAAATATGACTGAAATATATTCAGAAGAAAAGGAAAAGGAAGTCAAAAGTTATTATGGATAATTAGTGAAAAAACTGATGATCATAAATAAAAATGTAGAAGAGAAGGTTATGACAGGGGATATAAATAAAGCCTATGATAATATTCAATATATATAATTATGGTGAATTTTGCAAACATATAATGTAAGCAAAAAATATTACAAGTAATAAAATCTGTTTATGAAAAGAACTATGTGAAACTAAATGTAAATGGCTGGATTGGGGAATAAATAAAAACAGAATGTGAAATAAAGCAGGGCTGCCCAGCTAGTAGTATACTTTTCTCATTAGTTATGAATGTAATAGTGAAGGAAATTAATAAAATGTCAAGTAGCAGTGGATACAAAATGATGAAGGAAGTACAGTTGCCAATAATGTATAATTCTGTGGATGATATTGTATTACTTGTTAAAAATAAAGTATGGATGGAAGAAGTAAATGAAAAATTAAGTATAAATTAAAAAAATTGGTTTAAGTATAAATAAAGATAACATTAAATGATTTGGTTTTGAAAGTATGATAGGAGGTATCGAGTTAAATGAAAAATATATAGATATATTAGGAATAATATTTGGAAGGAATGAATACAGACAACAACAATGGGATGATGTACTCAAAGAAGTAAAGGATATGACTGTTTTTGGGAAATCATACAGATTTCTATACAGAAAAAAGTACACTTGTTGAACACCAAAATAATAGGAAAAAATGCTTATGGTGCTAACAACTATATGATTTCTATTAAGTATGCAAATGAATTAATGATGATTATTATTTTATATAAGCTCTAGACTGATTGTCACCTCACAGTAAGACGCTGTCCGGTTCGATTCTCAGCTAGAGCGTCTTCTGCGTGGAGACATGCGTGAATTGGCATACCTTCGTTGAAGGTTGTGCATCAGGGCTGGTAACTCGGCGCATAAAAATCAACTACCAATCATTAGCAGACCGGAGTTCCGCTGTGGCAACCCCTAACTGGGAAAACCCGAAAGACACAACAACATAAGCTCTAGACTGAATGCAATCAAGAGAGGGATTCTACATATGAAAGAAGAGCAAGGAGGCTTGGGTTTAATAAACTCAGTAATACATGCAGCATCTTTAATTTTATATAAGGTATTAAAAGGAATTATGAAGGAAAATAAAAACTTGATAGAAATGATACTATAATATAAATGCAAAGTATCATGGGAAGGAATGGAAGTTAAAAAAGAAGCAAAAGCTTTCTGAATGAAGAAATGAAAGAGTACCAAAATAAAATTGGGTTATGGGAAATAAAAAAATATATCTGAGAAAAGAATGGTACTTAAATATTATAAAAGCATATTATTTTATTGATCCATGGAAAGATAAGAAAAAGCCATAATAAAAAGATATAATACCTATAAAAAGATTAAAGAATGTAATGACTTTTTATGGACATTGTCCATTAGAAAATTGCTCATTAAGGAAAATATGCCATACAACAGAAAGCAAGATAGAATATGTAATAAATGTGGAGAGTTTGAGACTACTGAGAATGTGTTTTTGAAATGTGAAAGAGTTAATAATTTGTGGAAATAAATATTTAAACATAATAGGGTGAAAAGTTTACTAACATTTGAGCAAATAGATATGGGGCATAATAGAATTTGGTTATTATGGTGCACAAAAACAGGAAGTAGTGAAGAAAATGGACAGAGTAATATTTTATGTTTCATGGACTATATGGAACAAGAGACTAAGTGAAATTAAATACAATGGAAAATGGACTTTAAAAAGAATTCTGGAGAAATAATGTTTTGGTTGTGGATAAAAGAGTTGGGGGATGCTTAAATTCAAGTTTATAACATATGGAGATTTGTAAACAGATGTAAATAATGTAAATATGTAAATATTATGTCATGTATATATCAATAAAAAACCCTACTCTTCATTGTTGTGAGTGGGACCCATTTTCGAGGAGCACTACCTGTTAGAAACAGGGAGACAGATGGGGAGAGAAGGTGATGATGGAGTGGTGAAAGAAATGAAGGAGAATGCAAACCTCAAGACTGGAGAATGTGTGCAAGATTCTGAGGAAATGTTTCAAAGAAACCTGTTTGATGGAGATGAGTCAGCAAATGATGGATCTATAATTACAATCCTCCAGATGGTAGGGTTGTGGAGTTATTTATTTAAAGAAATGGTGGTGGAGAGTGAGCTAGAAAATTGAGATGTTTCCTGGGAGAATATTATGGAGAAAATACAAAAGGATGATGCTGAGACAATCATGAAGAATACTAGTGAAACAGAAAAGAAAGCATATACAGAGAAAGTAAAAGAAGGCAAAAATGGGGTAGCAGAAAAGAAGGCAGAAGAAAATGAAAAACAGAAGTACATGGTATGGATTCAAAGTGCAGAAGACAGAAGACAAGGAAATTAACAGGTATGAGTGTAGGACAACTTGATAGCTCCTTTGGGTGTAAAAGCACACGAGGTAAGATCATTTATTCTTATTAACAAAGTGGGATTTTGTGACACTCTATTTCAGACAGTTCTTCCAACAAAAAAATGTTTTGGAGAATATGGAAAAAAAAAAGATTGCCACCCATGGAATCTTTATGTGATTAAAGCATTTAACAGGGAAACAAAAAAAGAAGGTTAATGTACAGTTTCAAACAGAGGTAGAAACAGAGACTTTGAAAGGAAATTTGAAAACTTTATGCAGAGAAGTACTGAAAATTGCATACATTTATGAAAAAAAGTTTTTTTGGACTGTTGGTTGGGAGTTGGGACCGTAATATTTGTTAAAAAGAGAAAGAAAACATATACATATACCAAGCATGATAAATGTGGAGGAGAATGTGGTGTTGTAAAATACTGGGAACAACCCAAAGTATGTTTTTTTTTTTTTTAAGAATGCCATGAGATAAGTAACTGTGACAAAAGAAAATGTTATATTTGTGGGGAAATGGGACATGATGCAAAAACTGTGAATTCAGATGTTATAACTGTAACTAAAGTTGACATTTATGAATGGATTGCAAAAATAAAAATGAGTAATGAAAAAGAAAAACAAAGAGAAGAAAATGAACAAAGAATACATTTTAGAAGTACTAGAAATAGAAGACAAATTAGATGAGAAAAATATAATAAAGAGAACATAGAAGAAGGTTCTCAAATAAGTGTTAATGAAGACATAAACTGTGAGGTAGTAAAAGAAAAAAAAGAATTCTATTGGTAAAAGGGTTAAAGACAGAAAAAGAAAATTTAAACGGATAAGTACAAAAGAGAAAAAAGGAAATGGATGAAAAAGAGCATATATATAGCTAAAGATTGGGGTTGGGTATAATGATTAAGGTGTTTGATTCACAGACACAAGGTACCGTGTTTGATTCTCACCTTTGAGAAGGAAATTGGGTAGGCTTAGAATGGCCGATTAAGAAAGCTAGCCTAGTAATTAGCTATGAACTTATGAAACTATGAATCTAAGAAAAAGGAAAATGAAATTTTACAGTGCTTTCTGTAGATGTGAATAGCATTAAGAATATAGTAAGAAGAATAGGAAATGTGGAGTGATGTTATACATGTGCTGTAGATGTAATTATATTAGAAGATACAAAATTTTTAACAAATTAATAAAGATTACAAACAGATAAACCGTGGGGAAGAAAGGTAATTTGGAATTTGGGAAATGAGAGGTGTTCTGGAATAGCCATATTCTGTAGAAATACAGTAAAGATATTAGATATAACTTTAGCAAAAAAGGTAAGATTAACCATTGTATATTTAAAATGGAAAGAACAAGTATATAGAATTAGAACATTATTCAAACATTATATGCGTATGCAAATTGCAAAGAAAAGGAAAGCTTATTTAATTAGATTTTAGACTACATAGTGATAAACATGAATATTATAATAACAGGAGATTTTTACTGTGATTTAAGAAGTAAGCATAAAAAGAAAGGAAATGATTTAAGAAAAATGGTAGAAGTTATAAGATGTGGTAATTTAAACCTTTTGGGCAAAAAGTCATGGACTTACATAAGGGGTATGTATAGAACAGATATAAATTATTTTATTGTACCCAAATATTTAGTTACAGGAAAAGGGATCTAATTGAAACAGCATTTTCTGATCATTTTGCAATATGTCTAGACATAAAGGATAGCAAGGATTATATAAAATAGGCAGAGGAATAAAAAGGATAAATGTGAAAGCATGGAAAGAAGGGGTGGGGATTGTTATAATGGTTAAGGTGTTTACCTTACAGACACAAGGTACAGAGGTCAATTCTCATGTGATGAAATTGGCTTGGCTTAAAATGGCGCACAAGGGCAGTTATCCTAGTGCTAATCTATGAACCTATTATTAATACAGTTATGGAATAATATTACTATGAAGATATTTTATAACAATTGGTCTGAATGGTGGAAGATGTTTAAGGAAAATATAAAAAAAAATGTTTTTTACAGTGGCAATATGATGTGAGAAAAGTAGAAAGAAAAATATAAAAGAACATATAATAATGATGCATTGGAAAATTTAGACCATAATGATAAAGAGTACTTTGACAAAGAAAAAGAATTATATGAAGAAATCAAGAAAAAATATGGGCATTGTTATATAAGCAAGACTATTTTACAGGGAAAATAGAATGAGCACTGAGTTACTTAAGCAGATTAGTAAAAGAAGCTGGTAGTATGAGAGAAATAAAAAGTGTAAAAGTGAAATAGAAAGAACTCAGGAAAAGGTTATGAATAGTGAAGTACAATATGTATAAGAAATGTTTAAAGAAAAAGAAGGTAGTGAAAAATACATGGAAAGTAAAAATGTTAACAGAAAAAGAGAATAAAGATTTGGAAAAGGAGATTTCTTTAAAGGAGCACTCTGTCCTCCCCTACATGAAAACTCAGCTGCGAGTTTTCTTTTATCCTTACAAATTTATCCCTGGTACAAGCAGTTCCCTAACTGCATTAAAAAGTTTAAGTATTCTTTACTTCTCCTCTTCAGTAGCACAGGGCTGGTAAGCCCATCCCCCATCCATTCATCCTTCGGTATATCGCATGGTTTCTGGAGGAATTTGTCTTCTCCTTCATTACGTACTTCCGACACAGGCCAATGAGTAGTTCCACCTGCCTTGGCACTTCCCACACTGTGATGTATGCTGTACCTGCTTGCCGAGGTAACAGCTGTTATAAAACTAGTGGTCACGGACTTGTGGAACATTTCTTATTGTTGTGGAACTTTTAACTTAGTGACTGTTCCTGCACGGATTGAACACAACCTTGTAGGAGAGTTTCTGTTGCCATTGAAACAGTGGCTAAAGGCTTTGCAAAGCATGGAAATCAGGCAGTATCTAAGGTTTTTTTATTTTTTATTTGTTGCAATAAAAAAAAGTATTTGTCCATTTCTGTCCGCGTGTGTAATGGAATGTGTGCACAGAAGAGAGAGACACACAGATTTAATCGAGTAATAGATCCCAGGTACCAGCTGTATTACATTTACTTTGACCTCCGTGATTTTCCCACTGCGATTGTCACAAATAAATGTATATAAATGAATGTCTTGCAACTACTAAGTACATGATGCAGCTGGTGCCAGGGATCTATTACTCGATTCAGTCTGTGACTTAACAGGCACACACACACACACACACACACACACACACACACACACACACACACACACACACACACACACACACACACTCACACACTCACACACTCACACACACACACACACTCACACACACACACTCGCGTCTGCTTGTGTGCACACATAATGTATAAGATAGTTGAATAGATGACTGACCAGGATGTTAAACAGGAAAAATAAAAAGAACAAAATGTTGTGATAGATAGTGCCGTACTGGCTGAATGCCGATTCTGTTTCTTATTTGCAGTTGCGATAGCACCTTATTTCATCAAACAGACCTCAGTTCATCTATGAAAGGTAACTCATATTTCCAGTGGGTTTGTCCTGAGTATGTTTTAAACTTGAGACATTTTTTTTCAAGTAATTTTTTTCTCAGTACACCTTTTTCATTTGTAAACTTAAAATCTAAAACAATGAGGTGAAGTTTATAAAGTAAAAGATTATAATTTAAATGCTTCAGACATGTTTCAGCATGTTAAAAATAAATACAGTCCTGTAGCAAAAGCTTTGGCTATTCCTTCAGTAAGTTCTTCTATGTGCATTCTGGTTAATATAACTCTCATAGAAGGGCTAACATATGCTTTCACCTGAGGTGCTATCATTGTTGGAGGGAAACTATGCAGGGTTATGAAAGGATCTTTGTTAATACGAAAAAAGACCTAGAGTGGGGATAATACTATTTAAGTAGAAGTAATAATTCCAAATCTTTTTTAAATTCATCTTGCTAAAGCAAATGAAAATGAATTACTGACTACAGCAAATTCAACATCATAAAGAATGTGGAGAAATATGCTTGCATTTGCAGTTTGAGCAGGCTGAACATGATAAGGAGTGTGGCGTTCATTAAATTAATGATTAGAGGGCTTCAAGCAAAGGCAGTGGTTCTGGCACATATTATCAGGGTTAGAGAAAAACAGAAGTTCTTCTTCTTCTTTTGGCTTTTCCCAGGTAGGGGTCACCACAGTGGAACTCCAGTCCACTAATGATTGGCAGTAGATTTTTTTTTATGGTGCCAGCTCAACACCTAACCTTCAACAAAGGCATGCCCATTTACACGTGCCTTTTGAATGCAGGGAGGACATGCAGACTCCACACAGAAGGTGCTCCAGCCGAGAATCGAACAGGAGAACCTCTTGCTGTGAGGTAACAATGCTACCTCTGCACCACCGTGGCTTTCAGAGAAAAAACAGAAGTGAGAACCCAAATTAAGAAAGAAAACATCAGGGCAGATGAAGGGCTCCAAAGCTGTCATGTGTTCAGTTTCTTAACATGGAAGCCTCTTTTTTTTGTCTTCTTCTTTTCTAACTTTTTTTTTAATAAAGCTCATGTCAACTTATCATGATCAGGTTATCTGTTAGAGGATGCAGAAATATGGAACAAACATTCCCCTAAAAATGAATTACATATCCACCTCTTAATTGAAATACACAAAGTATTATAAAATATCAAACACAATTTAATTTAGTGCTTGTCAAAATACTTGAAACCAGTGTTTGTTAGGCATACAGTATGTGGCGGTGCATTTCCAAAGTGTGTGTGTGTGTGTGTGTGTGTGTGTGTGTGTGTGTGTGTGTGTGTGTGTGTGTGTGTGTGTACTTATATTATATAATATTATAATATAGTATTTATTGTTGTTTGTTAACCGGGAAAGTCCACTGGGTTGAAAACCCATTTTCATTGGAGGTCTGGGGAGAAAAGCTCCAGTTACAGCAATCAGAAATATATAAACATGTATAAGCAATCAAGAATGCATAAACTAGACTTATTACAACAACCTTTCTAAATAATGATAGTACATTCTTTAGGAATTAGCATAAGTTACAAGAAGTAGATAGTTAAGTTAGATTTTAGTAGTGTACATGGATATTGTTGTGTGACTGCAGGTGTGAGGAAAAGACAAATGGGTACGATATTTGTAAAGAAGGAAAGGAAAAAACAAAAATAGGTTTTATTATGAATATCGACACAAAGGCCAAGGATAAATCTCCACTGATTCTAAAGACAACCACAAAGCATTCTATAGCTATGTCAAGAATCTCAATGGCAGCACTCAGATCTGCTCTGAGTTACAGCACAATGGCACTAAATATACAGAACCAACTGATATTGCCAACATCCTGGCAGATAGGTTTAGTGCTAACTTTACCCCTCTCTCATCCCCTAAAGGGCCCATCTCTGTACCGGAAAAATGCAAAGTTCCTGTAATCACGGCTGCACAGGTAAAAACCATACTTTCCAAAGCCAAGAACACAGCATCCATGGCACCTGACAACGTCCCGGGCTGCGTTCTACATGAACTACAGAATGAACTGGCACCCCACCTAAGTACCATGTTCAGTCATAGCCTCACCTCAGGCTTTGTGCCCACTGAATGGTGCACAGCAATGGTTATCCCACTCCACAAAGGGGGAGCCACCACGGACCCCGAGAACTACTGCCTCATTAGCCTGATGAGCCTGGTCTGCAAGGCTATGGAACTTATAAACAATGACATTGGTAATCTGCAAACTCTGGACCCTACCCAGTTCGGGTTTGTAAAAGGCAGATCATGTCTCCTAAACCTGGTAGACTTCTTTGAAGCGGTCACCAAAGCCATAGATGAGGGTAAGGTGGTTCACATAGCCTATCTAGAGCTCGCCAAGGCTCTCGACACCATCCCCCCATCTGGAATTATAGATAAAGTCACTAAACTAGGTATAAATTCCTATGTCACAAGATGGGTTGCCATCTGGCTCACTGACAGAACCCACACTGTGAAAGTAACGGACTCTAAATCCAACTTCAGACCAGTGACAAGTGGAGTACCACAGGATTCAGTCCTAGTTCCTCTCCTGTTTGGTATCTACTTCTCTGAAGTACAGACTAACACAGAAGGTCTTTGGCTAACAAAGTTTGCAGATGACTGCAAACTAGGAGACATAATCAAAACTCCTAACGATGTGGACATCCTACAAAAGGGCCTCACTGAGACAGATGCCTGGTGTCAAAGCCATGGCCTCAAGCTCAATGCCAAAAAATGCATTGTCATCCCTTTTGGTAAAAACTCTGTACCCATAAACTACCACATAGGTGGTAGTCTACTTAACACTGAAAGTGTAATAAGAGACCTTGGGACACAGGTGGATAGTAGTCTCTCCTTTGATAATCACATCGCCACAGTAGTCAGGAAATCCTTCTACGTGGCACACCTCATCACAAAAGATTTCTCATCCAGGAAAAAAGAGGTCATTGTTCCCCTCTACTCATCACTCATTAGACCCATTATAGAGTACAATGCCCCTTTTGGTATGTACATCTACAACAACTGGAAAGGCCACAGAAATACCTCACAAAGAGGATTACCGGCCTCAAACAGATGCCCTACGTAGACCATCTCAAAAAACTCCAGCTTTACTCTGTCACATATTGCCTACTCAGAGGCAATCTCTGCCTAACATACAAAGCTATGTCAAACCCAGAGCTGTTGGACATGCTCCACTTAAAGAAATCCCAATCTCTCCGAGCTACATGCTCTAGGGACCTAAACCTTGTCATCACAATAAACAGAACATGCTGGAGGGATAGATTCCTGTCCCAGAGACTTCCCATACTCTGGAACAAACTACCTATCTATATCAAACAAAGCTCCTCATTAGCACTCTTCAAGAAAAATCTTGATGATTGGATGGGAGATAGGAAATTCACCCCAGGGATCACTTCTGTGGCTCTACTTGACAGGGGCACAGGAAAATTATTTTCTTGGGTGGCAAAAGCCAGGGTACCATTTGGCTAGGCTTGTATAAGCCCTAGGGCCAATAGTCTAGTACCTACCTATGAACCTATGTGCAGAAATGGAGTTTTGACAAATATACAAGAGGTCTAATTTACACAGGATTAACTTGGAAATGAAGGGTGTCAAATATTTTCAGGTTTTAAATATAACTTAAGGAGGTCTATGATTTTGTGAGCAGGGGCATGTCAGATTATTAAGAGTTTATTAATGAAGTGTTTTTTTAGAGTGAGTTTGACGTTAAGGAATCTAATTGAGTGATAGTAGGTGGGTAGAGTGTTCCAGAGTTTAGAGATGGCATGTGAGTATAAGTTTTGTCCAGCCCTTTTATGGGCTTTGTAAATGCTTAGGAGTAGTTTGATAGTGGATCAAAGTTTTCTGGTGGGGTGTAGAATTGTAAGATTGAGTGGAGAGATGGGAACTTTTCTTCATTGTACATCACTTACGGGCTAGTGTTCCCTGGGTGTGTTGAAGGACATGAGGGAATTCAAGCCATTTTATTTCCTTAATGGTTTAACAGTGGCGAGTTTGGTATGATAGTCTGCGAGTGCATTTTGTTATTTTATAATGGCATGATTGTAGTTTGGTTAGTGATATGTGCAGATTAGTAAAAATGGGGGAACCATAGAGGAGGGATGGGAGGAGGAGGGTATTGGCCAGTTTTATTTTTGTGGGGGTATCCATGTATAATTTCTCTGTGTAGTTTACCAAGTTTAAATGTGTTTTTTTTTATAGCATTTAGAATATGTTGCTCATAGGATAGCTTTTCATTGACAGTAATATGTAATAGTTTTGCTGACTTTACTACTTCGATTTCAGTCCTATTGAGGGAATAAATCTTAAAATCATGTAAAGGTGATTTACAAGGGAAAAGTATTAGTTTGGATTTCTTGGGATTTATGAGAGGTTGTGATTCATTTAACCATGATTCTATGTTAGTAAAGGCCTTTTGTGTTATATTTTTTGAAGGTTGGAGGAGTTATTGGAGGAGGATATGATTGTGGAATCATCAGCATATTGGATTAGTGAGCTCTGTAGAGAGACAGAGTGAAGATCATTTATGAACATGCTAAAAAGCAAGGGTCCTAGTATAGACCTTTGTGGAACACCTGTTTTATTGACTGTGTAACTAGATTGTTTGCTTTGCCATCTTAGTGATTGTTGTCTGTTATTCAGGTAGCTAGAGAACCAATTAAGGGTATGTTGGGAGCATCCTAGAGCTGCAAACCGCTGAAGAAGTTTAATGTGTGATACTGTGTCGAATGCTTTTGACAGGTCCGGTAAGAGCACTGTGTCCAAAGCCTTGCTCACAGCATCAGTAAAAGAGAATAGGGCTGTTATAGCACTGTGTGCTGGATGGCATCCATGTTGGGTGTGGGCAAGTAGATTGCTATCACAGAGGTATTTTAGTAACTGATGTATACATTTCTCTAGTATTGTATATAATGGGGAGAGAATTATGCATTAGGGTTATAATGGATTTTTTCCAGATCTGAGGGATTTTAGACTCTGAGATAGACCTATTGAGTAGGATTCTGATAAGATAAGCTATTGCTTTGGCACCGAGTTTCAAATATTCAGAGGGGAGATTGCCTGCAGATAAGGAGCTAGGTCTTAATTGGTTTAATAGTTTGAGAATTTGAGAGGTGGGCACAGGTTTTAGGTTGAATATTTGGATTGTTGGGGTGCTGTCATTTAGATTATTGTGGAAAGTGAGGTGTGTCCTGAAGCCATTAGGAGTTGAGTTAGAGGTGTTTATCTTATTATTTGTGAATTCTTTGGTTTTGGGTGAGGATCCTTGACAAGTGTAGCAATGCTATCCATAAAGTGGGAGTTGAAAATGTGGGATATTTGTTGTGGGTCTTTATCTGGAAAAGGTGATGGGTTTTGTATTGTACCAGGGTTAAGGAGTGAAGAGACTGATTTCCAAAATATTTTTTTTTTGGGGGGGGGGTGTTTCCTGAACTCAATAATTGTTGTGAGAAGTAGTTTTTCTTATCATTTTTGACTAGTTTTTTTACTGCCTTGCAAAACTGAACTTAATTTCATTTGCTAGACTTTTGTTTTTTCTGCCATTCTTTCTAGGCTTGGTCCCTTGATTGAAGCATGTTTTAGTTAGTTTAGTAAGTCAGGGAGCATAACTGTTTTTATTCTTCTATACTGGAGTAGGGATGACATATTTATGATCTTAAGGAAGGTATTATTAAAGTAGTGTACTGCTTTTCCTAATGGTAAAGATTTCAGTGGAGTCCAATTATGGGTGTTTGAAGCATTGTTGAATGTTATAAGGTTAAAATTAGTTAGGTTTCTGGCTGCTCTATATGAGTGGGGTTATGGAACCTGTGTATGCGTTCTATGTGGGGAAGATAGGTAGATGGTCCCTGAGAATACTGGAGAGAGTACCAGCATTAGAATACTTTTGTGGGTCTGAAACTAGTATCCAATCTAAGGTTGATTCTGGCTGATTGTTTAGTATTCGTGTGGGGGATGTGACCAGTTGTGTGAACCTATAGAGGTTAATGCAATTTTCAGGTGTGTTGGACGTTAGGTTCTGCCAATTTATGTTGGTATCTCCTAGAATGATAGTTTTGTTTTCTACATTTGGGTAGTCCATGCTAGAAAATTTTCTAGTGTAGGTATGTTATGTCCTGTTAGAATGTGGATTACTCCTATGCATACATTTTTATTAATGTTTATTTTTAATAACGCAAATAGAACTTCCATTTTATCAAAAGTTGGATAGGTTTGGGAAAGGTTGTAATGGTTAAAGAGTTGCAATAAATAGGAGCTACGCCGCCACCTTTTCTAATGGTTCTATATTTTCAGGGAGTGTTGTAGCCATTTGGAATTATTTCAGTGTCAACTATATGTGGTTTTAGCCATGTTTCTGTGACAAGCATGAAATTCAGTAATTTTATTATAGATACTTATATTGATTGCTTTCATAGTAAGGTTTCTGGTATTTGTGGGTGTGTTTGAGAAAGGAGTGGGAGACTTTTTAGTACATGGGGAGGAGAGGAGGTCTGTGTTTGGGGAGATGGAAGGGCCTGGATTTTGCTGAATATTGCCACTTTGAGATAAACATAGGATGTTATTGAGTGAGTACGAAGTAGCTGGATTTTGGTGTAGAATTGGGAGTTAGTTTTTGTTTGGTATTGCAGGGGATAAGTTTAAACTTATGAGTTAATACAGTATTGTAGGTGTAAAGGGATGAGGGGATATTTGAGAAACTTGTTGCATAGGGTTGTGTAGTTATCGGGAGAGTGGGAGTATTTTGAGGAAGAGAACACATCATATAACAGGAGGTAGCATAGGTTAATGTGTGTGTGTGCACACACACACACACACACACACACACACACACACACACACACACACACACACACACACACACAAACACACACACGTATACAACACAAAATGAAATGGTCGTGGTTTTATGTCTAGGACTAGATATAATTGGTCTGAATGGTGGGCAAGCCTGTTTTTTGTGAATCTCTAGGATACCAAATATTTTCCCCAACTCAGGCTCATCCACCGTTAAGAATTCATACAAACTATAATCAATATATCTTTGATTGAACAAATAAAATAATTCAAAATAAATTTTCTTAAAACTATTAATAACCATTGCTTTATTTACTTTTTTTGTAGAAGACAGCAAAAGACACTAACTTACAAATTTCAGATTTATATTTCACTTTTTCCATCACCACTAATCCACATCCTTTATCCACCTCTGTATATCTGAGATGTTTGCAAGCCCTTAACTTACTGATTGCTTCAACTTGAGATTTATTTAAATTATATAACTGGACTGTTGCTTTATTTCTACTTAACCTATCAAATTCAGCTTCATATGACTTGGCAAAAGCATTAAGGGACCTATTTAAGCCAAGATTAAAAGTGCTTGGCTTACTTAAGAGCTCATCAACGCTATTTTTTACTTGATGGGGGAAAATATATATATATATATATATAGAGAGAGAGAGAGAGAGAGAGAGAGAGAGAGAAAATGTATAGATATATAATATATAGATATATCAAAACCTAAGTCTATGAAATTTTGAATAAGTAAGATGAAGAGTGAATATTTAGTACAGTGCACAGTGATTAAAATGGTTGTTTCATATAAGGAACTTTGTAAACAGATTCATCCAGGTTGGAGTTTTTCTGATTGTCAACCAAATAGTTAATAATGGTTATTAAAGTAAAGGTTGTAAAACAAACGAAAAAAGGACCTAGAATAGGAATTCAGAAGTCTCAATTTAGGGAATGAAAACATAATATGGTGACCTTATAAGAAAATAAGCATGTGTAACCTGGAAAGGGTATAGTGGAGATAAACCAAGGGCATCCATGGATACAAGTCTAAGTTATGAAATATTAAAATATTTAATTTTGTTCAGTGTTTCATATAGGTGTTTAAGAGAAGACCTTATTAACGGTATGTAGGACATTTAAGGTTTTTTAAAAAAGAACTATGGCATGCATCAAGTTCCTTGCAATGTTGAGACTGGTGGTAAGGCTGTTAAAACTTACAGGCAAAGCATTGATGATTTGTACTTTTACTTAGACAAATACAAAAGATTGGAATGTGATTGTACCTATCTCAAGGAATGCCTAAACAAGCAGGTGGTACCGAAAGGTTTAACGCTTTCCAAGTTTCCCAATAGGGTTGAGGAGGGGTCGGAGTTCCATTTAGATTTACTAAAAATCTTTGATCAGTGTGGCTTTGAAGATATCAGAGCTATATTAAGTGAAAACGGGAGAGTTATGTCAGGGATTCTAACTGAAATGGAGACCATTAATAGTAGGATAGTAAAGGATCTTTTATTTCAAGTTGAACATGAGAAGAAATTGTATTCCAATATTTTTTCGCAGATTGATTATGACTGTATAACTAACATGAACAGGAAACGGGGAAAGTTAGAAAGGGACCTCAAAGAATATAGGGATAAGTTAGCATATCCCAAACCTAGGTTTTTTTCTAGGCTTCATGAACACAAGACCACCACAGACAAAAGTGGCTATCAGTCACATATTCTTGAGGAAGGTAACAGGGGACACTACGATGATATTCCCTTACAGGAGAGGGAATCCCCTTTAGATCAAGGACCCCCACTTCGCCGGTCCAACCGGATCCGCAACCAGAATCAAATGTATTACAATCAGAGGGGTTACAACAGGAGGTAGAGTCTTTTTCCAACATTTCCCGTGAGGGTAACACCTTAGAACTGCACAACTACAAGATATTTAATTACAGCAGTATTGATGTACACCCTGAACACTTTCAGCTGTTTTCTAAAGGTTTTAAATTCGTTCCTAACAGGAAGGCCAGCATTCCCAGATCCATTATTGATCTGAAATTATTTTTGAGAAAACAAAATTTGGCTCTCATGTTTCAGGGGCATGAATTAAGTACACCATCTACTTCTGTACTTAAAAGGAAGAGTACCTTTAACCCCCCTCTACACCCCCAATTGAAGAATTTTGGTAATTTTATGGAGAGGGAGATCAGGAATATCATTTCAAAACACTACGTTTATTCCAATTTGTCTCAGGTAGAGAAGAAATTACTCAATGATTTAAAGCAGAACGGCAATGCAAGAGTGATGCATCCGGATAAGGGAGGGGGGAACAGTCCTTATGGACAGCATTGTTTATGAATCTAAGATGAAGGACTCACTTCATGATACCTGCAAATATTCTAAGGCCTCTATCAACGAGGTTAATATTGCTAAAAGTAAAATACATTTAATGCTTCAAGAATTATTGTTGGATGGCTCTTAGTCAAGAACAATGTAATTTTTTGTTCAACCAACAACCCTGTGTTCCTGCCATCTTTGGTATACCTAAAGTACACAAGAATCCCATGGATCCACCTTTGAGGTTGATTGTCTCCGCAGAGGGGTCTATCACTACCCCCTGGCCAAATTTGTGGATGACAAGCTCAAGAGATTATCATACTCTGGTGACACCGTCCTCAAAGACTCATGGGATTTTTTGAGGTGTGTTAAACCACATCTTTATACTCCCGACCTTATTTTTGTTACTCTGGATATTGTAGACTTGTTTGGTTCTATTCCTCTTGAGACTGGATTACTATGGTTGGAACAGTCCATGATTGACAATGGTAAATTTTCCCATGGTGATTTCACTAATTGTCTTTTATTTATGGAGATCATTTTGAAAAACAATTTCATGTTTTTCCAGGGGGAATTCTTCAAACAAAACAGGGGTGTTGCCATGGGTGCAAAATGTGCACCAACCTATGCCAATATTGTTTTGAATTGGTGGGAGAAGTTATACATTTTGGATTGTCCATACACTAAATGCTGGTCCCTGTACAAGAGATTTTTAGATGATATTTGTATCTTTTGGATAGACACTGAAGAAAGATTTTTTGAATTTCTCGACTATGTGAAGGGAACGACTAATTTCTTGGATTTTACTTTTTATTTTAATGCTGAACAACTGTTGTTTCTTCACATCACACTTAGGAAGGCTGATCAAGGGTTTTCTTCTAGTATACATCGCAAGAAAACTTTCTCCAACTCTTACCTTCATTTTAAGAGTGCCCATCCTTATTTTCAGAAGAAAAATTTAGTGAAGGGGCAACTAGTAAGAGTTAGTAGAATGATTTCTGACGACCACGAATTCTTAAAGGAATGTGATCATGTGTTTAGTATGTTGCTTGATAGAGGTTATCCAAGCTCCCTACTGGATGATGTTTTAAAAGGGATGGTTCAAGCAAGGCAGGATAGATTTGCCCCTATTTTGGGACAAAATCCACCCATTTCTACTGAGGATTCAGGGAATAAAAATCTTACTAACTGGGATAGGGCATACATATTGGATTATTCAGGTGATTCCAGACCCATTAAAGAAATGATTTCTAGAGAATGGGGTAAGTTTGTCCAAATCACTGATTTACCACTTAACAGCCAAACCCCCCCTAAAATGTATTTATCGTAGGGACACCAACTTTAAACAAATCTTTGAATTTGGCGGTCCCAAGTTTAAAAGTACAGGTTCCCAAGGGTTTGGAACTTACAAATGTGGTTTCTGTTCTCAGTGCCCTTAGATAGTTAACAAAAGTCAGATTTTTCTTAGAAGCTAGGAATAAATTACTTACCAGCAGGGGAACCTTTAATTGTACCAGTTGTGGAATAGTATACTTGGCTATATGTGACCAATGTACCTCTTTTTACGTGGGGAAAACAGAAAGAAAACTGAAGTGCCGTATTTATGAACACCTGTATGAAATCAAAAAACAGAATACTAAAAACGCATTGTACAGACACCAGACCACCTGTTCCACAGCAGTATTTTTCTTTTTTGCTTTGGATTCTGTGCCCAAGGACATAAGGGGAGGTATGTGGGAGGACAAACTGGAATACAAAGAATTATACTGGCAGATAGTTTTGGAATGTAATAAACCTCCGGGTCTAAATGATTTTTTATCTATTAAGCCAGTATTAAAATTGAGATCTGCTAAACTTTGAGACATTAATTGTAATCACCACTAAAGTCACAAGGTGGCAGTATGGTTCCACACATTTATATATATATATATATATATATATATATATATATATATATATATATATATTTATTTTTTTGGAGCCTGAGCTAGACAAATTAGTGGTTTTAAATGTTCAGCTATTGTTGCAATGAATTATATGTTTTTTAATTCTATTACAATAGAAACAATCATGTATTTTCTTGGTTTTACACATATTTTTAACTTCAATTTTTAACATGTATTTTTAAGTACTATGTTTAGAAACGAGTCTGTTTCTTTATAGGGTTTATTGTACTAATTGCTTGTTGTTTTTAAATGGATTGACAAATTGCTAATTGGACAGGGTATATAAATTGGCAATTCATTTCAAATTGCTGTTTTGATTCTGATGAAGACCTTTGTCGAAAACATACTAGGATAATTGCATTATTGTATCAATTCGTGTTATTACAATAAATTTTTCTGAGTTTCCAGCTGTGTTGCGGGCTTCCCTTGTGGTTGTTTGGGCAATTTTCTATGTTTATGTAGGACATTTAGAAACAATTCCCCTGGGAATGCTTGGGATTATAAAAGTGCAGTAGACAACCTGTGAAAGAGATTATATAGGAATGAGACATAGACATGCACACAATGGTTCTTTTGAGTAGCTGATGCCTACAATAGACTACTAGATTATATTAATGAAAGCAAGCATTAGTTTAGGTATTTTAAGGTTTGTTTGGATACTTATTATGGGGATAATTATTGTGGTATATTAACAAGCTAGAAGGGTATCAATGCTTGTGTATGAAATGTTTGTTTATAGACCACTAGGACACAACCCATGCAAATACAGTGAGGACATAATATTCCACAAAGAAGGCACCTCAACTGACAGCTGAAATGTAGAACCTCTTATTATGTGGCTACCATGCTCTACTCATGGTCCTACTGTGCTGCTGTGTGTGCGCGCGTCTGTGTGTGCATGTTTATAGTTGGAATCAATGAGTACAGTTTTCGTATAGTGATTCATCAACTAATAAAGTCCATTCCTGTAATTTTTCTGACTTGTGCTGCACTAGTTCACTGGATTGTGACTTGTGGGATGTAAAATAAATTAATATAGCTCGAAGAAAAAGAAACATTTGTGTGTGTTTGTGTGTGTCTGTGTGTGTGTGTGTGTGTGTGTGTGTGTGTGTGTGTGTGTGTGTGTGTGTGTGTGTGTGTGTGTGTGTGTGTATATATATATATATATATACACATATATATGATTATGATCACATTTGTCAAAATGCAAAAACATAGATGTATCAATACACATGTTGAGAACTGACAGTGGCACATGCAAAGTTAAAAACAAAGAACCAAAAAAGAGACCATTAAAAACTCCATTTTTTATGGCAACCTCCATCTGGCAGCTTTGCTAACTGTATCCACTATCTCTTAAATTGTGCAATCTAGAAAAGAAGGAATATTCTCAAGCCCAGAGAAATGCACAGTCTCGCACACCTCTCTACCATGTACTTAGACTACCAAAAGTGGTAGACTAAATAGATCTCGGTGAAAACAGTGCACCCATATCTACATGGGTATTGTCATGTTCGAGTAATGCATACATCAGCCTTCTAAACACTGACAGCAAAAGATTGAGAATGTGAACATAAACACAGCGATATGCATGCACCAAGGAATAACCTTGACATATGCAATCTTTAAAAAAATAAATAAATTTTTGCCAGAGGCAAGCCCCCTGCATCCCCCACACCCCCTGCAATTTATACTAACTCCAAGATCCTGCAATATCGAGGAAAGTACATATTCTCCTACCCTAAAAAATATACAGTCTTGCACATCTGTTGATCATCTGCTTAGTCAACCACATACGTCTGATTAAACAGATGTCAACCAATTATAATTTAGACCAAACACAGGCTACCCATATACATATATTTATATATGGATGAAAAAATATAGATCTTTATAGATATATTTAATGTCACTCGCTTTACTGATTTGGCAGTGTGAATGATTTTGAAAACCCATTGAGTGTTCCATTCATCAAAATTTGAAGATGTGTTCCCAAGTCTCACACCACTGTTTTACGCTTAGAGGAGTGCTATCTATATCATAATTAGCAGGGACTACTACTTTGGCAAAGGGGATAATGAGGCATTTTTTGTGTTTAGTTTTAGTCTGTGACTTTGGCACCAGTCATTTGTTTGCATCAGCCCCTTCTGTAGTATGTTAACATCATTGGGGGACTCTATGAATGCACTCCGTTTATGGTCATCTGCACATTTGGTAAGTCACAGGCCATTTACTTTCACCTGGACCTCAGAGAAATTGATTCTAAACAATAGAGTGCCCAGCACAGATCTCTGTGGTACCAATGGTTACTGCTCTTGCTGGAGGTGGGCTTCCCAACTTTGACAGTGTGGGTTTTGTCAGTGAGGCAGTTAGCTACTCGTCTAATGACATAAGGGTTAATCCCCTGCTGGGCAAGATTCTCAATGATCCCTGAGTCGGGGATTATGTCAAAAGCTTTGTCTAAATCTAGATAGGCAGTATGTACTGCTTTGCCATCATCCAGGGCTTTAGCGACATTCTCACAGATGTCCACCAGGTTTAATAAGCAAGATCTACCCTTGACAAAACTAAGATGTATCAGGTCAAGAGTTTGAAGGTTGCCTCTGTCCTTTTTGATACAATCCATGATGACTGTATCCAGGACTTTGCAGATAATCTGGTTAGGCTTTTGGTTTAATAGTTCTGAGGGTCAGCTGATGGATCCCCCCTGTGCAATGGGATTACTGTTGCTGTTCTCCACTCTGCTGGAACAAAGCCAGTGCTCAGCCTATGGTTAAAGAGAGTGCCAAGTGGTTCCGCTAGATTTTGTTTTAGATTTAGTAAACAGCCTGGGATGTTATTTTGTCCCATAGAAGCTTTGTTTTTGGCCCTGGACAGCACTTGTATGACCTGGTCTTTGGAGATGGTAGGGGACTGGTGTCAGCAATTCTTTGGAATATAGCTGGTGGGGACAGGGGCTGGGGGTGCATTTATTGCCAAATCTGTCAGCTAGCAGGTTGGCAGTTTCCTCAGGTTCAGTGTGATTGGTACCGTTCCACTACAAGTTTGGCACACAGCTGGGCATTCCCTTTTAGGTTTCAGACAAAGCTATAGAAGGCCTTATGATTGTCTTTAGCTAAGTTGATAATTTAGTATCATAACTAGCCTTAGAAGACTTTACAAGATATCCGATTTGTTTGTTCAAACTGCGTAGGGTATTATTCCTCTGATTAAGTTTATGTGTGTTTTTAGATATCAGTTTCCTTTTTTTTGTTCTATAACTTATTTATACTTACAGTTCACCAAGGTGGCTTTTTTTTTTTTGGAGGACCTGGTTTTGGTCCTGTCAGGCACAGCCGAGTCAGTACATTTGTTTAAGTGGCTATATAGGGCATTTATGTACTCCTCTGCAAAGGAGTCATCATTGGCTCTGTTGCAGGGGCTTTAAAACATTTTATACCTTCACTTAGCAGGCTATAGTTTGCTTTGGAGACATTTTTTAAAATTTTTTTTTTTTTTTTGCTCCTGTGGAGGTGTCAGGTCTGATCTTTACTTTATATGAGACAGATTTATGGTATAAGTATAACTTTACCAGGGAGGTCAACACACAGGGGTAGTGCAGTGACCCCCCCCCCCCCATGTTGGTGAGCGGTAGGTCTAGGATATTTGAGCATCTTGTGGAGGTGCAGAGCAAGTGTTCTAGGGTATTTAAATTAACAAAGTACAGGAACTCCCAGAGCAATCATGTTTGTGCTCATGTAATTCACCCAGTTGATGGAAGGTTAGTTGAAATCTCCCATGACCAAGGTGTTTGGCTGTATACTGAGCAACTCAAGCAAGTCCAGGCAGTCCGCATGCTTCTCCTGGTTTGTGGTGAGAGACCTGTAGCTAGCGATGATGTGGTAGGGTATTTTACATATAATTATTTGGACCTGGAGTAGCTCCACAGAGTTGTACTGTTTTGCCAGTCTCTAGATGTATTTGGATTTAATGAAGATGGCTACACCTTTATCTTTGGTTCTTTCATGCTTGTTTTGGGGTCTGAACTTGTGAAAGACATTGTAGACTTATATGGCCAGGGTGTTCTCTCTCTGGCCTTGAACCAAGTCTCAGTGACTGCAGACATCAGCATCTTCCCAGGTGAGGAGTGCTCCCAGGGAATGCAGTTTATTGTTTAGTCTAATAGCATCAAGCATCATGACCTTGAGTTTGTCTGTAGTGGATTACTTTTATGTTGGAAGCTTTGTTTTTGACATTGCCTAAAAAAAGGTACTATGGGGGAGGCATGCGTCTTTGCCAGTATCCAAAAGCCTTGAGGAGACATCTCTCACATACAATATCAGTTTGCTTGAGAATTAACTGGTTGTCAGTAAATGAGACAATTTCTACATTGTCTCAGGATGCCCATATCCACCAAGCTGGTAACAGAGATAGTAGGAAAGTTCATAGCCATGGCAACAGACCCTTTTTTTTAATTAGACAGTTGGAGACATTTTATTTGTTTTGTTGAGTGTACTAATTTTTAATCATAAACAGTTTTGGCAAAAGGCTGTATTAAACATGATTTTTTGGTCTGTAACCAGTTTGGGCCTGAAAAAAAAGGGGAAAAAGTGGCCCAGTCTTCGAATATAGTAAACAGCTGCATATGAGTTAGCACAATCTGCATGTGTATGCATGTGCCATGTCTTTCAATATTTACCGCGCTGTTATAGACAAAGAAAAAATAATTAGGGAAAAGCTACTCTTAGTGGGTGCTATTCACTCAAAATAATTTCCAAATTTAGGAGGGATGGAACAAATGTTTGAGAACAAATTAAGGTATGTTCCTCCAAATTTGATAGAGCTGAGAGGTGTGTGTGGTGTGTGTGTGTGTGTGTGTGTGTGTGTGTGTGTGTGTGTGTGTGTGTGTGTGTGTGTGTGTGTGTGTGTGTGTGTGTGCTCACGCGGGCTTTGGACCTTTATGGTTTATGACTGAAAAATGATTACTTTTTTGGTGTCAATAAATTCAAGAAATACATATATGCATACATACATACATACATGCATACACACCACACACAAATAAATGCAACATTTAGTAGCAAGGCTGCAATTAACAAGATGGGGGAGGGTTACTACTGGTATTCAGTATCTTCACAGGAACCTGCTGGCTGTCGTTTTATTTTGTAACTAGTGGTGATGGTAGATAATAGATAAAATGATGTGCTAATACCTTGTGTTTATATTGCACTGGGACCAGTTTACACATATTTAAAGATCACCACTTGTGAATGTTATTCTTTGTTATGTAATGAGATTGCTTACTAAAGCTGAGGCCTATACCTGAGACAAATCTGAGTATTAATATGTTTTGTGAGTAAATGACTTGGACCTAAACTGGCTGAAAAAATGTATTATGAACTGCAATTGAACTAAGTAATACATTTTTATTCTCATTATTTTTTGTATGTTAATCAGGCCATACATATTCCGTGGTGGTGCAGCGGTAGCGTTGTTGCCTCACAGCAAGAGGTTCTCCCGTTCGATTCTCGGCTTGAGTTGGGAGTGCCTTCTGTGAGGAGTCTGCATGTCCTCCCCATGGTCGAATGGGCATTTGAAAGTCATTGAAGGTTGGGCGTTGGGCTGGCAACTCAACTCCATAAAAACCAGCTGCCAATCATTAGCGGACTGGAGTCCCGCTGTAAAGCCGAAAGACAAACAACAATCAGGCCATACATAACAATCCCATACTCCCTAGTAGTTTTTCCCTGCTGGTAAATATAACCAGATCAGAAAAATTAAACTGATTTCATCCACAAAAGGCTGAAAGAAAATAATATTTACTTTTCTTTTGGGAGGGGAAAACAACACATTTTTGTAAAAAAAAAAATGGATTTGCTGTTATATTGGTTTTGTCCTGGATTCTTACAGGTATGATAGATTGTAAGGTAATTGTCATGCCATCTGGTATTGGTGATGTGATATTATAGGTTTACAACTAATTTTATTGTGGTAATGGTTCTTCATTGCATTGGAACTTTAGTGGATGTGACCCACTCAGGAATGTGTAGGACACTTTGTAGAGAGATGTGTCTTTGGTCTATCAGAGCAACTATGGTTAGTGAGACCTAAAATCTTTTGGTTGAGGAAACACTGAAATATTTTAAGCCAAAGCTTTGTGAGGTATGTGTTATTGAGCATTGTTTTTAATGATGGGCCTAGTCAAGATGAATACAGTAAGGGTATAACTTATTTACAACTTGAGGAGATACTCACTGATTTACCACTTAACAGCCAAACCCCCCCTAAAATGTATTTATCGTAGGGACACCAACTTTAAACAAATCTTTGAATTTGGCGGTCCCAAGTTTAAAAGTACAGGTTCCCAAGGGTTTGGAACTTACAAATGTGGTTTCTTGGATAGTTAACAAAAGTCAGATTTTCTTAGAAGCTAGGAATAAATTACTTACCAGCAGGGGAACCTTTAATTGTACCAGTTGTGGAATAGTATACCTGGCTATATGTGACCAATGTACCTCTTTTTACGTGGGGAAAACAGAAAGAAAACTGAAGTGCCGTATTTATGAACACCTGTATGAAATCAAAAAGCAGAATACTAAAAACGCATTGTACAGACACCAGACCACCTGTTCCACAGCAGTATTTTTCTTTTTTGCTTTGGATTCTGTGCCCAAGGACATAAGGGGAGGTATGTGGGAGGACAAACTGGAATACAAAGAATTATACTGGCAGATAGTTTTGGAATGTAATAAACCTCCGGGTCTAAATGATTTTTTATCTATTAAGCCAGTATTAAAATTGAGATCTGCTAAACTTTGAGACATTAATTGTAATCACCACTAAAGTCACAAGGTGGCAGTATGGTTCCACACATTTATATATATATATATATATATATATATATATATATATATATATATATATATATATTTATTTTTTTGGAGCCTGAGCTAGACAAATTAGTGGTTTTAAATGTTCAGCTATTGTTGCAATGAATTATATGTTTTTTAATTCTATTACAATGGAAACAATCATGTATTTTCTTGGTTTTACACATATTTTTAACTTCAATTTTTAACATGTATTTTTAAGTACTATGTTTAGAAACGAGTCTGTTTCTTTATAGGGTTTATTGTACTAATTGCTTGTTGTTTTTAAATGGATTGACAAATTGCTAATTGGACAGGGTATATAAGTTGGCAATTCATTTCAAATTGCTGTTTTGATTCTGATGAAAACCTTTGTCGAAAACATACTAGGATAATTGCATTATTGTATCAATTCGTGTTATTACAATAAATTTTTCTGAGTTTCCTGCTGTGTTGCGGGCTTCCCTTGTGGTTGTTTGGGCAATTTTCTATGTTTATGTAGGACATTTAGAAACAATTCCCCTGGGAATGCTTGGGATTATAAAAGTGCAGTAGACAACCTGTGAAAGAGATTATATAGGAATGAGACATAGACATGCACACAATGGTTCTTTTGAGTAGCTGATGCCTACAATAGACTACTAGATTATATTAATGAAAGCAAGCATTAGTTTAGGTATTTTAAGGTTTGTTTGGATACTTATTATGGGGATAATTATTGTGGTATATTAACAAGCTAGAAGGGTATCAATGCTTGTATATGAAATGTTTGTTTATAGACCACTAGGACACAACCCATGCAAATACAGTGAGGACATAATATTCCACAAAGAAGGCACCTCAACTGACAGCTGAAATGTAGAACCTCTTATTATGTGGCTACCATGCTCTACTCATGGTCCTACTGTGCTGCTGTGTGTGCAGGCGTCTGTGTGTGCATGTTTATAGTTGGAATCAATGAGTACAGTTTTCGTATAGTGATTCATCAACTAATAAAGTCCATTCCTGTAATTTTTCTGACTTGTGCTGCACTAGTTCACTGGATTGTGACTTGTGGGATGTAAAATAAATTAATATAGCTCGAAGAAAAAGAAACATTTGTGTGTGTTTGTGTGTGTGTGTGTGTGTGTGTGTGTGTGTGTGTGTGTGTGTGTGTGTGTGTGTGTGTGTGTGTGTGTGTGTGTGTATATATACACATATATATGATTATGATCACATTTGTCAAAATGCAAAAACATAGATGTATCAATACACATGTTGAGAACTGACAGTGGCACATACAAGGTTAAAAACAAAGAACCAAAAAAGAGACCATTAAAAACTCCATTTTTTATGGCAACCTCCATCTGGCAGCTTTGCTAACTGTATCCACTATCTCTTAAATTGTGCAATCTAGAAAAGAAGGAATATTCTCAAGCCCAGAAAAATGCACAGTCTCGCACACCTCTCTACCATGTACTTAGACTACCAAAAGTGGTAGACTAAATAGATCTCGGTGAAAACAGTGCACCCATATCTACATGGGTATTGTCATGTTCGAGTAATGCATACATCAGCCTTCTAAACACTGACAGCAAAAGATTGAGAATGTGAACATAAACACAGCGATATGCATGCACCAAGGAATAACCTTGACATATGCAATCTTTAAAAAAATAAATAAATTTTTGCCAGAGGCAAGCCCCCTGCATCCCCCACACCCCCTGCAATTTATACTAACTCCAAGATCCTGCAATATCGAGGAAAGTACATATTCTCCTACCCTAAAAAATATACAGTCTTGCACATCTGTTGATCATCTGCTTAGTCAACCACATACGTCTGATTAAACAGATGTCAACCAATTATAATTTAGACCAAACACAGGCTACCCATATACATATATTTATATATGGATGAAAAAATATAGATCTTTATAGATATATTTAATGTCACTCGCTTTACTGATTTGGCAGTGTGAATGATTTTGAAAACCCATTGAGTGTTCCATTCATCAAAATTTGAAGATGTGTTCCCAAGTCTCTCACCACAGGAGTGCTATCTATACCATAATTAGCAAGGACTACTACTTTGGCAAAGCGGATAATGAGGCATTTTTGTGTTTAGTTTTAGTCTGTGACTTTGGCACCAGTCATTTGTTTGCATCAGCCCCTTCTGTAGTATGTTAACATCATTGGGGGACTCTATGAATGCACTCCGTTTATGGTCATCTGCACATTTGGTAAGTCACAGGCCATTTACTTTCACCTGGACCTCAGAGAAATTGATTCTAAACAATAGAGTGCCCAGCACAGATCTCTGTGGTACCAATGGTTACTGCTCTTGCTGGAGGTGGGCTTCCCAACTTTGACAGTGTGGGTTTTGTCAGTGAGGCAGTTAGCTACTCGTCTAATGACATAAGGGTTAATCCCCTGCTGGGCAAGATTCTCAATGATCCCTGAGTCGGGGATTGTGTCAAAAGCTTTGTCTAAATCTAGATAGGCAGTATGTACTGCTTTGCCATCATCCAGGGCTTTAGCGACATTCTCACAGATGTCAACCAGGTTTAATAAGCAAGATCTACCCTTGACAAAACTAAGATGTATCAGGTCAAGAGTTTGAAGGTTGCCTCTGTCCTTTTTGATACAATCCATGATGACTGTATCCAGGACTTTGCAGATAATCTGGTTAGGCTTTTGGTTTAATAGTTCTGAGGGTCAGCTGATGGATCCCGTCTGTGCAATGGGATTACTGTTGCTGTTCTCCACTCTGCTGGAACAAAGCCAGTGCTCAGCCTATGGTTAAAGAGAGTGCCAAGTGGTTCCGCTAGATTTTGTTTTAGATTTAGTAAACAGCCTGGGATGTTATTTTGTCCCATAGAAGCTTTGTTTTTGGCCCTGGACAGCACTTGTATGACCTGGTCTTTGGAGATGGTAGGGGACTGGTGTCAGCAATTCTTTGGAATATAGCTGGTGGGGACAGGGGCTGGGGGTGCATTTATTGCCAAATCTGTCAGCTAGCAGGTTGGCAGTTTCCTCAGGTTCAGTGTGATTGGTACCGTTCCACTACAAGTTTGGCACACAGCTGGGCATTCCCTTTTAGGTTTCAGACAAAGCTATAGAAGGCCTTATGATTGTCTTTAGCTAAGTTGATAATTTAGTATCATAACTAGCCTTAGAAGACTTTACAAGATATCCGATTTGTTTGTTCAAACCATGAGGGTATTATTCCTCTGATTAAGTTTATGTGTGTTTTTAGATATCAGTTTCCTTTTTTTTTTGTTCTATAACTTATTTATACTTACAGTTCACCAAGGTGGCTTTTTTTTTTTTGGAGGACCTGGTTTTGGTCCTGTCAAGCACAGCCGAGTCAGTACATTTGTTTAAGTGGCTATATAGGGCATTTATGTACTCCTCTGCAAAGGAGTCATCATTGGCTCTGTTGCAGGGGCTTTAAAACATTTTATACCTTCACTTAGCAGGCTATAGTTTGCTTTGGAGACATTTTTTAAATTTTTTTTTTTTTTTTTGCTCCTGTGGAGGTGTCAGGTCTGATCTTTACTTTATATGAGACAGATTTATGGTATAAGTATAACTTTACCAGGGAGGTCAACACACAGGGGTAGTGCAGTGACCCCCCCCCCCCCCATGTTGGTGAGCAGTAGGTCTAGGATATTTGAGCATCTTGTGGAGGTGCAGAGCAAGTGTTCTAGGGTATTTAAATTAACAAAGTACAGGAACTCCCAGAGCAATCATGTTTGTGCTCATGTAATTCACCCAGTTGATGGAAGGTTAGTTGAAATCTCCCATGACCAAGGTGTTTGGCTGTATACTGAGCAACTCAAGCAAGTCCAGGCAGTCCGCATGCTTCTCCTGGTTTGTGGTGAGAGACCTGTAGCTAGCGATGATGTGGTAGGGTATTTTACATATAATTATTTGGACCTGGAGTAGCTCCACAGAGTTGTACTGTTTTGCCAGTCTCTAGATGTATTTGGATTTAATAAAGATGGCTACACCTTCATCTTTGGTTCTTTCATGCTTGTTTTGGGGTCTGAACTTGTGAAAGACATTGTAGACTTATATGGCCAGGGTGTTCTCTCTCTGGCCTTGAACCAAGTCTCAGTGACTGCAGACATCAGCATCTTCCCAGGTGAGGAGTGCTTCCAGGGAATGCAGTTTATTGTTTAGTCTAATAGCATCAAGCATCATGACCTTGAGTTTGTCTGTAGTGGATTACTTTTATGTTGGAGGCTTTGTTTGTGACATTGTCTAAAAAAAGGTGCAATGGGGGAGGCATGCGTCTTTGCCAGTATCCAAAAGCCTTGAGGAGACATCTCTCACATACCGTATCAGTTTGCTTGAGAATTAACTGGTTGTCAGCAAATGGGACAATTTCTGCATTGCTTCAGGATGCCCATATCCACCAAGCTGGTAACAGAGATAGTAGGAAAGTTCATACCCATGGCAACATACCCTTATTTATTGATTAGACAGTTGAAGACATTTTATTTGTTTGGTTGAGTGTACTCATTTTTAATCATAAACAGTTTTGGCAACAGGCTGTATTAAACATAATTTTTCTGTTCTGTAACCAGTTGGGGCCTGAAAGAAAGACGGAAAAAGTGGCCCAGTCCTCTAATATAGTAAATAGCTGCATATGAGTTAGCACAATCTGCGTGTGTATGTATGTGTCATGTCTTTCAACATTTACCGCGCTGTTATAGACAAAGAAAAAATAATTAGGGAAAAGGTACTCTTAGTGGGTGCTATTCACTCAAAATAATTTCCAAATTTAGGAGGGATGGAACAAATGTTTGAGAACAAATTAAGGTATGTTCCTCCAAATTTGATAGAGCTGAGAGGTGTGTGTGGTGTGTGTGTGTGTGTGTGTGTGTGTGTGTGTGTGTGTGTGTGTGTGTGTGTGTGTGTGTGTGTGTGTGTGTGTGTGTGTGCTCACGCGGGCTTTGGACCTTTATGGTTTATGACTGAAAAATGATTACTTTTTTGGTGTCAATAAATTCAAGAAATACATATATGCATACATACATACATACATATATACATACATAGACACAAATAAATGCAATATTTAGCAGCAAAGCTGCAAATAACAAGATGGGGGAGGGTTACTACTGGTATTTAGTATCTTCACAGGAACCCGTTGGCTGTCGTTTTATTTTGTAACTAGTGGTGATGGTAGATAATAGATAAAATGATGTGCTAATACCTTGTGTTTATATTGCACTGGGACCAGTTTACACATATTTAAAGATCACCACTTGTGAATGTTATTCTTTGTTATGTAATGAGATTGCTTACTAAAGCTGAGGCCTATACCTGAGACAAATCTGAGTATTAATATGTTTTGTGAGTAAATGACTTGGACCTAAACTGGCTGAAAAAATGTATTATGAACTGCAATTGAACTAAGTAATACATTTTTATTCTCATTATTTTTTGTATGTTAATCAGGCCATACATATTCCGTGGTGGTGCAGCGGTAGCGTTGTTGCCTCACAGCAAGAGGTTCTCCCGTTCGATTCTCGGCTTGAGTTGGGAGTGCCTTCTGTGAGGAGTCTGCATGTCCTCCCCATGGTCGAATGGGCATTTGAAAGTCATTGAAGGTTGGGCGTTGGGCTGGCAACTCAACTCCATAAAAACCAGCTGCCAATCATTAGCGGACTGGAGTCCCGCTGTGGCGACCCCTAACCGGGAAAAGCCGAAAGACAAACAACAATCAGGCCATACATAACAATCCCATACTCCCTAGTAGTTTTTCCCTGCTGGTAAATATAACCAGATCAGAAAAATTAAACTGATTTCATCCACAAAAGGCTGAAAGAAAATAATATTTACTTTTCTTTTGGGAGGGGAAAACAACACATTTTTGTAAAAAAAAAAATGGATTTGCTGTTATATTGGTTTTGTCCTGGATTCTTACAGGTATGATAGATTGGGTAAGGTAATTGTCATGCCATCTGGTATTGGTGATGTGATATTATAGGTTTACAACTAATTTTATTGTGGTAATGGTTCTTCATTGCATTGGAACTTTAGTGGATGTGACCCACTCAGGAATGTGTAGGACACTTTGTAGAGAGATGTGTCTTTTGGTCTATCAGAGCAACTATGGTTAGTGAGACCTAAAATCTTTTGGTTGAGGAAACACTGAAATATTTTAAGCCGCTTTCAAAGCTTTGTGAGGTATGTGTTATTGGAGCATTGTTTTTAATGATGGGCCTAGTCAAGGATGAATACAGTAAGGGTATAACTTATTTACAACTTGAGGAGATACCACAAAGGATAAGCTGTGTAAAGTATTTTACAACAGGCACAGAGGCATGGTCGTCAAAGGATAATCTGTCAGGAATATAGAGACCCTACTACTGGTGACTGTGCCAGAGTGAGATATCTGTATTGTGAATGGTACAGAAACAAGTTTTACCAACATAAACTATGCGGCATTTCAAGGCATTGAAGGTAAGCCCATGATTAATACACCAAACATTTATTTGGTGTTGTCCTTGCTGGAGATTTTGAATATCAGAATGGGATTGATAACTACACCCATTTCACAGCCATCATCATCAGACTTTATGCCAGGGAAGTATATCTGTGTGTGTGTGTGTGTGTGTGTGTGTGTGTGTGTGTGTGTGTGTGTGTGTGTGTGTGTGTGTGTGTGTGTGATATATATATATATATATCACACACACACACACACACACACACACACACACACACATTATATATATTACAGACAAAAAGAAACACCAAACCTGTTGTCGGTGGCACACACACAACACTGACAGTACATACAAAGGACCAGACACACTGACCCATATATGAGGATGTGCTCAAATGTAACTTACCCAAACCTCAAAGTCCTCTCAAACACAGTCCTCAGAAATGCCGCATGCACACAAATAAGACAACTACCACCACAACACACAAACCCATATCTCATTGTGACTCAGTTATCAAGCCCATGAGGTGTAACACCACACAACCCAATACTTTGGTCGTAGGAGACTCCATTGTACAACTTTTATTACTTCTGAGAGGTTTCTTTGAACTATGATGAATTACTCCTTTTCAGATATTGTATTTTGCATGCACATTGAGGAAGAAGTAGGTATATGTTTAGTGGACTTTTGTTGCATGTTTCCTTAAGGTATGTAATGTTGTGCAGTACTGGGATTTATTTCTGTACTTTCTAAGATTCCTACTCTAACTGTAGTTTGGGAGAGGCTTTTCTGACCACTGGCGCTATATGATGACTGAATGCACGATTGTTGTCAAACTGAGAACCCATGTCTCTCACCACAGGTTGTGTGCCTGAGGGATTTGCCATTGATGTAGTAATCAGTAGGGGCTGTCTTTTTGCTCAATGGTATGATACATGTTTTTGCATTTCACTTAAGGCCATGACATTGGCATCAGTCAGTTGTTGCTGTCAGACCCTTTTGCAGTATGTTAACATCATCAGGGGAGTTGATGACAGCACCCAGCTTACAGTCATCCCTTTGTTTCAGGGCCTAGTTTCAGCTCATATTTTGCTTTGGAGGTTTTCACTAGTGATCTAATTTGCTTGCAGAGGCTGAGGAGGTTTTTTTTTTTCCAATTTGAAATTTGTTCCTTTTCACACTTGGACAACAGTTTCTTCCTTTTTGTTGTAAATCATGTTGATAGAGGATGTCCACCAGACAGGTTTATGTTTCTTTGAGGAGCAGGTTTTAGTTCTGTTGGGTATGACTGAGTCCATGCAGTTGTAGATTTGCTTGTATACTGCACTGGCATAATGTTCAGCATAGTTGTCTGCACCCTCTGAGGGGGCGGTGCTGTGAAGCTACTGATACGCTCCCTTAGGAGGTTATAGTCAGCTTTTGATAATTTTTTTAGCATGGTTACAGCTGGTGGAGGGTTGGGTGGGATAGAAAGTATGAATGATACAGACCGCCAGTCTTATCTTACCAGGGAAGAACTTACAATGGGAGTGATGCAGCGGTTGCCCTTGATAGTGAGAAGCAAGTCCAGAATGTTCTCTCCCCTTGTGGGGGATGAGATGAGCTGGTCTAGTGCATTAGAAGTGATGAAGCCAAGGAAACATTGGGTGAGTGCATTAGTGCAGGAATAGTTCACCCACTCTATGGTAGGGTAGTTGAAGTCACCAAGGATCGGGGTTAACCTGGATGGAGTCAACTAGGTCCAGGTAGGAGGATTGGATGTCCTGAGTCATGGATCCGAGTCTATATCTGGCTATAACTTGATGTGTGTCTTGCTAACTATCATTTGCTCCTGGAGTAATTTCAGTGCATCATGCTGCCAAACCAGTCTGGAGGTCCGCCTGTCCTTAATGAAGATAGAAGCTCCACCAGCCTTACTCTTCCCGACCTCATTAGCATGTGTTAAATAGCTTTTCCAGTGGCATTGATTTGTGTTTTAAACACACTACAATAAACATTTTTTTCCACCGGTTAAACAGTGCTTAGATTATCCATCTCATTTTTTTATTTTGTTCTAAAGAAACCTATATAATCAGACTCCATAAAATGTGAACAAATACGGAAACATACTTTACAATGTAGTTATCCATCCTTAAATGATCTGTTATATTGAGATAACTGTGTGCAGCAGAAACACCTGAAATTGACAGTATCTTTGTGGCAATAATGTTTATCACATAAAATATTCCTTAAGGTGAAATACCATCAAACAGAAAATTTTAACTATTCAGTCTGCCTCCCTCAAAAATCGAATTTACAAAGAAAGAGAGAATAAGAGAGAAAAAGGCAGCAAGAAATGTAATCTATTCTTTACCGTGTTCACGTTCATTGAAATAAGTTCTTATTAAATTACTAGAGAAGAGTAGTATATTTATCAGAATCACTGCAGTGCTTGCAAGTGGAGTTTTCGCCGCCTTTGGTTACTCATATAGTTCCTCACTCGTGTATTATATGTAAGAGATAACTTCTGGGCTGCTGTGGGTAGAAAGGGGGATACTACACTTATAAGTGTCATGCATTTATTGTGAAAGGTTACTGGTATTCTCAGTGAGTGTCATGTAACAGGGACACCATAAATATTTGTGATAGTGACTCTTAAATGTGATATGTCAGCTCTGGGAAGTATCAATCAGAAAATAAATTTCACTTGATTAGAATAGCCTGGCATGGGTTTGATGATTGGTTAATATGGGAGGACATTACTGTTGGAACATTTTTTTACATGAAAGCACAGCATGCAAAGAAACCTCCCTGGGATCCAGAAACATTTCTTGTTTGAATGCAGAGGTACATCACATAAAACGCTGTAGCCAAAGGCTCATTATCAATTAAGAGAGTGAAAATTTGCAGCTCAATTTGTTGCAAATTAATAAACCTACTCAGACATGGAAAAGACTTTTGAGTGAAAGAGAATTGACAGTTATGGCTAGAAGCATGAGAAAGAAAACTGCCTAGCAGAGAGAGAGAAAGAATGCACAGCAGCATGTGTACATTCATGAAGACATGAGAATGGCCAATACTGCTGTGAAACAGGGTGGAAATGGGTGTATGAGACAGATGAGACTATAGGAAAAGGGGCCAGCAATCAGAAAATAATAAACAAGGGAATCGGGAAAGGTAAGTCTGGAAGTGGTAAGATGGAGGGAGTATACAACTTGTGATTGTAGGCCAGGTGCCTACTTTTATTTTTTGAAGAAATGTTGATCTCAGACACACAAACCAAGGAATGACATTGCTGATAAGGAGGATGAGACCACAAACAGAAAAGGGCCTTGACACACATGCCAGGGAACATAGTAATGGTGGTTAGAGTGGGTATGGCCTTCTGTATCACAGTGCCTGAATGATATGGAGAAACATGTCAGATATCACCCTGACCACTCTTCTCCCTATGCCATGCCTGAGGTGATGATGGTAGGGGTGGGTAGTGTTGATAGTCTACCATTCTGAAGTGCAGACATTCTTGGTGGCTTCCAGCCACTGGTATGATATACCTCTCAGCACCACCACCACCGCAATCAGGTAATGGCATACAATAAAATCCAGAACCCTGGCAGTGTCAGAGGGGGTAACAGTAGCTCCACTAAAGGCAGGAGAAGTGGCCTCCTTATTATCATAGAGTCAACTAAAAACTCTACCAGAGCAGGCATTTACCTTAGGATTCCCCTATCCCTTTCTCTTTGCCTATACTTTGATATCAATCCCTGGCAAGGGAGGCAGTTTCTAAAATGCAGTTCAAACGTCTCCTTGGTCTCATCCCATCCTATTACCTTTCACTCTCTAGTTATTTGCTCCCACTACCTTGGGTCTTTTGCCAGTTTCTCTAGTAAATTCCATTCCCCTACTGCCTATTCTCTGCACCCTTACTTGCAGTCATCCCTATCAGCAAAATATCCTTTCTCTATTCTCGTGTTGGCTTAGTACAGTGATGGCAAGCCTATGACAGGCATGTCAAATGTGACATGCCGCAGTGTTTTGGGTGACACGGAACTGTTCACCAACACCCGAGTTACTAAAGAAACTGCTTTATGTTGGCGTACTAAGTAGAATCTGAAAATGGCAGTGTTGACATTGTTTTCTCTACATGGTTACACTTCTGAAAAGGGCAAGTAGTCTGCATTTGTAAGCATGTAATGTTTTCCATTTCTCTCAACTGTCCCTCTTAATCCATCCTAAAACTGGTGACTTTTTACACTTAATAATGACAATAATTAGATTTGTAGACATATTGTAATTCAGAAAATGGTTATGAATTCACGTTAATTTTTTTCTGTCAGTGTCTCAAATTATTAGTACTGGTAGTTTTAAAACTGTGCGTTTCTCTTATTTCTAGATAGGCCCACTCAAATAATATGTAGAGTGGTGCTCAAGCACATTGGAATTTTTAATTTTAATGCATCCAGGACAATTTCATGTAAGTAGTTGTATAGTTCATTTTATTTCAAAGGCTTTACTATTAAAGAGAGTATGTTAGTTGCAATAGGCCACTGACAATTTCATAAGGCCATGGACAGAGGTAAAGAAAAGAATTAGGCTCAGAAAACCTGATGTGTATCTGTAAAGTAGCTATTTTCACAACAAAAAACATAGTGAGCAGATCTAATAAGCAGGAACCAATTTCCATGGAAAGACAACTTTTTACACAATGTCTGAGAAACCATTATTAGACATGAGTCTCAATACCAAGTATCACACTGTTCAAAATCCTGTGTAGCAGTTATGCCCTCCTAACATTGTTTATAGTTCAAGCCATTGTGTAATGTGCTCCATTTCATAGGTTCATAGGTGTGTACTAACTAATGGCCCTGGAGCCTTTACAAACCTAGTGCAAAGGAATTGACCAGGCACTGTGCCACCCGATGTTAGTTCACAGTGCCTCTATTCAGTAGGACAACTGGAATGATCCCTGGAGTGAATATTTTGCTACCTGTTTCATTAATCAAGATTTCTCTTGAAGAGGGCCAGCGAGGTGCTCTGCTTGACATGAATGAAAAGCTTATTCCAGAGTATGGGCAGTCTTTGGGAGATGAACCTGTCCCTCCAGCATGTTCTGTTAATTGTGATAATGAGGTTGTGATCTCTGTAGTGTGTGGCACGGGGGGAAATTGGGATTTCTTTAGGTGTAGCATTTCAAGTAGGGTTGGGTCAGACATGGCTTTGTAAGTCAAGCTGAGATCACCTCTAAGTAGACGATAAGAGACTAAGAACAGCTGAAGTTTCTTGAGTCTGTCCATGTAGGACATGTGATTACGGCCTAGGATCCTTTCTGTGAGGTACTTTTGTGGCCTCTCCAGCTGTTGTAGGTGTCTGGTCAGGTATATGCCAAATGGGGGACTAGATTTGATGACTGGTCTAATGAGGGATGATTAGAGAGGGATGATGACCTCTTTCTTCCTGGATGCAAAACCTTTGGTTGTAAGATGTGCCACATAGAAGGACTTTCTGACCACAGTGGCAATGTGGTGGTCGAACGTGAGGTGGCTGTCGACCTGGGTACCCAGATCTCTTATGGCCTCTTCAGTGTTCAGTGGGCTCCCATCAACGTGGTAATTCGGGGAACTGAGTTTTTTTTAAAGGGGGATGATAATGCATTTTTTGGCGTTAAGCTTCAGGCCATGGTACCGACACCAGTCATTGGTCTCAGAGAGGCCCTTTTGTAGGCTGTCTGCATCACTTGGGTAGTTGATAAAGACTCTTAGCTTGCAGTTATCAGCGAACTTGGTCAGACAGAGTCCTTCTGTGTTGGCTTGGACTTCTGAGAAGTAGATGCCAAACAGGAGAGGGCCCAGGACCGAGCCCTGTGGGACTCCACTCATGACTGATTGACAGTCTGACTTGGAATCCGCAACTTTCACTCTGTGGGCCCTGTCTGTGAGCCAGTTTGCAACCCACTTAGTGATGTAAGGATTGATGCCTAATTTTGTGTGTTTATCAATGATACCTGAGTGGGAAATGGTATCAAAAGCCTAGGCCAGGTCAAGGTAGGCTGCATGCACTGCCTTAGCCTCATCCACAGCCTTGGTGACTGCCTCAAAGAAGTCAACCAGGTTTAGCAGGCAGGATCTCCCCTTGACAAAGCCAAACTGTGTGGGGTCAAGAGTTTGGAGATTGCCTATATCTTTGTTAAGCAGCTCCATGATGATGCGCTCCATAGCTTTGCATACCAGACTCGTCAGGCTAATGGGGCTTTAGTTCCCGGGGTCTGCAGTTGCTCCGTTTTTATGGAGTGGGATGACTGTAGGAGTGCGCCATTCATTAGGGACATAGCTTGGGGTAAGGCTGTGACTGAACAGGGCACACAGTTGTGGTGCCAGTTTGTTTTGTAGCTCATGTAGGATACAGCCAGGGATATCATCAGGTTCCATGGATGCTATATTCTTGGCTTTGGACAATGCAGCTTTTACCTATGCTGCAGAAATGGTGGGTACCAGGCTTTCTTGTGGTATTGTGATAGGGCCCATGGGGGGAGAGGGGTAATGTTGGCACTGAATCCATCAGCCAGTATGTTGGCTATATCTGTTGGCTCAGTATAGGAGGTGCCATTGTGCAATAAGTCAGACCAAATCTGGGTATTGCCTTTGAGGTTTATGATATAGCTATAGAAAGTTTTGTGGTTGGTGTTAGTTGCAATTCTGCCTTCATAGCTGGCTTTAGAGGATTTGATAAGGGATCTCAGCTTTTTGTTGAGACTGATAAGGGAGCTTTCCAGTCTTGTGACTTAACTTTTTTCTGCAACAGTTTCTTTGTTCTGTTGTCGAGTTTATTGATGGCTGGAGACCACCAGATTGGCTTCCTTTTTTTGGAGGAGAGTGTCTTAATTCTATTTGGTATGGCAAGGTCCATACATTTGTGTACATGCTCATACAGTACATTGGTGTATGATTCGGGTGTCATGCAGCTATTTTCCATTGGTATGGGTGGCGAGAATTTAGCCACCTCTGTTTTTAGGAGCCCAAAGTCGGCTTTAGGGAAGCTTTTCAGGGTGGTCACCTTAGTGGGGGGTGTAGGTGAAATGAAGATTTCCACAGTGATCAGTTTGTGGTCAGATTTAACCAGGGAGAAATTGACTACAGGTGTGGAGCAATGGTTTCCCATGTTGGTGATAACCAGGTTGAGGATGTTGTTTCCTCTAGTGGGGGTCAGAATGAGCTGGTCAAGGGCATTGGAATAGATGCATTCCAGAAGGCGTTGGACCAGTACATTGGTACTTGAATAGTTTTCCCAGTTGATGGAAGGGTAGTTGAAGTCACCCAGTATGAGAGTATTGGGTTGGACCTTGATAGATTCCAGGGTGCTTAGGAACTTGGAGTGAGAGTCTAGGGACATGTTTGGGGTTCTGTAGGAGGCTATGATTTGTATTGCCGTCTTACCCAGTGTTAGTTGTAATGCATCTGAGATACTTCAGGTATGCTGGGCTACCAGTCAAGAGGTGTGCATATCCTTTAAGAATATGGAGACACCACTGCCTTTGGAGCTTCAGGCTGTATTCTGGGGCCGAAAGGTATGGAATGAGTCATAGCCTGGGAGTGCAGGGTTGCTTTCTGCCTCTTTAAACCAGGTCTCTGTTACAGCACAGATGTCGACATTCTCCATTTTGAGGAGAGCTTTGAGCAAGTGCATCTTGAGATTTATACTTCTAGCATTGAGCAACATGACCCTCAGATTACATTTGTTTGTAGCTGTTACGATGGAATTTTGGTCTTTGGAATACTGCCTAAAAAGGCACTATGGCAAGACCCTTAGCCAGTACCCAGAATCCCAGGGGTGACAAATGCAGGCCATCCCTGGTAAAGCATCGAGGTCTGTCGATCATGTCGTTCCAGGCAGACAGATACTGGATCCCCTTAGAATGACACTAGAAACTTAGCCAATTGTTGAAGTCAATCATTTTCTGCTCGTACTGTGGTATCATTTTGGGTGATGGTAGAAATCTGCTCAGGGCTAGGGTCATACCTGCCTGGGCCACATAATCTGAGTTCCATCACATCTCTTTTCATCTAGTCCAGGGAGGTACGTCTCAGGTCATTCACACCCACGTGGACAATAACGGAGTCATATTTGTACTTGTTGTGGAGTCACCTGAGTGCATGTGTTATGTGGAAGATCCTGGCAACTGATAGAGAAATGACTGTCACCTTCTCCTTGTTCAACCTAGTGAGTGGGACATCAGTGTGCCTCACAATTGAGTCTCCTATGATTAGTACATTGGGCAAAGTGTTTTGGATTAAGGGCTTGGGTTGAGGGGCACACTGTGATTTTGAGCTATGTGTTCTGTCGTTGGTGTTGTGTTGTGGTGGATGTGTGTGTTTCTGTCTCGGGGGGTCTCTGTTGTTTGTGGTAAATTTTTATTGAGCCTCCATGAAGGTGGGTGCATGGTTTGTGTTTCTATGTGTGGGTTGTGATGGTTGGTGTTTTGGAGGGCTCTGTGTTCTGTGTAGTGGGTTGCAGGTGTTGACCTTCTCCTCTTAACTAGCTAGTCCTGTCTTGATTGGAGCATGCACTGCTTCCGTTTTTTTGATATAAGTGCATCTCTCAACTGTGCAGATGCGGATGGCTGGTTCTCTTGACACCTTTTAACTTGTGTGACCATGTCCTAATGTCTGATGCACAGTGTGAGAGAGCATTACATGATGCAGCTGTCACAAAGTTGATGGCAAAGGGGTATGTGTAATGTGATAACATTTTTTTGATATCCAAAACTAATTTGTAGGGTATACACAAAATTTCACAAAGTGCAGTGTTATGAAGTATGCTTTTGGATCTCTGGCTACAGTATTCAGGAGAACTTTGAGTAAGATGTGCAATATTCTAAACGGCCACACAACACGGCCTAGTACAGTGACTTGTACACAGGTAGACAGGAAAATTATGAAGGAAAAATTGACATTCTATACTCATGACAGTGTAAATAGCAGTTCAGTCCTGTGTGCTTACTGCCTGACATGACAAGTTCAGTTAGTACAACTGGAATGGGATGCTGCAGTCCTGAATTTACTGAAGGCTGTAACCCTCCTAAGTGGTGTTTCCTGCAAACTGCACACATTTCTTTCTTAGTTTTTGGAGAGACTGTAGAATAAGTTGTAATGTGAAAATACAAAGGACTTTGTTTGGCTGAGTAATGTGTCTGTTACACATTAACAGCTCAATAGATGAGCAGTTTAACATTATAATTGAAAATATGCACAAAGACAGGCGAGATTCAAAGAAAAATTACTGGCGTGATCCCCGGGGAGAATTTCCTTTCTCCCATCCAATCATCAAGGTTCCTTTTGAAAAGGGCCAAAGAGGCGCTCTGCTTGACATGTATGGGCAGTCTATTCCAGAGTCTGTGGAGTCTCTGGGTCAGGAAACTATCCCTCCAGCATGTTTTGTTTATTGTGATAAGGTTTAGATCCCTGGAGCGTGTGGCTCTGAGGGATTGGGATTTCTTTAAGTGTAGCATGTCCAACATCTCTGGGTTTGACATGGCCTTGTATGTTAAGCAGAGATCACCTCTGAGTAGACGATATGCGACAGAGTATAGCTGGAGTTTTTTAAGGCGGTCAGCATAGGGCATCTGCTTTAAGCCTGTGATGCTTTTAGTGAGGTATTTCTGTGGCCTTTCCAGTTGTTGCAGATGTCTTGAGAGGTACAAACCAAACAGGTGTTGTATTCTATAATGGGTCTTATGAGGGATGAGTACAGTGGGACAATGACCTCCTTTTTTCTGGATGAAAAGCCCTTAGTGATGAGATGTGCCACATAGAAGGATTTCCTGACTATATGTCTTGTAGACATATTTACAGTTAAATCAAAAGTCACTAGTAATAAAACACACTGAAATAATCAAGAATTTGCTGAAACTTGCTTCCAAAAATTAAACTGAAAAGTGTTTAAATAAATAAAGCTTTCTGCTGCTAGCAAATTAAATAAATAATTGTTACTGCAGGAAGAAATTTAGATTGAAAGTCCCTTCCTTTCAGCTCTGAGCTGTCAATTGCAGTGACAGTTTTAACACCTCTGCAGTAGCGTGGGGGGAGGAGACTGTCAATTCATGTTGGTCTACAAAAGAACACCTAGAACAAAGGCCTCTAATTTAGCTACTTCTCTGACTGCAGCTAGATAACTTTGAAGTATAGTGTAAAGCAAGCCCTGAGCAAAACATAAGTGAGGGTCATTAGCAACAGAAAAGAAGCAGCCCTCTTGCAGAAGGAATACAAACTGACAGTAAGTCAAACATTTCCCATTATATGTCAATGGCATGGAAATTCACGGTTACTTCCTTATGTCTGGCATGAATCATAGAAAGAAGACTTGAAATGCTTTATGGGAAAGACGCTGACTGCATCCAACGCATAAAACTGCCACAGCGTGTAAAAACAGCAAGAAAGTTTAATCCACAATAGAACATACAAATACAATTGGTGATGTACACTGATGTTAAGCTCTTTCACTCATCACAACATGAGCTTCATCAGAACAATTTGACTGCAGATGCCTTCAGTTTAAATAACAAATCTGGCGCCAAAACTTCTTATATATACATTTGGATGTGCTTGACATGAGAACATGTTGCTTTAAGAAACATTAAGAAGTTTTGGCGCCAGATTTGTTATTTAAACTGAAGGCATCTGCAGTCAAATTGTTCTGATGAAGCTCATGTTGTGATGAGTGAAAGCGCTTAACATCAGTGTACATCACCACTTGTATTTGTACGTTCTATTGTGGATTAAACTTTCTTGCTGTTTTTACACGCTGTGGCAGTTTTATGCGTTGGATGCAGTCAGCGTTTTTCAGTGGAGTTACAGGTTATCTTGTGGACTAAACGCTTGTGGATTTGTGGTTTCTTTATGGGAAAGAGAAAGAGTTGAAGCAGAAGATCACGTTGCTATATCAAACCCCATCGGTAGTCATGTTGTGGTAATCAGGCTAAAATTACAAATAAAGCACTGAGTGATTTTGAGGTGTTAAAATAGGTCTGGAAACAAAGATAGACTGAAAAAAACATGTTTTTAGTTATAGGGTGGAGTTTTCCTTTAAATGAGCTAGATAAAGTATTAGGACAAGCAAATATAGATTCAGCAGCAGATACAGATGGAACAGGGTATGAAATGTATAAACATTTAAGGGATTGGCAAAAAAACTGTTTTAAAGATTTTGAATGAATGGTTAAATGAAGGTTTTATGTATAAAGAATTATGTAGCGGAATACTTAAATTCATATGGAAGATAGAAGACAATTAAAATAACTGGAGACAAGTAGTATTGAATAATAATGATTGTAAGATCTTTATAAAAATAATACAAAAGAGATTTGAAAACTAAAATGGAAAATATGGAAGATAACATGCATAGTACAAAGGGGAAACATTGACAAGAATAATTAATGATAACTAGGGAAATTGTGGATGATATAATGAACCAAAAAGAAAAAGCAAACATGATAGGAGACCTTAATAAGGCATTTGATATAATTGGAAATTAAATCGTATGGACAATAATGAAAGAATATAATATAAGTGAGAAGGTTAGGAAATTATGTATGTTGGTGTATAGTAATAGTAAAGTAAAAATACTTGCAGATGGCTGGTTAAGCCAAGAGGTACATATGAAGAGTGGTGTAAGACTAAGATGTCCAATGAGTTCTATACTCTTTGCATTAGTTATAAATTTGACAGTATGTGAAATAAATGACAAAATGAAGGAAGGGGGGTATATAATGCCTGAAAGGTTAAGAATTCCAGTTCTGTTAACATTTGCAGATGACATTATAGTGATTACGAAAAACAAAATGTGAATGAAAGAAGTAATAATTTGCACAAATGAGTGCATAAATATGACAGGGATGACTTTAAATAAAAAGTACAGGTTTAGGTGATGTAGTAAAGATCTGGAGTATATATTTTACAATGAATAAAATTTCTGTGTTAGGTATAACATTTGGGACTAAAAATGTAATTAGAATTCAATGGAAAAAACAATAGAAGAAATAAAATAAACCTTTCTTTTCTGGAGAAAATATAAGCTATCATTCAGAAAAAAAGGCCTATTTGATAAATTCAGTACTGATGGGAAAAGTAGCATTATTAGCAAGTGTATTTATGCTGCCAACAGAATTTGAAAAGGAATTATTGCAGATATTCCTGGGGATTCAAAAACTCCAAGTAGGCTTTGAGCAAAGCCTACATGGAGTTTACATGTTTGCGAGGTGAACAGTAGCGCTAATTACATACTCATGCTGCACACCATGCTTAAAGATAAACAAGCACAGTCTCATGGCGAGCAACAGTGTTGGTCTGTTTACCTACTGGCAAACTAGGTCTGCGGGGTTGTGCGGAATGCCACAATGATTACCAGGGTTAATAATATAGCAGTGTATATGGTCCAAACACATTATAGGACTGTACACAGTGCAGAGTATTGTGGAATCACATTTCAGGCATTCTAAATAAAACTTGTGTAAATGATACGTAACAGTACAAGGACTGCCATTTAACATAAACAGCCAGGGGAAGTGTGTATATTGAAAAGGGACACACAGATGAATTGAAGGAATGAACATGGGGAAGGAAGATAGGTGAAACATCTTAATGTATAGCAGATAAGAACATTTAAATGAATACAGTTGTAGCAGAAACACTAATCACATATCGACATGATACAGTATGATTGCACAGTGGAAATGTATATTATGTGACTGTCACACAGGGTGACATAACAATGGTGAAGATGCTTTTGTGATATAAGCATCCTAACACGAGCAATGGAAAGGACATCTATCAAAGATGCTATATAATAGAGGTTAGCAACATATTGTGAATCTGTGCAAAATTACTTGTTTGAATATTACTGTAATGTCAGCATAGGTCTCTACCAAGTGAGACACATAGTTACAGGCTCTTGAACAACAGTAAACAGAAGCACACATGATCATGGACAATATCAGAGTAACACCACCAGTAATCCCATGTCTATGACATAACATATGTGATTGTGAATTATCATACATGGTTGTGCATGAACTCACTTGTACAACTATTATAAGATGCCAGCAATCTATGAGGGTAAACAAACACACTGTCCTGACACTGTAACATCTGCTGGATATGTTAGGAGGGACACTGCTATATCTGTTTGTGACATTATGATCAAGCCAGGTTAGTCGGCAGGTGTGCATGGCATATATGTGGCACAGTCCACTTTGTACAACAGTCTAATCACAATTCAAAACACCAAAAACAAACTTGGAACAAATGGCTCGATGCAAGCTGGAAATTCAGGCACCTATATTGTACTTCAAGGAATATTCCTTTAAATCCTTTTAAAATCACTGCTCATAGATTTAAAATGAAAACAATTTATTTATACATAAAATGATGAGCGCTTTTGTCTTTTTACATAAAAGACTTTATCAGACAATCAGGTTACACTCATGCTTAAAATGTATTTTAAACCAATAAAAATCAATTAATGTATTATTTATACATTTTTTAAAAAAAATTAAATGTGGTTTTATTACTGGTTGGTTTGTTATTAAATGGGAAATGTTTTTAACAGTTTATATTGAGTTTTAATGTTTGTAGAGAATTTTAGGTAATAATTAGTAAGTCTTGTTATTTAATTGTAAAGCCTTCATTAATTAATTTGTAAAACTGAGGACATTGGATGGTTGTTAATTATATGTTCTATATAAGGTGATTGTAACTGAATGGGTGTATCTGATGAAGTTGAGGACGAAAACGTTTATTCAACATTGCTGGCGTTCATTTTGTGTGGTGCAGTGTTGCTACAATAAAGTGTTCGTGGTTTATCTTCTGGGTCCGAGGTGCTTTGTACTTGGTAATAAAAATCAATTAATGTAACCATGTGCTTTTCCAAGCCTCCCAACAAGCTTCACTCAATTCATGAAACACTTTTAGATCATAGCAGTTTACAATACATACATAAAACACAAATAAAACACACTTGTGTGAGGTTAGTTCAGTAGTCAAGGCATCTATCCCACAAACAATAGGTGCAAAGTTTGACTCTCATCTGGGGCACTTATTCACTGTCATGAATACAACCCATGTCATCAATGTTGTCAAACAGCTATGTATTTACTGTGCACATCACCGAAACCAGTATCACATAATCTGACATATTGATGGGGGTTACTCACCATCAGACAGCAATGTTTATGCAACAAAAACAATACCTAGGTATGGCCAATAAGATGTGTGGGAGCTCGCTGTGGCAAAGGTGTACACTTCAGTTATGCATCCCTGGAAAATGTGTAGGGCGGTATATGAAAAAAGTGCATTGTACTCAGTTATTGGTGTGATAAAGGCTGTGAACTGAGGAAGTATTATGGCCTTTGATGTGGATGTCCTGCACATACTCAAGAGTTGTGTTGCATACAAGGGAGTAGTCACCACAGTGGACTTTCTGCATATCAGTACACGTCATATATTACTTGGTCTGCTAGTAGGGGTGTGATGCCTACATTATCATTGCATTGTGCATTTGTTTCATAATGTAACAAATATCTCCATAGTTTTGTTTCATCTCATGTGTCTTTATGGCTGTGGCAGCAAATATTTGGTGCATGTTGCTACTGTCTCTATTATACTAGTAGCACAGCACAAGTCTGATTTACAAAGTGACAACACTTTATAACTGATGACATCAGCAGTATCTTGTGAGGATAATATGATAATAGCAGTGTCCCACATGCTGGTATAAAATGCTCTCTTTCATATCAAGCAAGTACACACACACACACACACACACACACACACACACACACACACACACACACACACACACACACACACACACACACACACACACACACACACACACACATTGACTGCAGTGAGAACAGAATCCCTACCTAAGTAAACCAGCTAAAGACTTCTGTACTTAATGCAAGTGCCACAGCACAAGTCTGATGTAGAGAGTGTCAGACACTTTATAAGTGATGTTATCAGGAGTGTCTGGTGAGGAGAAGATGGTAATAGCAGTGTCCCACAAGCTGGTGTAAAATGCTCTGTCTAATGTCAAGCAAGTGCACAAACACACACACACACACACGTTGACTGCAGTGAGAATAGAACCCCTGCTTATCTAATTAAACCAACTAGACACCTCTGTATTTAATGCAAGTGCCACAGCACGAGCCTAGCTTAGTGTTGGACAACACTTTATAAGTGATGACAGCAGTGTCTGGTGAGGAGAAGATGGTAATAGCACTGTCCCACATGCTGGTGTAAAATGCTATCTGTAATATCAAGCAAATGCACAAACACACAGAGACACACACATACACACACAGCAGTTGACTGCAGTGAAAACAAAACCTCTATCTAAGTAAAGTGACTAGAGACCTCCATATTTTAAAGCAAGTGCTCCAGTACAATCTGACTTGGAGAGTGTTGGGCAACACTTTATAAGTGATAACATCAGCACTGTGTGGTGAGGAGAAGATGGTAATAGCAATGTCCCACATGCTAAGGTAAAATAAAGTAAAATTCTCTCTCTAATGCCAAGCAAATGCAAACATACACACCAGTTGACTGAAGCAGGAACAGAATCTCTATCTGAGTACACAGACTAGGGAACTCAGTACTTTACACAAAAGCCATGGCACAAGTCAGACTTTTGCAAGGGTGCAGGACAATTTATAGTGGATGACATTAGCAATGCATGTTTGAGAGCAGATGTTGGGAGGCCAGCATGAACTGGGTGTGTAGGCATGCCCAACTATCAAAATATTGGTACTGTATGGGATTATTGTGATAACTGCAGAATACACAATTATTCTAATCTGACTAGACAGACACACACACACACACACACACACACACACACACACACACACACACACACACACACACACCAGTTGGCTGCAGTGGATTAGAACTCCTACCTAAGTACACAGACTAGAGAACTCATTGCTTTACACAAGTGCCACTGCACAAGTCTGATTTTTGTAAGGCTGCAGGACAACTTATAGGGGATGATATCAGCACTGGATGTTGGAGAGAAGATGTTGTGAGGCCTGCATGAAATGGATAGACAGCCATGTCCAACTGTCAAGATATTAAAGTTCTGCATGTTACCAGGTTGATGAGTGTGCAATGTATAAAATCTGATGTTGTGTTTCCAATGTGCATGTATACTTTAAGAGAGAGATTTAGAAACTATATGCAAACAGCTGTCCACATTACTACAAGTATTGATAAATCTGAATGTGTATTGTAATTATAAACATGTGCATAGTATACAAGAAAGCATTTGTTATTTATTTCTGTAATGTGGTTGATATATATGTGAACAAGTACTTGGAGACCAAGTTAGCAGTGCATGTGGGGAGGTAAACGTGTGTTATTTTCTTAAAAAGTGGCTTCCTTTTGTTTGTGTTTTTACATGTAATTTCATGGGATGAAGATAGAATGGAGAGTACACAAAAGTAATACATGCTATGGTGCACTTTCCATAGTGCACCGCTAAGCAGCTGATTTGCTCAGATGATGGCAAAGTGTTTGCACATGTGAGCTACACATTTCTACTGCTTTCTCTGTTTGCACTTAGTTAAATGGTGAGTAAACTCGAACCTCCTTGCTAAAATTATGAGAGTTCTCAGTACTAAGTGTATGAAACACACCTTTTGTTTTGCTGACTCTGTGGCAGCAGGTGTAACTGCATTGATAGATTTCTTTTGTAGAATAGATGATACAGGTTTCGAATCCAGGTGTATGTAATAGTTTTAAATAAGTATTGATAATGCAATGATTCTTTATACTACATTAACTGTATGCTATTGTGGCATTACACAGAGGTAATTTCACTAAAGAGGAGCTGTGCACCATCGCTTCGCATTGGAGCATGATGGCAAAAAGTGAAGGGCTCCATTGCTTTTTTTTTCTTATGTGTGTTGTGTGTGATTCTTTTATTTCACCTGATTAAAGGTGTTAAAAATGGGATAGATAGGAAAGTGTTGAAATGGGGGGCAAGCAGAGGGAAGAACAATATAGGAATGTGCAGGAGGGAGGTAAGAAAGAGCCATAATTATCCACTTCTTGAACAGTGTAAAATGAAAATAAGTACAGAATAATAGCTGAATTTGGACTATCACCTCAATGTAATCATGTTGTATATCCAATTGGAACAAATAAAGTGTGTCAAGAAGACACGTGTAAAAAGTGCAGAGGTATGTATGAGAAGATATTTTTTGTGGGACAGGTGCCCTTTTTTTACTTCAGTAAGAGAGGAATGTTGGGTAAGGGATGTTGGTATTTCTGGCTTAGGTAAATAGGACAGCTGAGGAAACAGATGCAAACAAGGCAAATGAGACTATGTAGTTAGACATTTATAATAATGCATGTACACTTCTGCTTGTTAGAACATATATATAATATATATATATATATATATATATATATATATATATATATATATATATATATATATATATAGACACTTATAACAGTGCAGGTACACTTCTGCTTGTTAGAATCTGCATATATACATGCAGTAAAGAGTTAAACTTTTCTTAGTTGAAAATATGTTTTGGCATCCCACTGCATGTGATACAAAAATGTTCTGTGCCTGGTTTGAACTTCAAGGAGAATTACAGATAAGAAACCCAGGTGCAGCAGGCCAGAGACAGGAACAACTCCCTAAGTTTAAGATTGCCACATACATTTACTTTGAAACAGAACACAATAAACATGACATCAAGCAAATTCCAGCACTATTAACATCAACAGACTGCTTTCATGGACAGGATCTGAGTGGCGCAAAAAAGGGTATAAAAGGACATTGAAAGTAAATGATGGATCTGATTTTTTTGTTAAATCTGGTACATGTAGGAACACGTTTGTTCTGAAGTAAATGGAGAATTGAAAGTTATCATCTGTATTAGCAACGAAAACCCAAAACTTGAGACTTTAAAAGCTACAGCTGTAACAGTATAGTACGTGTCATCTGTTATAAGAATAAGTCATTTTATTAATACTGCACATATGTTAATACAGTGTTGAGAAAGTTAACAGCCTGCAAGGCTCAATGCAGTAATCAGACTTTGGTTTCAGCAGCAGCATTATTAAATAATTTTTCAGTGGTGAGCCTAGCCTGTATCTGAACACAGGGTGAGTGGTGCCTGCTTAGGGTCACTCCAGTAAAGGCGCAGTAACTAACATTTATGTATGTGATTGAATCCTGAATAGGAGCACTCCATTTTTATACAGTTTACAGCAGTACAGTTCACAGATGTCTAAATCCAGAGTAAGACTGCCATGCAGGAAGGTTGTAGTGCCATAACCATAAGTTTGCCAAGTTGGTGAATTCCCAGGTTTCAAATCTGCAACTGTCATCTTAATTTCACCATCTTTTCAAGTAACTACAGGAATTTTCCAACCATCTACAGTAAGCAGACTGGCCAGCTATGTCTCTGCGGACTGGTAAGAAATCTTTCTGTATTACATGCAGTATGGATGCTGTTAGAGAGGGTAGTAAAAAGTGTAAACAAAACTTTGCTCTTAATGTGTCAGAATGACCAGATAACATTTGGGACAGACTGCAGAGTTGGTATAAACAGCATATTAGCAAATGTAAAACTTTATTAGGGAAGTTGATAGTCGAGTATTATGCAAATGGATTATGTTTGACTGGTATCTTAAACAAAAACGTGTGGTATGATGGTAAATGTTTATAGTGTGAGTCATGTAAAACTTCTTTCTGTGTACAATGCCATAAAAATACAGTGCAGATTATTGTTAACAAGGTAAATTGTAAAGAAACATCTTCTAATGATGAAGAAGCAGAAAAGGGTAATGCTCTTACATTATATCCAGATGTTAAACAGTTATGTCCTGTCACTATGCTAATTTCAGAGCTATAACAACTATCAAATCAATTACTGACAGAATCTCCTGTACATCTTGTTACACCCTTTAGAGAATATGTACAAAAGTGAAATAAAGCCACTGCACAGCACAAAACAGATAAGGACAGAAACAAGGTTCATGGTAAACTGACAGAAGAATTTAATAAACTTCTAAAAGACAGACAAAATCAAAAGAGCAGAGTAGCTTTAGAGTTAGCAGAGCAGGTTACTAAGAAATATCAGACAGCCCGTGCAGAATTACAGGAAGAAATTAAAACTTGTAAACAGCAGTTACAAGATAAGAAAAAAAAATCTGGTTAGTAAAGAGTTAAAGAAATTCCAGACCTTAAACAGCAGTTAACTATGCTGACAGAAAATAATTTCGAGCACACTACTTTACATTTAAAAAATGCATCACATACAGAGGGATCTGATGTATGGACAGATGCCTTACTTTCATAGTTTCATAGTATAGTACTAGTCTATCTGCCCTGGGGCATTTGTAAGCCTAGCCATAGTGATGTGGCTTTTGCCACCCCATGAAATGGTACAAAAATGTACAGAATAAATCTAGAATACTGTGCCTCTGTCTAGTAGTGACACAATGAAGGTCCCCTTATATAATAGAATTAGTTTACTGTGCCCCTGTCTAGCAGTGACACAGATGTGACCCCTGGGGTAAACTTACGATCTCCCATCCACTCATCAAGATTTCTCTTGAAGAGAGTCAGTGAGGGGCTCTGCCTAATATGAACTGGGATCCTGTTCCAAAGCATGGGAAGCCTCTGGGTTATGAATCTATCCCTCCAGCATGTCCTATTCATACTTGTGCCGAGGTTTAAGTCTTTAGCTCTCGTGGCCCTGATGGATTTGGATTTTTTGAGGTGGAGCATGTCCATCAGATCCTGATTGGACATGGCCTTGTACGTCAGGCAGAGATCACCTCTGAGCAGGCGGTATGCTACTGAATAGAGCTGAAGTTTCTTTAGTCTGGCAGAATAAGACATATGTTGGAGACCCTTGATCCTTTTGGTGAGGTACTTTTGTGGTCTCTCCAGCTGTTGCAAATGCCGGGTGAGGTACATACCAAATGGGGCATTGTACTCAATCATGGGTCTGATGAGGGAGGAATATAGGGGTACAATGACAGCCTTGGATCTGGATGTAAATCCCTTCATGATGAGGTGTGCAAGGTAGAATGTTTTTCTAACCACTTTGGCAACGTGAGTGTCAAATGAGAGGTCGCTGTCTACTTGGGTCTCTAGGTTTCTGATTACTTTTTCCATACTCAGTGGGTTGCTGTCTATGTGATAATTTGTGGGTACTTTGTTTTTTCCAAAAGGGATGACTATACATTTTTTGGCATTTAGTTTAAGGCCGTGACTACGGCACCAGTTGTCCGTTTCAGTGAGACCTTTCCTTCTAGGATGTGTGTGTCTGCTGGTGTATCGACTATGGCGCCTAGTTTGCAGTCATCTGCGAACTTTGTCAGCCACAGCCCTCCCATGTTTGCTTTAACATCTGAGAAATAAATGCCAAACAAGAGGGGTCCCAGGACAGATCCCTGTTGGACACCACTTGTGACTGGCTTTGAGTCTGACATTGCTCCAGTGATTTTAACTTTATGGGTTCTGTCCTTTAGCCAGTTTGTAACCCATCTAGTGACATAAGGGTTTACTTTTAAGCTGTTTAGCTTATCTATGATGCCTGAGTGGGGTATTGTGTCGAAGGCCTTAGCCAAGTCCAGGTATGCTGTATGGACTGCTTTGCCCTCATCAATGGCTCTAGTGACTGTTTCGAAAGTCAACCAGGTTTAAAAGGCAGGATCTGCCCTTTACAAAGCCGAACTGGGTGGGGTCAAGTGTCTGTAGGTCCCCTATGTCTCTGTTTATGAGTTCCACAATGATTCTTTCCATAGCTTTGCAGACCAGGCTAGTTAAGCTTATGGGGCGGTAGTTTCCAGGGTCTGTAGAGGCACCCCCCTTGTGGAGTGGGACCACTGTTGCTGTACGCCAGTGTTCAGGTACATATCCCGGCAAGGCTAAGGTTAAATAGCATTTTTATGTGTGGGTTTAGCTCCTCTTGGAGTTCACGTAACACGCACCCCGGGATACCGTCAGGTCCCATTGATGCTGTGTTTTTTGTTTTGTTTAGGGCGGTTCTCACTTGGACATCTGAGATGACAGGGAGATTACATTCAGCTGGGATAAGTATTTCTTCTTTTGGGGGTGAAGGAGGGGAGAAATTTGCACTGAACCTGTCAGCCAGAATGTTGGCAATATCTGTGGGTTCAGTGTATTTTTTGTTGTTGTGAACCAACTCTGAGCATATCTGAGGGGTTTCCACCCAGGTTTCTAACATAGCTGAAGAAGGCTTTGTGGTTATTTTTAGTGTTCTTAGCGATTTTTCTCTCAAAGTTTGCCTTGGATGTTTTTATGAGAGAACGTAGTTTTCTGCTAATGTTGATCAGAGATGTCTTCCCTTCATGGGATTTCGCTCTGACGTGCAGTAGCTTCCTTCTTTTGTTATACAATTTGTTTATGGCTGAGGTCCACCAGACAGGACGCTTACATTTGGTGGAGAGGGACTTGGATTTGTTTGGGATTGCATGATCCATGCATTCTTGGAGATGTCCATAGAAAGCATTTGTGAAGGATTCGACATCGTGGGATGTGGTATCCACTGGTACAGTGGGCTTAAAGGATACCATCTCAGTCTTAAGAAGAGTGAAGTCTGCTTTTGAGAAGTTTTTCACTGTGTCTTTTGTGCTGGGGTGGAGGTGGGATATGTATATCCAGGGTGATTAGTTTGTGGTCAGATCTCACTAGTGAGGGGTATACTTCCGGTGTGGAGCATTTTGTCCCCATGTTTGTGATGATCAGGTCTAGTATATTATCTCCCCTAGTGGGAGAGGTGACTAGTTGTTCCAGTGCATTTGAATTTATGAATTCCAGGAACCTTTGGGCTAGGATATTAGGGCTAGAATAATGTACCCAATCTATGTTTGGGTAGTTGAAGTCTCCCAGTATGATGGTATTTTGTGATACATTCATATCCTCCAATGTCTTCAGGAAGGCCGAGTGGGGTTCTTGAGATTGGGAGGGTGGTCTGTAACATGCTACCAGTTGTATAGCAGTTTTGCATATGGTTAGTTGCACCTGTATGGTCTCTGATGCTTCATGTGTTGCTACTAACCTAGAGGTGTGGGTGTCCTTTATGAATATGGACACTCCCCCTCCCTTTGTGGTTCGGCCCGGGTTTTGGGGCCGAAAAGCATGATACGAGGTATAGCCTGGTAGTGCTGGGGTGCTGTCAGGAGCCTTGAACCAGGTTTCAATTACTGCACAGACGTCGATGTTCTCCATGCTGAGGAGTGCATCAAGTGCCTGCATCTTGAGATTTAAACTTCTGGCGTTGAGCAGCATTACCCTTAGTTTTTTTCCATTTTTGTTTTCTAAGGAGGTGGGTTTGTCTTTTGAGCCTTGCCTAAAAAGGCACTATGGGGGTGGCAAGAGCCTTAGCCAATATCCGGAAGCCCAGTGGTGACAGGTGTAAGCCATCCCTTGTGAAGCAGCGTGGCTTGTCCAACATATCATCCCAGGCAGACAGACATTGGATCCCCTTAGAATGACACCAGTACTTGAGCCAATTGTTAAAGCTGATCATCTTGTCTTTGTATTGTGGTATCATTCTTGGTGAGGGCAAGATGCTGCTCAGGGTCAGGGTCATACCAGCCTGGGCTACATAATCGGAGAGCTCCTCTATGTCTCTTTTCATGTAGTCCAGGGAGGTGCGTCTCAGGTCATTCACACCAGCATGGACAATGACGGAGTCATATTTGTACTTGCTTTGGAGTGACCTGAGTGCGTGTGTTATGTGGCGGATCCTAGCTCCCGATAGACAGCTCACAGTCACCTTCTCCTTGTTCAGCCTGGTCAGTGGGACATCAGTGTGTCTGACTATGGAGTCACCTATTACTAGTGTATCAGGCAAGGTGTTTGGCCTTAAGGGCTGTGATTGGTCGACACACTGATTTATTGAAGTATGTGTTGCATGTGTTTTGTTTTGAGGTGGTGGATTTTTGGATGTCTGCTTTGGGAGCCTCTGTTGTTGGTAAGTTTTTTATTAGAGCCCCCGAGTATGTCTTTGTGTTTTTATGTGTTTGGTTTGCAGTTGAGTTAGGTCTATGTGGGACTGGGATTGTTGTGTGTATGGTTGCCATCTCCTCCTGTCTGGTCATGCCAGCGCTGAGCTGAGAGAGTTCAGCCTCCAGTTTGGCTATATAGTTGCATCTCTCACATGTATTTGTGTTTGTTGGGAGGAGGAGAGGGTTGTCTGTGTACATGAGACAATTGTAGCATTGTCTCAAGATACCCAGATTGACCAGCTGAACTGGAGACAACGCCAGTAATCTACCACTCGACATGCTAGAACAGTATAAAGGGAGTGGTATACCTTTAAGGGAAGTGGATATTCACAGGGGTGGTAAGTAGATGTAGTGCTTTACTTAGTACATGAGTGCTTACTTAGTAGAGAAGTATTGAGAACAAGTGCTAGGCTTATACTACAGTAACTTTAAGTTCAGATTTTAAAATAATGCAGCAATCAGTTAAAAAACAGTTCAGGCTGGTTCAAGGTAAGCTACAGAAGCTATTTCAAGTGAAAAAAAGCAAAGATACTTAAATCCAGAAGGTAGTCGCTTTTCTGAGTTCCCTGCTGCTAGGACCACTCTGTAAACCCACATGGAGCTTGTCTGAGCAGTATAGCCAAAAGAAAATGCCCAGAGGTGGATTTTAAACAGTGAACTACAAAAGAGCTAGAAATGGTCCCAAACAACCAATTACTACAGCTTCTTGTGCTGAGGTTACTTCCCCCAAGGACAGGTAGGCTGCTCAAGGCTCCCCACTCCCACTGGTGAGCAAAGAAACTTCCTTCTATCCAAGTAAGGTAATGGACAACACAGGAACTACACCACAGCCCAGAATACAGCAATGCCTGTAAACTGGTCTAAACTAGTCGAGGAAGGAGGGAAAACAAGGATTATTTTTTTGTTTTTTTGTTTTTTTGGTAGAAACACACAGAAAATGCAGAAACAGTGATAAATTAGTTACACAGGCTAGCACACTTTAGTGGGCAGCCTCCCCAGTTAAATTAAACAAACAAACAAGCAAACTTTCAATCAAATTCGAACTTTAAGTGCAGATTTTAAAATAATGCAGCAATCAGTTAAAAAAACAGTTCAGGCTGGTTCAAGGTAAGCTACAGAAGCTATTTCAAGTGAAAGAAAAGCAAAGATACTTAAATCCAGAAGGTAGTCACTTTTCTGAGTTCCCTGCTGCTAGGATCACTCTGTAAACCCACGTGGAGCTTATCTGAGCAGGATTTTTATTCCCAAATGCTTTAAAACTTTCATCCAGTTAATTCAAAATGTTTATAAATTAAACAGTAAAGTAGAGCATATAATTGCTATTCTTATGACATACACACAGGGACAGCCTCTCACAACTAAGCTGTTAGATAATTTCAAAATCACCATTTCAGATAAATTAATAAAGCAAGCTGACCATTTTAAATTAGTGTTCCAGATAATCTGTCAAAAGAAAAAAAGAAAAACAGAACAGTTCTAGTGCATAGAAATCAAATGAGAGTAGTTAAAACAGTAAAGAAATAAAGTCACAAGAGTGACATGCATGTATTTTCCTTTCACCTAAAATGCACAAGAGCAAAAGGCAGATAACAGCAAATGTAAATAATGTAAATATATTTGTTTTAAGCATGTGTTAGTTAACCAAGTATCTCTTTTGTTTTTTTACAATATTTTGTAATTGTATAATAGCATCAGAAATAGCAGAAACTCCAGTAGAAAAAGTATACAGAAGTAATATTATTAATATAAAGATAAATAAAAATAGCGTATAGTCCAAGGGATAAACACTCCGTTGTGAAAATAATAAAGATAAATATGTAAAAAATAAAAGTATCACAACGGAAAGATCAGGCAGGAAAAAACACAGTCTCTGAATCCTTCAATAAAAAATAAAACGTACATTTATTGTAACAAACAATCGGTAAGCGCTTTTGCAGTCAAGCTTCATCAGACCTGTAATAATGTTCAAAAACACTCCATTTAAACACAAAAGCAATATCAGCATCCAATGAAAAAAATGCATCAATTAAAGAATAATCAATATTAAAGGAGAAAACACTTGAAGAAACATCACAGCACAAACATTAATGATGGTCCATGACTGTGCATCCTTGCATTCTACAAACAAAAACATAATACAATGAGGATGATAAAACAATAAAAAAATATATAAAATATATATAGAATATATATAAATCAACAATCAATTTATACATTAATAAACAGAAAAAAAAACATATATGCTGAAAAACAGTCATTTCTGAAATCTTCTCTTCTTTAGTAGGGGCTTAATAGAAGCCCTTTCATTCAAGCCTCTCCCCCTTCTGCTCGAAGCATAATAATCCAGTGTGTTTCCCTGCATTCTGTATGGCTAATGATGTCACCCTCCCTAGCACTGGGTGAGATGGTCTCTATAACCCTAAAATTAAAAGTGCGTGTTCCCCCAACCTCTATAATGTGTTTAGAGAGAGCATTATGTTCTGATTTTTTCTTAATATGGTTAACGTGTTCTCTCATCCTATCACACAAAACCCGTCTTTGAGCAGAAGCTCATGCACCAAAAGAAAAATAAAATTTTAAGGGACATTAATGATTTTAGAACCGGCCACGTGTTTATGTGGCCGCGAGCTGGACATAATTCAGAGAAATGTTGCGATTCCAATTCTAATTCTAATGTGAATGTTGTTGTCAAGCCTAGCGATAATGTTTTGTTAGTTAGGAAAACTGTTTTATTTGCTGACAATGCTGTTAGAGGCAACAATGACTCTGAATTTGTTAATGTTGGCAGTATGGATGGGGAATGTTTTAAAGATGTTACTGATCCTGTTGAGCATACTGGCAATAACCTGGAGCCCCCTTTGAGAGACCTCGGTGTTGTTATATCATCGAATATGCCAAGTTTATCATCAGTCACTAACACAAGTGAGAATTACTGCTTTAAATCCCCCTTAGAAGGAAATTTGTATCCGAATATAGTTGTTAATAATAAGAGAAGTAGTAACAATGACATCAGGGTTGAGAGGGTTGTCAGACCTAAGAATAAGAACCTCACCCAAGATAATCGAGCTGATATTGAAGCTTTTAACATGATGAGGAATGGGACCATAGGGGACCTTCCTTTTCCTTTACTGGTCCGCACAGACAGAGGAGTGGGTTGTACGCGATCGACGAGCAGAGGGCACCAGAAGCGCAAGCTTTCTGGGGAACAGATCCCACATCAAACCTTAAAAAAGATGTGGGGGAAGGCGTTGACTCATTGATTTTGAACATCTCCTCATATGAGCTCTCCCCTGAGGAGATGTGTGAGCTTTGTAGGGGTTTGAATTTTATACCCACATGTAAAAGCAGAATGTCTGATACTATCTTGGACTTAAAAATCTTTTGTAGGAACATCATGTTACGATTATTGTATGGTGATATTAACTTGGGAGATGTGCGACTTTGTGGCAATATATATTACCCCACCTTTAAGAAATTGAGTAATTTTGTCCCCAGTAACCATCCTTTAGTTAAAGCATATTTGAAGCTTACAGAGGAGGATATATTTAAATTTTATGATAGTAGAGAGAATAATTTTAAGAGAAATTCTAAATATAATTTATCTTACAGAGAAAGAATAGTGCTTAGGTAGTTACAGAATAACAATTCCATCATTATTAGACCAGCAGATAAAGGTGGTCTTGTTGTTGTGATGGATAAATCTCATTATTTTCGGTCAATGACTATAATACTTGGTGACAGTAGTTATTATAGTAGGATTGCAATTGAGGATGTCCATAGGATTATTATATCTGTGTCTAACAGTTTGTCTGACGTCTTCTCTGGCCATCTTGTTACTGAAGAAGTATTCACCTTTCTAAAGGTCACTAATCCCCTCATACCACTCATACAGGATTTGCCGAAAATGCATAAACATCCATCTGATCCACCAATGAGGCCCATTGTAGCAGGTGGGGGATGGGTCACAGAACCATTATCAATTTATGTTGAGAAGTTCTTGAGACCAATTATTAACTTAAATAATGTGGTTCTGAGGGACTCTAAACAGTTTTTGTTAGATCTGTATGACTGTACAAAAGGTGTTCTTAACCTTGAAGATGTTATCCTAGTAACTTTTGATGTACAGTCCTTGTTTACAATTATTCCTAATGATTTAGGGATACAATATGTTCATGAATTCCTGTTGGCTCATAGTGATTTAACTTTGGTACAGGCAGACTTGATTTTCTACTTTTTGGAGATTGTCCTTGAGAATAATGCCTTCACCTTTGATGGTAAAATATACATTCAGAAGCACGGCGTAGCTATGGGCACTTCGTGTGCCAATAGTTACGCCAATATGTTTCTTGCACATTGGAAAAATACCATCTTATTTGGCAGAGAGGAGGACAGAGCACATGTTCTATTCTATCAATGTTTCGTCGATGATTTGTTTCTGTTGTGGAAAGGTAGTCTGGAAGATCTTAAGGGGTTTCATCGGATGATGAATGATTTGACCAGTTGTTTGAAGTTTACCTTCAACTGGTCATATACACGCATTGAATTTTTAGATCTTTTTGTGGAGAAATTACACAATTGTGTCATCAATACTGGTATTCATCAGAAAACATGCCACAGGAATGCTTTTTTGTTTAGGTCCAGTATGCATCCAGGATATACCTTTCGGAACTTAATTAAGGGACAAGGGATGAGGGCCTCTAGATTGAATCCCACCCTAGTGGGCTTCTTGGCAGAGATGAACACTCTAGAAGAGAGGTTACTGGCAAGTGGGTATGGACAAGAAGAGATTGATTAGCAGTGGAATGATCTAGATAAGTTAAGAGCAACTAAAGCAAGCCCTTATTTTGGACCCCCAGTTGAGGCAAATGCAGATACTGGTAGTGAGTCTAACATTCATAAAGGTGCTGTTAGGATCCCTCTTTTTTATACTAGTGATCATAGAGAGCTTACTGATTTGTTTACACAGCACTGGTCCGTTTTGCAAGTTGATGGGAGTGTTGGTGAGATTGTAGGTGACAAACCCAGGTTCTTATTTAAGAACAGAAAAAACCTGAAGAGGCTACTTTGTTATGATAGAGGTTCTAGTATGATGGACACTGCTCCGAGTATTACTTTACCATGTGGCAATTGTAATTTTTGCCCCTTAACACCTCTAGCACCTTTTATCACCCTGATTTAAGTAGAGAGTTCATTTTTCATGCCCATGCTAATTGTATGACATCCAATGTGGTTTATTTAGCAGAGTGCGTTGTTTGTAACTCATTCTACGTGGGCACGATCAATAGGGTTTTGCGTGATAGGATGAGAGAACACATCTACCATATTAAAAAATCAGAACATAATGCTCTCTCTAAGCACATTATAGAGGTTGGAGGAACACACACTTTTAATTTTAGGGATATAGAGACCATCTCACCCAGTGCTAGGGAGTGTGACATCATTAGCCATACAGAATGCAGGGAAACACACTGGATTATTATGCTTCGAGCAGACAGGGGGAGAGGCTTGAATGAAAGGGCTTCTATTAAGCCCCTACTAAAGAAGAGAAGATTTTAGAAATTACTGTTTTTCAGCATATATGTTTTTTTCTGTTTATTAATGTATAACTTGATTGTTGATTTATATATATTCTATATATATTATATATTTTTTTTTATTGTTTTATCATTCTCATTGTATTATGTTTTTGTTTGTAGAATGCAAGGATGCACAGTCATGGACCATCATTAATGTTTGTGCTGTGATGTTTCTTAAAGAGTTTTCTCCTTTAATATTGATTATTCTTTAATTGATGTGTTTTTTTTCACTGGATGCTGATATTTCTTATGTGTTTAAATGGAGTGTTTTCAAACATTATTACAGGTCTGATGAAGCTTGACTGCGAAAGCGCTTACCGATTGTTTGTTACAATAAATGTACGTTTTATTTTTATTGAAGGATTCGGAGACTGTGTTTTTTCCTGCCTGGTCATTCTGTTGTGATACTTTTATTTTTTAATTATTAATATAAAGTTGTACTGGGTACAAGATACTACAAATAAAACTCAAGGTAATTTCTCTTGTCCAAAGGAACAAAAATATCATGTTGGAAATGTTTCCTTACATTAGAGTGTCACAGTCTGGCTAATAGCCAGAGGTCAAGCATATGTTCAACTCTCACAGCGTGAAGCAAATGTATCTTTACAAAACAATATTGCTATAAAATGCAACATACAACAAGGGGAAAGGGCACTCTTTCAATTCTACACTTACTGTGTAAACAATACTGCAGAAGGGTCTATAATAAAACTACAAGAGGGAAATATACTGGTCTGTATTAATGATTCAGTAATCATTGGAAGGCAAGCCTGCCTTTTTGTTATTAGAACTTTTAATAATAATCCCACAACCAAGTTTGATCAACCAATCAGGGTACCTTCAACATGTATGGTAGTGGGACAAAAGTACCAAAAAACAATAGTACACTTCCAAAAAACAATAGTACACTTTAATACCTAATTCCCCCCTGGCATCACTGGTTGTAGTAGACGAAAAGCCTGGCACAATACTCTTTTAGGGGGTATAGGTACAGGCTTAGGGGCATTAAACTTAACAGACATAGAAATATTGGCAAACAGATTAAAACTGACAGGACAAGATATTTCACAAATTGTACATTTACAGGCACAATGGTTACCTACCATATGGACATCAGAAAAGACACACATAAATTTTCAAAATATTTTTTTTGCAACGCTTTAATGACTCTTTAATTAGCAGATTAGAGTTTGATGTTAATGTTACTAAATTTGTAGACTGGATTAAGTGTACTTTGCAGTTTCTGTATGTACAAATACAAAAGATTCAGTGCAAATGAAATTAATGTCTACCAATGTATATGTGTGAAGGACCATGTTTGAAAAGTTAATCCCAAGTACCAACTGGATTGAAATGTATGGCAGCAAGTGGTCTGCACAAATACATACTGTACAGGAAAAGTTACACATTATAATGTAACAAGTTCAAAAGTAATGTGTCAAGTTGTAGTTTTACCACTGTTTTTGGACCACCATTTTATCCATATCAGTAATGGTTATCCCAGCTAAATGGAAATTATATGGATTTACAAAATAAAACTCACAAAATTAAACATTTTACCCATACAGATAATGGACTGGTGTATGGTCAGCACTCACCAGCTTATGAACCATGTTTTTTACAGTATTCCATAAATCTATGTAAATGGACAATTTTACCTTCTAGTTTTGAAATGTTCTCAGAAATAGCCCCAATGTTTGTATGTATTATAACAAATCAAAGTTTACCATTTACTAAACAACATCCCTTTGTAGGTTGTCTTAATAACATCACTCATTTAACCTGGCATAATAACACATATGTATTTATTCCAGAAAGCAAGACTCCAATGCCTTTACGATGAAATCCACAGACATTGTCAATGATTAATGTAGGATTTTCATTAGCATCATTACATAATGTCATAAATGAAAGCAAACAGTTAATTCAGCAATTGCAAAAGGTTAATAGAACAATCCTAAGTCATGAATTAAATTATGTAATCGTAAAAAATAAATTAATCAAGTTAGCAGAAAAAACTGAAGCAGACACTGCCCATGATTGGTGGGACATTTTTACAAGATGGTCCTCAAAAGGAAAAAAAGTTGTTAGACTGGATTATACACCCAGTTCTGGTAGTAATATTTGTTATCATTATACTCACTGTGTGGAACTGTATTTTGACTTGTATCAAAAGAAAACTAAAGGTTTTGTTTCCTAATGTGTTTGTTCATGATAAACATTATAATCTGACCAAAGAATATATATCAATGTAAACTTTTTAAGTGTTTTTAAAATCGAAAGGGAGAATTGTTAGAAGTATGTATTTAGACACTTATAATAATGCATGTACAGTTCTGCTTGTTAGAATATGCATATATACATACAGTAAAGAGTTAAGCTTTTCTTACATGAAAATATGTTTTGGCATCCTACTGTGTGTGATACAAAATGTTCTGTGCCTGGTTCAAGCTTCAGGGGGAATTACAGATAAGAAACCCAGGTGCAGCAGGTCAGAGACAGGAACAACTCCCTAAGTTTAAGATTGTCACATAAGTTTACATTGAAACAGAATGCAATAAACAGACCACATGACATCAAGCAAATTCCAGCAGTATTAACATCAACAGATTGCTTTCATGGACAGGCTCCAAATGGCACAAAAAGGGGTGTAAAAGGATATTGAAAGTAAATGATGTTGGATCTGATTTTTGTTAGGTCTGGTACATGTAGGAACACATTTGTTCTGAAGTAAATGGAGAATGGAAAGTTATCATCTGTACTAGCAATGAAAAACCAAAACCTGAGACATTAAAAGCTATAGCTGTAACAGTATAGTAAAAGCTGTAGCTATAACAGTGTAGTACGTGTTGTCTGTTATAAGACTAAGGATTTTATTAGTACTGTGCATAAGTTAATGCAGTGCTGTGAAAGTTAACAGCCTGCAAGGCTCAATGCATTAATCAGACTTTGGTTTCAGCAGCAGCATCATTATTAAATAATTTTTCAAAGACAAGATACAGGGACAGTGAGGAACACAAAAGGTTGGTGGACACCATGATTGGGGTTAGGGAAGGAACAAAAGATGCCCATGCCCATCAAACATGGGGACAGCAAGAATCTAGTTCTCACTCACAGGACTGTTATCACTCCCCCTTACTCTGCTGGCTGTTGGAGTGCTTGATTTCTCCTCCTACGGGCCATAAGGGAGAGCAAGCTCTCCATCCACCATAGACCTCCACTAATGGTGCTGTGCACAACCATATGCACTGACACCGGCATCTCCTGGTGAATGATAAAACCCCCACCTCCACCAGTACTCCTAGTGGGTACCATAGCACCAGCTGCCAGGGTGGTGCTGCCTGAGGTTGTAGGTATTGCAGGGGCAGCAGAGGCAGTACTGCCAGCTTGGGTCCCAGATGTGCTAGGCATTGGTGCTGGAGCCACTGGGGTTGGCCTACCTCACTGTGCTGTAAACATTTTGTGATTTGTCAGAGATGGATGATATGGAAATGTTTTGATGACACATAGAGAAAAAAGAGATAAGGGTTAAGGTGACAGGAAAAAAAGAGATAAAATGAGTGCCATCTTATGTCACATACAATGCATTATCACAATAATAATAGTATATTTTCTGAACATTTTCATTTATGTATATTTCTTAACAACTACAATCTATAATTAAGGATTGCTCAAAGTAATCCTTGCAATGTACATATATTGTATATATGCTTGGTCCAATTATATAGACTAAGTTAACAGCAGGGCATTTATGCCACCTGTGTAGAAATATTTAAAGGATTGTACTATTTTATACTTGTTACTTGTGGTATTTGAACCCACAACATCTGACTACAGTCTTACACTTAATTCCTACAGTTGGTTTCTGCTATAGACTGAAGCATGCTTGCTTGCTTGTACAGTTAAAATATGCATGCTTACTTTGCTACAACTGTATGACAAGAATTTGTTTAATTTAAAAGCTACAATAATACTTATCTGTGCTGCATATATTCCCCTTGCTTCCCTCAGTCTCTCTAGATGCTCAGCATGGGCTTCTCTATTTGCAGTAATCTCTGCATTAGCTGTGAAATGAAGAGAAGAGGACAGAACAGCATTATGCATACCGGTCTTGCCTATATGTAGCTTTCTATCTGTTATAAATTCTCTTTATTGGTATACTCACACAGCTGTGGGATGTTACTAGTTCTGAACTCATCCAGCTACTGGTTGAGTGTATCCCATCTTGCACCTTTTCAGGTCATTAAAGTGATACCTACACTGTTCTTCAGTGCATGGGATGCCAGCTGCACTGGGGACAGCCTTGACTAGACTATTCCAAGCCTCAGACTTGTACTGGGAGTCTGTATAGTTCCCCTGCAAAAGCCTTTGGCTGTTGTGCTTTACAAGGAGTCCAGTAATGATTCTGGACTCCTCAACACCCTACCTCTGCACCATAAATTGTACACCTTCCCTTCTACCACCAGACATGTCTACCCAGAGAGAACAGCAACAGCTAATAATGATTTCCTGCCAATGAGTGTTATCGTGTTTACTAGTCATGTAAAAACACAAACAAAGATACCCACTGCATTTGTGTGATGTTAAGCAGAGAGCAACAGTCCCAAACAAAGAGGAAAGCAGATTTTTATATGAGAAAGTTAATATGACAGTTGGCACTAGTTTGAGGGTCATTTGCTGCTTGTTAGGTGATTTCACTTTGCAGATGTACTTGGGGCATATATTTCATGACCTGACACATTTTTGGTTTGGCTTTATTCAGTGATAAAATTGATGTTTATGAAGTGGGATTCAAATCTATGCATAAGAGACAAAACATTTTCTTTCACAGTGATGATTCTCCATCTTTGCCACAGAAGTGCTTCTCAGGCATAGTCATGAATTATATATAAATACACATGACAAATTGAGGGGTTAACCATGTGTGTGTGTGTGTGTGTGTGTGACTTGACAAGGTCTTGGTTCATTCATGTGTGTATGAGTCTTATTGAAGTCTGAAGTCATCCGAGGCCAGATAGCACAATTATAATTACAGAAACATAGTAGCCTGTATCCCCTCACCCATACGTACAATTCATATAAGCTCCACTGCTACACATACTTATTGTTACTCTTATTTATGGTTATGTTTAACTTTTTATGTGACATTTAATATAAAGTGAAATGGAACAACAGTAAAAATATTTGGAATTTCCTGTATTAGAACCCAAGACCATCTGTATTGCAGCCCTACACTTACACCTGCTGCCACAGGAATAGTTGTTAGATAGCAGTTGGATATTTCCCTATTCATTATTAACTTTTGTGTGTTAACTGCCATGCAATGCCACTTACCATGTTTGTGCAGTGCCCAACATATTTGATAGAATGTATCCATTTTGAAATTGTTGACTGCTTCCTGTCTGCAGGTGTTCTGGACCTAGAGGTATTGGGAAAGGTTGCTAACCACTGTGTAACATCACTTAGTGGTGTTGCATGATGGAAAGCAAAAAGTGCAACAATTTATCCTTTTTGTCTGCATTCTGACTGCAGGTGTTGTCATACCTCTCAACCTCTTAGTGCAAGAAATCTGGACAAAGCTTGTCAAAATGGGGGGACAATGGGCCAAACACAGGAACATATTTTAAATATTGCTCTTATAAACTTAGAAAGTTGCTAGAGTAATAGTGTTTGTTTTAGCATACATTTTCTGAAGGATATGAGGTCTGAAACTGAAATGTATATCATTATTTACTGACAAAAATCCTCAGATCATCCCAGTGATTTACCAGAAAAATACAAATGTTATGAGGAACAGACCAAAAATATCAGCCAAACATCTGGACATTCTATAAAAATCTGGGTTGAGAGGTATGGGTGTTGTCTGCTTCTTATGTGGGCCATTACTCCAAATTTGCATAGTGGTAAGCATTGCACAAACAAACAAGACAAGCAAAGTTAAACTTGTTTCAGCCTCATGAGTAGTGTTTACTAGGTTTCATCCTTAAAAGACAAATGTGGGACTTGAACCCACATCTACAGATAGTACATACTGTGTAGATCAACATGTTTAGCAAATTTGCTGCACACACAAGTGATTCACAAGTGTAGATGATGTACTGGTTATCAAAGAAGTACTTTACATGACATTTATTATGTTTATCAGTTTCCACTGTTTGCGCCAAGCAGCACACCACACAAATACTGACATTAAGAAAAGAAAAGAAATCAAAAGAAATCTATAAAATAAGGAACACTACAAAATATAAGTACATATGAAAGAATTTTACACAGTTCTGGATTGGAACTCTCACAACAATAAACCTTCAAAACACAGTAACAGTGTCCTATCCCTCTTTGCCAGAAAAACACATTTGCAGCAAAGAATGAAAATCATTGTGCATACACGCTAGTCCAGAATCATCCACAGTATCAACAAGACATATGGCACTTGTACACTTCTGAGTTGTTTGTACATGGATTAATTTCAGATTTAGTGAAATGTGTGATCACACAACTATTTATGACTACTGTTTGCAGAAATACAGCTCTGTCTTTATTCTGCATGGTGTTCATTCTTCTCTTATTTGAGCAGTAATCTGAGACATGCAGTCTATAAGGCCTTTTTTATCATTGTCCTTAAAATGTGTGAGAATAGAGTGGCAACAATATACAGTTTTTGGCAAATGCAGGGGATGTTGGATGTTACTGAGCAAAAACTGAAATGTGTGCTGCTTTACTTACATTTAAAACCTTGATACAATTACTTCTATACTTTGCAAGTCTAACCTGTCTGACATCCCCACTGGAGTTAAGGGAGTTTGAGTTGCTTTTGCGTTTTCCTTCTCCCTACCAGTAATCAATCACAGTTGCAATCCATTAGCAACAAACACTGTGGGAGTGCCTGCACTATGTTTATACCTGCTACACAGAGACAAGAATGTGGGATTCAGCAATGCTAATGAGTTAACACCTCATTTGCATCTTCATCATGCTCACAGGCCTGATTCTACACTATAAAATGGAACTATGTATCTAGGGAACCTGAAGGTGAGGAGACTTATTTATGTGGATAACACTGAATTAAATTGCTATTACTTTGGATTTACCTGCACAGAAATCTACTGATGTTGATAAAGCATGATTGCATTTTTCAGTTATATACTGGATATGCTCATATGTCACTTAGAAAATATTTTTATATATGCATTAGCAAATGCTACTTTTATCTGTATGCACTTTTTAGAAGTTTACTGATGGCATATGCATTTTTTCTCAGGGCATTTTACTATCTGAGATGCACAGTCTTATTAACTTTCACCACAAGTGTTAATGTTACAATTGTTTCTCTTTACACTTTTCTATTGTTATTTCAGATAACTGTAAATGTTATATATTGTCAATGACACAGGTGTGTTAGCCTTCTAGAATGGCCTATAGACACCTCTAGGGGAGTGCTGGCCACAGGTAGAGGTGGCTGGCAATTGCATAGAAATAAATGTTCTCTTGTAAATGTGTAAACATTTTGGGATGGTTTCTTTGATAACACTTATAACGATTCACTGATGTTGTATTCCTTTGGTAGCAAAATGTTATTTCCTTGTTGTTTTGGGGTGGGGTTGCCAAGTTCCATGTCTGTGTTGGCACAAAGCAATTGTTTGTACAGAGGTTTGCTTTGCTATTGTTACTCCCCTTGTTTTGAATTCAACATTACTTTGTGGATGATTGTGATATGTTACAACCACATAAATCCTTTATTATATTTGAATATCCTAAACGTTTTTTTGTTTCTCCAATGGGTAATATTAAAAAACTACTTATGTGTTATATCTAAGCAGGACTTCTATTTATTTTGTATTTATGTGTAGTATCCTTCTTTTATGTTTTATGTCACCTAGGACTATGGCACCCAAGTGTTTCAATCCCTATAAACCCCCTTCAGTGACCCTGAGAATGATGCAATTGTCCAAGCATTTAGGCAACATGTTTCTGTTCAGCTTGAGAGATGATGTGGGGATATGACTGAAAGAATGCAAATTTGGCAGCAGATAATGGATGATGTAAATGCTGTTGGGAGGCAGCAGGATATATGATCAGGTGCATCATAGGGCCACTGACATGATTTCATAGGCCTGGAGGAGAGCAGCTGCAGTGGCCCATGCACCGATGGCTACTAGGAGCCTGCTACAGAGCCACCACTGACACCCAAATGAAGAGTTCTTGTCCACTGTCAGGGATCCAGAGAGCTTAGTGGAAAGGGCACAACAGCATGCGATTGATGTTGGTGCTGCTGTTTCAGCAAGGACAAGTATGTCCCAGTAGGAGCTTCCAGGTAGGCTTACCTATGTCAATTGTTAAATATTCCTTGTATAGTAAAATATTGACAGCAAAACTTAAGTTTGTTTAACAAATTTCTTTTGGGGGGGGTCTAGTTATAGACTGATACAGTTAACAATGCATTCTGGTTCCTTATATATGGGCTTGGGGTGGACGTGTCATCCAAGTTTCTGTTAAATGTATTGTTAATGGACGTATAAAGGGCCAAATGGTTTTCAACCTGTGTTACTGTTATTGTGATGAAGGTGTCCTTACTCTTTGCTTAACATCTTCCAGGACCATCCTCGCTAGCAAGTGTGGAGTCATCTCCACATGGTAAGCCAAACATTTTTATTTCAGTACTGATGAGCAGTTCACAGAAATATTTATTTTATCTGTATGTGTGATGTGGGTGTCAGGACTGTGTATGTAGTGCTGTACCATCTGTAATAGTGGCACCACTGTTAGTTTGTTAGCATATATTGAACTGTAGTAGTGTAGCTATTAATTTCTTTCCTTTGTTTGTTGCTTATTATCACAGGTGATGATGACAGTGAAAGTGTAAGAACTCTTACTACCTGATGTCAGAATATTGGCAGACTCTGATGATGATGGTGAGCAAACAGAGGCACATTTGGGGGGTGCAGAGGTTGAATCTGACACTGTGGTTAACATTCACCCATCCCCTGTAATTCCATCGGACACAGTCACTGGGCCTACACCAACCCATTCCAGTGATCCCTCAGATATTGGACAAGTGGAGCGTGAGACAATTGATCAGTGTAGTGTGGTTACCATGGCTTCAGTGTCCATTGTCTCTGGCCATAGCCAAGGTATGGGCAAGGTGCCATGCAGGAGGGTTGTTAGGGGTGCTCGGAGGAGGTCTGCTGCTTATCCTCCACCTGATCCAGGTGTGTCTTTCTGTGCCACTCAGTGTATATTTAGGGCCACCAAGGAGGCACAGGCACATTCCAGTAGGGCCTCCAAGGAAATGCTTAGGGTTGTAGATGTTGTAGAGGCTGACATGTGACTGCCTCCACTGTGTTGATGATTTAGTGGATTGGATGAATGAGATGTTGGAACATGTGGAGTCTGTGATGGAATGCCTGCTGGGAGGGGGCATCCATGTGGGTGTAGGTCAGCCACATCATCTGATGTTCGCAGACATGGCCGTGCCAGATCACACTCCCATAGTGGCACTACTTCCACTGCTCTGTCAGTGGTTGAGTTGTCCATGCCCAGACCTGGCAGGCCATGGGGTCATGGTCCCGGGCATACTTGTGAGGAGAGGTCATCCAGCAGACATCAGTCATGAACAGGTAGCAGCAGTCCATCTGACCATGGGAGTGGAAGTGCCAGTGCAACTCCTGGCAGAGCCAGTTCTCATGGTCAGGTATGATGATGATGAACTGCCACAACTACCATGCATGGCTCACACCTGTCCAACATAGAGCTAGCACAGAGTATGGCTGTGGTCTTGCAGGCATTCACACACCTAGTAAGTCGTAAGGCTTAAAGCTCATTCTGTTTCAGTAGCCATTTGATACTTTATCCAAATGTCTGCCTGTTTCTCTTTCTTATTCACAGACACTCACTTACCTTTAGTGTCAGCCTAGCCCCCCCCCTCCCGCCCCACAACACCCTGTGCAAATGATGATAACTGTGCCATACCCTTGTTTTCTATTTTTGGATTCAGGGATACATAAGCTTTGTGGTTGATGCACAGAGTGCATAGCTGACTTAGTGCTTAGTATGTCTGTGTTTGTTATGCTGTTTTGCTAACATAATTGCTTTCTTACAGGCTTTTGTAATGTGCAAATGCCACCCACACTCTTACAGCAACAAAGCTGGACCAAGCCATAAATAAAAGTGGGACAGAGACTGAACAATAAGGAGGCTTTTTAAATATTTGGGTCTTAAAAAGTTAGACAGTTGATAGAATCAAACAGTTTTTGCATCACTATTTTTAAGATTTGTCTGATGGATATGAAGTCTGAAACTGAAATGTATTTTTATTAATTTCTAACTTCTGTCTTTAATAATTAGCCAGCACAAAAATATGAGGCAAAACAACTGAGGATACTCGGTGACCATCAGTACTTTTGAGGGGTATGAATGTACAAATCTTTGATGCCTAAGGCCTGATATTTGATGGAGAATTTATGTGAATAAATCACAGCACACATTTAAGTCATTATTGTAAAAATCACCCACTTTTTACTTGCTTACATTACTAAGTAACAGTGTTTAATGATATGCCAATCATTTGTATTATCATATATTTGTTTAATATTCCAGGTTCAACACCTACCTTGTAAATCTGACAGTTGCTACAGTTTTTGTTCGGGGATGACTGTCTGATGCTAGGAGTACACAGCCATTACATGGGTAGGTAAAGGTTTTGAGCATTGCCTAACATCAATGTTACTGTATATATGTGCTTAGGATGAAGATTCTATCCACTTAGGTGGTGAGTGAGTGTGCTATGAGTTACCTCTTAGTCAATGAGAGGGCATATTCATCACCCCTATATCTGCCTACACCCACAGCAGCTGCTGGTTCCTCCAATGACTCTCACCTGCATGTGGCTATGGTGACCTTGCCACTGGTGATGGGATGTCTGCCCCTTCCCCTTGTTGATCCTACAGAAGCTGTTTTCTCAGGCTGATGTTGTGAAACATGGCACAGACAGTGATGATTTCAGTATGTGTACATGGATTGTACTGCAGGGCTCACCCAGATGTATCTAGACACCAGAACTGTGACTTCACTGGCCTAAACACATGCTCTATGATATTTCTTGTTTGAGCGTGTGCCTCATTATAATATTCTTCAGTTGGTGCATGTACATTTCTGATGGGCATCATCAGCCACAGTTCCAGTGCATAACCTGCATCCCCCAGTACATGCCCCTGTGGGATAGCAGCCCCTAGTAAACATCTCAGACAGTTGGGAGTTATGCCAGATATGTGAGTCATGATAACTGCCTAGGTTACCAGCAGACACAAGCAAGATGATTCCCTTAGCATTACACATGACTTGGCAGTTAAAGGAGTGGAAGCCCTTTCTATTTATGTACACCTTTCCCTTTTCCCTCGGTGATGCTTTGATTTCTATAAGTGTACAGTCTATGACACCCCGTACGTCAGGGTAGTGTGCCACAGGGTAGAACTCCTGAATATTTGCCCTGTCCTCAGGTGTATTGGGGAAATATATGTAGTCACTGGCATAGCATTCGGGAATTGATGAAGGGTCCTGGATGCTGATGACTGTGACACCCCTAGCATATCCCCTCTTCATCACAGAAAGGTTCCTGTAGCTAAAATTCTAAGTGATACACATATCTTTGACTCCACCAGTATTGGTTCACAACAGTTTGTCCTTGGTCTGAGTTGAGGACAACAGAGTTTGCAGAGTTCCTGTAGTTTGTCACCATGTAGTGCTCTACAGTTTACACCTCATGCAGACTGTGATAAGTTAAATGGAGTCTAAAACCTCTTCTCCTTCTTGAACATGGTCTATTATCAGCAGAAGCAGCATAGACTTCAGCCTGTTCCATGTACACATTAATTAAAGCAATAGCAGCCCCTAACATTCTTTCTGTACAAACTCCTTTCCATGGATGTATTCCAATTGGTTTTGGAATTCGCAGGAAAAAACAGCACTGAGTCTACATGGTTGCTTTATAGCTTGTTGAATAGCTCCTTAATCTTGGATTGGTTGATTAGCATACATTTCAGCTGCTTATGCTGTAATTAGCATGCCACAGTGTTTACCATGTTTGTGCAGCTCTACATGGTGTGTAGAGCCACTTACTGAATCCAAAATGGTGTTCTATAATGCACGCATTGTGTCACAACATGCACACAGTCTTAATGAACCATGTAGGCTTTATTGAATCTGCCACATTGTTTTCTTTTATATGCAGTTCTTGATTAAACCCAGTAAAAGATGGGTTCTGCATGTAAATAAAAAAGGAGGAGGTTTAGGGTTAATTAACTCAGTGGTATATGCTGCTTCATTGAATTAGTACAAAATGTTGAAGTGGGTAAATGATAAAGATGAGAGATTAGTAGTAAAACTGTATAAAAATATAAGTATGATACATTTTGGGTAGGGTAAAAAGAGTAAAGAGAAAGAGAGTGTATAAATGAAGAAATAAAATGGAACCAAGAAAAAATATTTTTGTGGAAAATAAAAATTGATGCTATACAAAAAGATAGAAAAATATGATATGAGAATGTAATAGGTTCATAGGTGTTTACTAGGCTAATGACCACAATGGCTATTTTAAGCCTAGCCATGCATCCCAAATCTCTGACAAAGTTTTGATACCCTTGATAAGTGTAAGCATGGGCCTAGAAAATAAACCATTTAGAGGTTACCTGTGTCCATTAGAGACATAGGTGCTAAATCAGGGATGAATTTCCAGTTTCTTATCCAATTGGGAGGGTGGCCTAATGGTTAAGGTGTTTGCCTTAAAAACACAAGGTGCAGGGTTTGAGTCTCACAAGGGATATTTGGCTAGGCTTAAAATGGCTTGCAAGAGCAGTTAGCCTAGTACTAACCTAATTGTCCAAGTTGCATTTGAATTGGGTTATGGAGAAACTTTGTTTCACATGGATGGAGAGCCTGTTCCATAGACGCAGGCAGTACTCTCTGGGATATCTTCCTGTCTCTACAGCAAGTCCTATTTATATCACTGGCAAGGTTTAAGTCTTTAGAATGGGTAATTCTGGTCCTGTTTGTTTTGTGGATATGCAGGAGGTCCATTAGAGTGGGGTCTGACAATGCCCTGTATGCCAGGCATAGATCTCTTCTCAAAAACCTGTAGGAGGCAGAATACAGGGATAGAGCCTTGAGGCGATCTGCATAAGACATTTTACTTACGCCCTGTATTCTTTTAGTGAGAAACCTCTGTGGACATTCCAATTGGTTAGGTACATACCAAAAGGAGCATTGTACTCAATGATAGGTCTGATGAATGCTGAATATGGTGGAACAATGACTTCCTTGGACTTAGATTCCATACCTTTGTTTTATATGTTGCACAACATAGAATGATTTCCTCACCACTGTAGACACATGATAACCAAAGGCTAGATTACTATCTATGTGTCCCTACGTCCCTGACTACTGGGTCAGCTCTAAGGGGTGTGCTGTCAATATTATAGTTACCAGGGATATATGACTTATTTGTATTTATTTATTTTTTATTTAACATTTATTAACCGGGAAAGTTCGAATTGGAACAAAGCCAATTTTCATTAGCGGTCCAGGCAGAAATGCTCCAGATGCATGTCTTTGTAACTATGACTTCCCAAAGGATACTATTATGCATTTCATGGCATTTAGTTTTAATCCATGGCTCTGACACCAGTTGTTTGTCTGTGTCAGGTCCTCCTGGAGAACATTTGTGTCAGTGTGAGATTCAATGACAGCTCCTAATTTGCAATCATCTGCAGATTTAGTCAGCCAGAGACCACTGACATTGGCCTTGACTTCTGAAAAGTAAATGCCAAAAAGGAGTGGTCCAATGATTGATCCCTGAAGGACTCCACTTGTGATTGGCCTCTTTGTAGAGATGGACTGCCCAATTCTAACTTCCTGGGTCCTATCTGTGAGCCAGCTAGCTATCCACCATGACATGCCAGTTTGTACCTAACCTCTTGAGTTTGTCAGCAATGCCAGAGTGGGGTATTGTGTCAAATGCCTTGGTGAGGTCAAGGTAGGCAGTGAGAACCATTTTGCCCTCATCCATTGCTTTGGTGACCTTCTCAAAGAATTCTACCAGGTTGAGTAGGCATGATCTGCCCTTGACAAAACCAAACTGAGTTGGGTCCAGTGTCTGGAGGTTTACTATGTCTCTGTTGATCATCTCCATGATAATTCTTTCCATGGCTTTACATATAAGACTAGTGAGACTTATGGGTCTGTAGAGGGCCCACCTTTGTGCAGAGGGATGACTGTTGCCTTTCTGCATTCATGAAGCATGAAACCTGTTGTAATGTACAGTTAAATAGTAATTCCAGAGGTCCTGATAGGTCATGTTTCATGCTATTTAGAAGGCATCCTGGGATGTTGTCTGGGCCAATTGATGCAGTGTTCTTGGTCTTAGAGAGAGCATTAAGGACCTGTTCATTAGTGATAGTAGGGGGAGTTATATTTGATGATATTTCCTGAGGGAAGGTTGAGAGGGAGAGAGGGGTAAAACTGAAGCTGAATTTATCAGCCAGGAGGTTTGCTATATCTTCTGACTCAGTATAGGTGGCTCCATTTACAATCAGCTCTGCACACAATTGTGTACTTGCCTTTGGTAAAGCCAATTTGCCTTTGGTAGACTTTGTCCTCTGAGTTGTTTGCTTAGTTTAATGAGAGAGAATGATAAACATTACTATGTAAAACCATGGGAAAATCTAGCAGATAAAAAATAAAGATATAGAAATAAGAAGCAAATGTGTAATCAGAAAGTACAATGTCAAGATTTTTGCGTAAACTGATAGATAAATTGCTGTAAAAGAAAATATGTCATATAAAAAGAAAAGTGTCAGAATATGTTTACATTGTCAAGACAAAGAAACTATGGAACATGTGTTTCCGAAATATAAAATAGTAAAAAAGTTTCAGGGAAAACTATGTAGAGAAGATTTTTTCAAAGATATAAAAGAAGTGGATAAAATAAACTTCAATATGATAAAAAATGAATATTATAAGAATAGATGTAAAGAATATGTTAAAAGAATAGATAGAAAGATATTTAATGTTATATGTGTTATATGGAATACAAAAAAATAAATGAAATTATGTTTAATGGTAAATGTATTTTAGCGACAATATTAAGTAAAATCACACAGTAGCTATGGAAAAAGGAATGGGGATCTAACAGGAATGAACATTTAGTATGATTGTAAAGGAAATTATGAATATGTATGAAGAGATTTATATATTTTTACATATGTAAATATTTGTAAATGTGTAAATATTTTGTAAATAAGAGTTATTTATGTATAAAAATTAAGAATCCCTACTCATTAGAAAAGTGCTTGTTCTGATCCCATTTCATTGGTGGCTAAGAAAACGGAAATCAAGGAGATCCAAGATTGCAGATTGTACAGAGGTGAACGCAAGTGCAGTGTATGAAGCTCTGCAGGATTCTGAGGAGCTATTTCATAAAAATTTGTTTCATCAAAAGCAAACATTCAAAACAGCAATGGATGTTTTATTATAACCCTCTAGTCAGCAGGATTGCAGGATGATATTTTGGGTGAATTGTTGTTGCAGAATGAGCTGGAGAGTGAAAAAGATATTTCATGTGGTGAAATTATGGACAGAATCTAATGGGAGGAATTGGAAACCATTTTAAAACAAGATTGCCAAAAAAAGAAGTCATATGTTGAGACTGTTAAGGAAACTGCAAGGAACAAAATCAGGGATAAACAGAGAAAAGAAAATTTGTGGTAAAAATCAGAACAAAGTATAAAAAGAAATGGACATAGATGACATTTGTGATAATGTAATGATCCCACTGGGAGAGAAGGCTCATGAAATAAGAACCTTTTTTCCTCTTCATAAAAAGACATAATCTTGTGACATTATTTTGAAAATTCTTCTGTTCTGGAAGCTATTTTGGGCAATATGAAAATTAAAAGAACTGTAATCCATGGAAGTCTTGAGTGGTTAAAGTATTTCACAGAGAAACAAAAAAGAACATGCATGTTTAGTTTTGAACTGAAGTTGAAAAAGAGACTTTAAAGAGACATTTAAGCAAACTTTGAAAAGAAGTTATGGACATTAGCAAATGTATGATAACAGAGGATTATGGACTGGTTGATGTGACTGTCATATTGTACTGAAAATGGAGAAAGAAAAAAATGTTCATATCCCTGGTATGATAAATGTAGACGGTAACAGGGGTTTTGTTTTTCTGTGGAAAATATGATAATTTCATAAGTAACTGTGATAAGAAGAAATGTTATACTTCTGGGAAAACAAGTCATCATGCAAAAAGTGTAAATTTAAATGTTATAACTGTAACAAAATTGAGCATTTATAAATGGATTATAATCTAAAAAAAATATGAAAAAGAAGAAAACCAAAGTAAGGACAGTATACAGAAAATAGAAATAGTCCCAATAAAATATAAAGAGGAAGTAGGGAAGCAAGTTCAGGGTAAAAATAAAGATATGGCTAAAGAGAAAAATGAAACAGAATGTAATATAGAATTTGGTTCTGAAATAAACAATGAGGGAGATATAAACTGGAAAATACTAGAGGTAAAAAGAATTATACTGGCAAGACAGTAAAATATAGAAAAAGAAAGCTTAAATTGATTAGTGTAAAAGAGAAAATGAAAGGAAATGGATAATGCAAATGAGATAAATACTTTACATTTACATAATTTTTGGTAAGCTACAACAGAGACATAATGAAAATTTTAGAGTTCTGTCAGTGAATGGAAATAGAATTAAAAATATAAATAGAAGAATAGGCATCCTAATTAGGTGGAATACGTGTGACTTGATGTAATAATATTGGAAGATATAAGATGTTTGAGATAAAAAGAGAGAGGTTACAAAGAAACCTTGAGTAGGAAATACAATATAGAGCCTAAGAAAATAATTATGTTCTGGCATAGGTGTACTTTGTAGGAAGTCAATGAAAATATTGAATGTAAATTTGATGATGGAAAGATTAACTACTGCAGATCACTATTGCAGATCTCAGATGGTATAATCAGGTACATAGAATTATGGCATCGTATGGCTATGTTACAAGAAAAAAAAGGAACATTTATTTCATAAATTTCTGGATTATGTAGTAATTAAAATGGATATAATACTAATGGGTAGTTTTAATTGTGCTTTGATAGGGAAAAAGAATAAGAGAGGAAATGGAGTTATGACAATTTCTGAAGTTATAAAATGTGACAGTTTAAAGATTTGAAATAATAATTTGTGGACATATAGTCAATGGGCTGGATTCATGAAGGCTTGCACGGAGTCTAAGAGTAGAGTAAGACTCCAGCCAGCCAACATGTGTGCAGAGCGATCCAGGAACAGCCGACAGGGCCGTGCAAGAGAGCTCCTAAAATGACTCTTGCATGGACAGTGTTAGTTTATGCAAATTACCTCATTTACTGCTGAAAGCTATGCAAATGAGGTAAATTTGTGATCCAGGAAACACTAACCTGTCCAAGTAAGAGTAGTATTATTTTTAGAAATGTACTCGGTTGGCAACTGAGTACAGTTCTGCAAATAGCAAAACGGAGCTATGACAGCTCCAAATAAAGGATGCATCCAGTTGAAGAAGCATGCCAATGGCCAAATATACGGCCATTGGCATTTTTATCTGTTGCAAAATAATAAAAAATCATTTTTTTCCCTCGATCTCCGATGTTTAAGCATAGCGCAGCGCCGCGCAAACATGCAGCACTCTAAAAACCAGAAAAACACAAAATAAAAGCCACAAATAGGGATTTTATTCAAAATATTCATCTGCCATGCAGGTGAATGGCAGGCTGAAGACAACATGGCTACTGAGTAGTGCTTGCTAAGGGGGGAAGCTCTGTCTGAGAGATGTAACCAAGCATTAGTAGGCAATCCTATGCAAATGAGTATAAGGATAGTGAATCCCAATTTTCCCTGCCATGTAAACCATGTCCCTAGAGTGTAAGAGTAGGATTAGGGGAGTAACAGAGTAGAAGATAGGTGACATCATGAGGGGGTACGTATCAAAAAGACTGTAAGCTTATTGGAGCAGAGTGGCATGTGTTTTCTGTGAGTTACTCAGGACTGGAAGAGGCGTGTCTACAGTTGTCTAAACTGAAACCCAGAAACCGAAGGTGTATGCCGTGGCTATCACTAAAGTTTCTTGCAAAGCTGCTTACACTGTGTGCGAGCGTGTGCGCACCTGTAAACCCATCTAAGCCTGTGTGTGCCCGTGTAAGCTTGTGTAAGGCTGTCTAAGCCTGTATGCATGAATGTGCACCTGCCTAAGCCTGTGTAAGCTTGTGTAAGCCTGTGTGCGTACGCATGCACATGTTTGCGCTTGTTTACGCGGTGCTGCCTCCTGTGGAAACAGAAATGGGAAAAGGAAGGAAAAGAAGTAGTAGGAAGTTAACCAAGGAGAACTAGCAGAGCTGCCAGGTGAAATCAATTAGAATCAGGCAATTACACAGGCAGTACACTAGCCCAGCCCAGCACTTAAAACTCTGCAAACAACATTCCCCCATGTGTTTCTCAGAAACACTGCAACACTGCTGTCTACAAAAAAAAGTGAAAACTTAAAAAGCTTAACTGAGACAAAAAAATGTTAGGGGCTGCCATTGCTATTATAAGGCGACATGTGCAAGATGCTGAGGGTGGTGCCATAGTGAATACTGCTGAGCAACCCACAGTGAGGTGATGGAGAAGAGTGTACAGACCCAGGGTAACCTACCAGGGGCTACATGAGCTGGAGATAGTGGAGTGCTATAGAGTGGACAGAGAGCTCCTGCAGCAGATTGTTGAGCTATGCAGGCCATGCCTCACACACAGAACCAACAGAGGGGAACCCATCCCAGTGGAAACCAAGGTATGTGTTGGCCTAAGAATACTAACAACAGGTACCTTCCAGAGACCAACTGGTGATATGATGGGGATTTCACAGGCATCAGCATCCAGGGTACTGCACCAGTTCCTGAATGCCATGTCAGCACATGTCGGTGATCATGTATATTTCCCCAATTCCCGTGAGGTATTGGCCAGCAATATGCATCTCTTCCATCAAATAGCGGAATACCCTGAGGTATTGGGTGCAATAGACTGCACACATATATGCATCAAAGCACCAGCTGGTGAGTGGGGTAGGGCCTACATTAACCGCAAGGGCTTCCCCTCCATCAACTTCCAGGTCGTGTGTGATGCCCAGGGCATAATACTGAATATGTGTGCTGGCTGCCCTGTAAGCTACCACGATTCCCATATCTGGCATCTGTCACAGCTGTACCAGACATTTGCCAATGGGGTCATCTCTGACGGTCATCTAATGGGGGATGCTGGATACGCACTGGAGCTGTGGCTGATGACACCCATCGGAAATGCACACACACCTGAACAAGAACTCCATAATGAGGCACACGCACAAACACAAAATATAATCAAGCGTGTGTTTGGGATGCTCAAGTCAGGGTTCCAGTGCCTGGACACATCTGGTGGAGCCTTGCAGTACTCACCAACGACATGTACCCAAATTGTCATGGTATGTGCCATGCTACACAATATGATCCTGTGAAAACAGCTGCAGCAGGAACAATATGGGGCAGGGCCAAACAGCCCCCCAGCATTGCCAAGGCCTGCACATGCACAGCGTGACTCAGAGGAGGAATAACCTGAGCCTGCCCCAGTAGGCAGAAGGAGGCGTGCCCAGAATGCCTTGGCCTTGGCAAAGAGGCAACGCATAGCACATACACTGGCTCAGTAGGAAACCTGGAAATGATACCTCCCTCTGACTTGCACATAAAATAAAAGGGATGCCTAACTTGACACTACCTGTTTCCAAACATATATAGGGAGTGTAGTATGTGCATCCGACATAGGCAGCCCTGCAGCACCACCTGAGGCATGATTGCCATGTTTTAAGCAATATAAAGCAGTGCTAAGCAGCTTTTACCAATATCTAGTATATGTAAACAAAAGTGCTCGTGCTAACTAGTGCAGTATTGGGCAATGTTGGGCAAGGTTGGGCAAAGTTGAGCAAAGTCAGTTAAACATGCTCATATCTGCTTTACTGTTCCTTAAGCAGTCTGGTCTGCCCAGCATGAAAATAAAAAGCAGTAACAGGGCTCAAACCCAGGATACTGTGCACTATAGTCACAGTACTCAAACACTAAGCCATGATAGCATTTCAGTGGCACAGACACAGCAGGACAATTGTACACTAATGCAAACACAAAGAAATGCTGTATCATGCCCCTAAAGAGGCAAATGGGTAACCTCCCCCACACACATATGCAGACAGAGAACATCAGGCCAGGTGGTGTGATGTGGGTTGTGTAGGCTATGAAGTCGCAATCTAATATACATGACATTGGACACTAAGATCTGTAGTACAGTAGTATGCCTCAAGCCAGTACGATAGGCAACAATACAGACTGAAATGGTGTCCTGTACATAGCAGTGCAGGCATAGCAAATGTGTATAAGTGTCAGGTGAAACCCACATCCTATGTACACCCACAGTAACAATCAGGTGTGCCTCCGGGTAGAAATGTACAAAGAATAGCTGCCCCCCCTGTATGTAGAAATGTTGATAAGTCTATGCAAAGTGTCTTATGTAAGCCCTGCAGGCACAGCATGATCCCTGTTTATCTATGACACAAAGGTGAGCCCTGCTGTAAAAATACAACTTGATTTTCCATACACATATAGTATAAATGTCTATACCAGGCGTGCTCACACACTCCAACAAATGTAGTGGATTTCATTCAGCATCACACTGAAAGGTCATACTGGGCATGCTCACACACAGGCTAAATATGGATGTGATAATAAGGGATCTATGGACAAATGTGGATAGTCATCTCTACTTCCAGAAACACATTCACAAAGTGGTCGGAAAATCATGCTATGTGTTCACACAAACTGCCAAGGTCTGTGCATGTAGGTCAAAGGAGGTTCACACTACTTAGCAGTCATCAGACCTGTCAGAGAGTACCACAACACACTTGCGATGAATCTGATTAGGCACGTTCAGCAGTTAGAAAGACCAATGAAGTACCTTAATAAGAGGATTACTGGCCTCAAATAGTTGCCCCATGCAACAAGACTGAATGTAACCCAATCTGTACTCTGTTGCATACTGTCTACTCAGGAGATCTCTGCCCAACAGACAGGTCCATGTCATGGTTACACTCAGATCTGTTCTGCGTTACAGCTCAATGGCACTAAATGTACATGGCACTAAATGTACAGAGCCAACTGATATTGCCAACATCCTGACAGATAGGATCAGTGTTAAATTTACCCCCTCTCACCCATGAAAGAGCACATCTCTATAATGGAAGACGGCAAAGTTGCTGTCATCACGGCTGCACAGGTAAAAAACATTCTCCAAAGCCAGTATCACAGCAGCCATGGGACCAGATAACTTCCCAGGCTGTGTAGTATCTACTTCCCTGAAATAAACATTAACATGGAAGGTCTGTGGCTGCTGAAATTTCCAGAGGACTGCAAACTAGGAGCCATAATTGTAAACACTAAAGATGTGACATCCTACAAAAAGGGCCTCACTGAGACAGATGGCTGTTGTCAAAGCCGTGAGCTCTAGCTCAATGCCAAAAGGTGCATTGTCATCCCCTTTGTTAAAAACTCTGTAGCCAAGAACTACAACATAGGTGGTAGTATACTTCACACTGAAAGTGTGACAAGAGACCTTGGGTCACAGGTGGACAGTGGATACAACTGTGATAATCACATTCCCACAGTAGTCAGGAAACCCTCCTATGTGGCACACCTCATCACAAAATGTGTCTCATGCAGAATAAAAGAGGACATTGTTCCCCTCTACTCATCACTCACTAGAACTATAATAGAGTACAACATCACTGTTGTTATGTACCTCACAAGACAACTACAACAACTGGAAAGCCAGCAGCAATGCCTCACAAAGAGCATTAGCGGCCTGAACTACATGTCATACACAGACCATCTCAAAATGCTCCATGCGTACTCCCTTGCATATCGCCTACTCAGAGGTGTTCACTTTCTAACATACAAAGCTATGTCAAACACAGAGCTGATGGATATGCTCCACGTAAAACACTCACAACCCCTCTGACCTTTGGACCCAAAACCACGAGTGAAATACAAAAGGAAGGGGTGTACCCATTTACCTTATGGATACCCACACCTTCAGGTTAGTGGCACAGCATGAGGCTTCGGAGACCATGCAAGTGCAACTAACATTGGGCAAAGCTGCCCATCAGATTGTAGCCTGCTACAGATCACGTACCTTGTCTCAGGAACCTCACTCAGTATTCCGGAGAACAGTGGAAAATATAAAGGTCCTATCAAACACCATTATATGAGGAGATTACAACTACCCAAACGTTGAGCGGTGGAATTACTTGTGTACAACGTCCTTTGCTCAATGTTTCCTAGAGTTTAAAAACTCTAACACCCTGGAACAACTGGTCACCATGCCCACTAGAGGTGACAACATACTGGACATGATCATCACCAACATGGGGTACCAGTGTTCCACAACAAAGATAAACCCCTCACTGGTAATATCAGATCATTAAGTAATCATACTGGACATCCACATCCCACACCCCCACCCAGTCAATAAAACCACTGTGAAGACATTTGCTAAAGCAAACTGCACACTTCCCAAGACCAAAGTGGAACGTTCCAAAGACCTCTTGCTATAGGATAATGGTATACAGTCTGCAGAATCATTTACAAGTGCATCCTATGAACATCTACAGGGATGCATGGAATGAGACATCACAAATAAAACCAAGATGCAATCCTCCAAAAATAGGACAACAATCAGGTGGTTGGCCATAAATAAGCTAGACAACAGAAGGAGGAAATGAACACATAATAGAGCCAACTTCACTAAAGGAAAGGCATCACTGATCATTATCAAAAAGAAACAATGATCGCTCATCAAATAATCCAAGGACAGTTTCTAAAGACAAATAGCCATGGAATGTAAGAATAACAACCACAAAGCCTTCGGTAGCTATACCAGACATGTAGGTGTCAACTTCCAAATATGCTGTCAGCTACTGAAAAAAGGAAAGAAATACACCAAACCAACTTTCTTTGCCCACATCCAGGGGGACAAGTTCAGTGTAAACTCCCCCATCACCCCCAAAAGGGCCTGTGTCCATCACAGAAGGATGCAGAGCCCCAAACGTCATGGATATGCAGGTAAAGACAGCCCTCACCAAAGCTAAGAACACCGCATCAATGTGACTGGATGGTGTCCCAGGCTGCGTCTTACACTAGGCCCATAAGGAACTACACCCTCACCTACATTCACTGTCCAGACACAAGCGTACCATAGGCTATGTACCCAAAGAATGGCATACACTAACAGTCATCCAGCTCCACAAAGGGGGTGCCACAACAGAACCTGGAAACCATTGCCCAATATGTCTACTCAGCCTGGTCTACAGAGCTATTGAGCAAATTGTCATGGAACCCATAAACTGAGACATTGGAGACCTCCAGACACTGGACTCTACACAACTTCACCTTGTTAAAGGCAGATCCTGGCTCCTAAACCTAGTTGACTTATTTCAAACAGTTACCAAGGACATAGATGGAGGTGAAAGTAGTCCACACAGCCCACCTGGACCTCACGAAGGACTTTCTACACCATTCCCCACTCTGTCATTATGGACAAGCGTACCAGCTTGAACATTAACAGCTATGTCACAGGATGGGTGGCCAAGTGGCTCACCGATCAAACACACATGTTCAGAGTTGCGGGTGCCATTTCCAACTCTAAGCCAGTCACAAATGGCATCCCACAGGTCTTGGTCCTGGGACCCCACCTGTTCAGTAGATACTGCTCAGAGGTACAAGCAAGCGTGGGAGGTGTATGGCTGAACAGGTTTGCAGATGAATGGTAACTGTGGTCCATAATCGACTGTACAGCTGACACAGACATCCTCCAGAAGTGTCTTATAGAGGCAAATACCTGGTGTCAAAACAATGCCCTTAAGCTGAATGCCAAAGAATGCATAGTCATCCCCACTGGGTAAAACAAAGTGCACACAAATTACCACATAGGTGGTAATCCAGTATGTACGGAGAAAGTCATTATGGCCCTGGGGACACAGGTAGATAGTAAACTCCCCTTTGATGATCACATGGCCAAAGTGTTTAGACATTCCTTCAATGTAGCCCACCTACTGTAATCCACTTTGTAGAGTCTGATGATGTCACCATCCTACAAATATACCTGTGGAAAGGATGACTCACAGTAATGTGTATAGTATGGCATGTAAATGTGTACTTCTGTAGTGTCATAAAGTAGCTCGGTAGTGGTTTGAATCCTGAACTTGACAAGTGTGTGTGTTTGTGTGTGGTCTCCTTGGGAAGGAGCAAACGTTTTGGAGAGTAGTAAAATACCTTAAAATGGTAAACTAATCTTTGTCAAGTCTGATGATGTCACCATCCTACAAATATACCTGTGGAAAAGAAAACTCCCAGTAATGTGTATAGCCCGTTGTGTTAATGTGTACTTCTCTAGTATCATGAAGTAGGCAGGTAGGGGTTTGAATCCTGCACTTGACAACTGTGTTTGTGTGTTGCCTCCTTGGAAAGGAGCAACCTTTTAGGAGAGTAGTAAAACACCTTAAAAGTGGTAAACTAACCTTTGTTAAGTCTCATGATGTCACCATCCTACAAATATACCTGTGGAAAAGAGAGCTCCCAGTAATGTATATAGTGTGTCATGTTAATGCGTACTTCAAGTATCATGAAGTAGTTAGGTAGGGGTTTGAATCCTGCACTTGACAAGTGTGTGCGTGTGGTCTCCTTGAGAAGAAGCAACCTTTTAGTAGTGTAGTAAAACACCTTAAAAGTGGTAAACTAATCTTTGTCAAGTCTGATGATGTCACCATCCTACAAATATACCTGTGGAAAAGCAAGCTCCCACTAATGTGTATAGCACATTGTGTTAATGTGTACTCTTCAAGTATCATGAAGTAGTTAGGTAGGGGTTTGAATCCTGCACTTGACAACTGTGTTTGTGTGTTGCGGTCTCCTTGGGAAGGCGCAACCTTTTTGGAGAGTAGTAAAACACCTTAACAGTGGTATACTAATCATTGTCAAGTCTGATGATGTCACCATCCTACAAATATACCTGTGGAAAAAAGAATTCCCAGTAATGTGTATAGCGCATCGTGTTAATGCTTACTCATATAGTATCATGAAGTAGTTAGGTAAAGGTTTGAATCCTGCACTTGGTGCGTGTGTGTGACAGTGTGGGTCAATGTGTTGTGGGTTTTGCTTTTACTACCGTATGACATATCAGTAGGCATTGCACATGTGAGGTAGCTGTGAGGCAAATACATATACGTACATGTTACCTCAATTACTACATGTGTGGGAACCCTGCTTTATCCAAGAACACAGCTGTCATCTTTGCCAAACTGTGCTGCTGCTTCCCAGACCTTAGGTCACATCTGTATGCTTGTGACAAGGCCAGCCACTGCAGTGATGCCTGGCCTAGGTCATCCATGTCACACACACTCATTATGGTTTCTATTGAATTGTGTGAGTGAGGGTATATGGCCGAGGTATATGTCAGACCTGTTCAAACGCAGCAAAGTCTGTCAATGATGACTATTCATTATAGGTGTACAACAACCTTTGTGGACATGCATGCATGCAGACCCCTTATTGCTTATGTGATCCTCCGAGGGATTTCAAAATACCTTAGGGAATGTGATTATCAAAGGAGAGATGATATAACACTAGGTTGCATGTACACATCGGTACCTGTTCATCATGTTGGTGGCTACTACCTATGTGGTACTGTGGGGATACTATGTTCCGTAAAGGTGGATGACTATGCTTAGTTTGGCCTATAGCTTTACAGCATGGGTTTGACAACAGGTATCTGTCTGTATGATACCCTTGTGAAGGATGTGTGTGTCACCTGGAGAATACAGTATAGGTCACAGTATGCATTAGCACACGTGGACAGACATATCCCTACTGTGATTGCTTGTACCTAAGAAAGCCATATGCCAAACAGGAGTGGTCTCAGTAATGGGTCCAGGTGAATACCACTGGTTACTGGCATAGTATAGTACCTGAAGGATCCAAATGTTGCTGTGTGTCCTACATCTGTGTGTCAGTTGTCAAGACATCATCTAACGATTGGTTATGGCCAGGCTGCTGAAGTTATGTATACTACCAGAATGCAAAACAATGACAGATAGTAACAGTATCACCGACAGCACAGTGTCAAACCGTGTCATACACACATGTGTAGTCAGGTTCTGAAATGTGTGTAGTACAATGCATACTGGCCACCAATAGAAACTATGGAGTGTTAACACTGTGTAATACAGGGCATGTCACCCTGCCCATGTGTCTACTATGCACGTACATGCAGACAGTGCACCTCCACCATGTTCACAAATGTACATCTGCAAATCTGTGCTACACACATCCCACACATACTGTCCACTCTCTAACACATGCTGCCAATAATACACACATCAGCCAAGTGGCACGTGGGCGGACAATACACTATTGGAACTAACCTTGGTGTAAACAATACTACATTGACAATCATAGATTTAATGCATCATGCCTGCTCAGCTACACCTTCAAGCATATCATTACACTCTACTGCTGACAACATGCTAACATTGCTATACTGCTATAAAGTCACCCTGTGCATCAGCACCATGGTAGCCTGTTCCTGCATCGATGTTACAGATGACAGGAGGTGGCACAGGTTTCATCATATGCACAGGGTGTGTTGTTGGTTTGCCAGAGGCCTACAGTGAGCCATCCAATCAACATGTATGTGTGTGTGTGTGTGTGTGTGTGTGTGTGTGTGTGTGTGTGTGTGTGTGTGTGTGTGTGTGTGAGGGGCAAGAGCACTGCTATGGGCCAATGTTGATGTAATGTGTGTGGGTATGTGTTAGCCCTAGGTGTCTGGTTTATGTGTGTGTGTGTGTGTGTGTGTGTCTGCATGCACACAGTTCTACCATGTGTCCGCCATATACGGGTATTTGTGGGACAGCCACAGACTGTACCTGCCAGGCTTTACAGATCACCATCTCTGGCCACGGCTACGGTACCTGTGCCTGGCAGGGGTGCTACTGACACTAACAGGTACTAAGCCAGACTGGGTACTATCCCCAGAAGTAGATGGATGTACACTGGACCTAGGTCCCTGCTGGGACTGTCCAGAGCCACGTGCACATGGTCTTCTAGGATGTTCTATGGACAGACCACCCCCAACATTGCTGGGGCTGGTACTGGCACTACAGGAGCGGCTGTGACTTGATGGACATCCGCGGCGACTGCCAGCTGCTGATGTTGCTGGCGTACTTCCACGTCGATGACTCAACCATCCTGCACTGTCCTGACACATGGACATGACATTGCGGAGGACATCTAATGTCTCTCCCCAACATCTATGAGTGACCTTGGTGTAATTACGGATGGCACCTGCTAGGTTATGGATACTGTCAATGACGGTGGTGTTATGTGCCCTCTGTGCCCTTAGTCCCTGTCTGGTGTACCATTCCATACATGCCTGTGCCTCCATGACAGCCTGGAACATGCGTGAGGTTGTAAGATCTGTGGCACGTCTGCCAGTGGCATGATGAGCAGCAGTGCTCCAACGAGAACCCCTGGACATCTGCCTATGTGGTACCCTTCCAGACATATGGGTATGGCTGCTGTGTCGGGATGCATGTGCCATGGATACCACACTGTCCTGGCCAATGCCGACTGTACACTGTCCCTCAGCTAAGAGCATTGGTGATGGATGTATTGGCAGTATGACTGTGTGCATGGATGGGGTGGACACTTGTGTAATGTTGATTGGTGGCCCAATGACAGACCCTGGCAAACATGCGTGTGCCTCAACACACCTCTCATCAGTATCACTATTTTGCTCAGTGACATCAGTTTCCCTGCTGCAGTGAACCAGCCCAAAGTCAGCACCTGTGAGAGGAAGTCAGGAAACACACTTTACGACCTGTACATGATGTTGGCGCACATGCACACATGCACACATACATACATGCACACATGAATACATGCACACATGCACACATGCACACAAATGCATTCCTCACTAAAACAGACACACACACACACACACACACACACACACACACACACACACACACACACCACCAGCAATCCAGAGCATACTCAATAGCAGATGATGATGGGGTACAGTATCACAAGGCAAACAGTTATATCACATATGTCAGCATGCAGGACGTGTGTTTACAAACAGCATGCAGTGCGGGTGTTGACAGCCCTTGCCAATAACACTATACATGTTTTGATGCATGTGTGTTGTTGTTCAGTGATTGGCCTCACCCTGGAATGCACTGTGTACATGGACACAACATTGCTGTGCAAGTATTAAAAGCTCTGCAATGTCCTGTGCGCCATCTCTCACAGGTATACATACCATGGCTGGATGTGTATCTGTGTGTCACATAGATATCCATTTCTGATTAGAGCATCTGTGTCTTTAGCAAATAATTGTGGACACAGGTTTTGCACATGCATGCTATGTTTGCAAACAGGATGAGTGGTGCATATATACCTGATGAAATACCATTGCTCAACATAGCCATTGTACAGTGGTTATGGTGAGTGTAGGACATATTGTGGACATGCCAGTGCCAGACATGACATGGCATGCTACAACACAACTGCAACATTAAACATCACACAGACACAGTGTGTGTCATGTGACCTATACACTCAATAGCATTACAAGACATATATGTGTCACTTTGTACAAATGGTGATTGCTATGCATATTGTGTATAGGTGCCTATGTTTGCACACACAAAACATTGAGGTGCATAGCAGGTAATGCTATGTGTAGTACTGTGGTCACTGTAACTGGATGGGGTGTACTACCATGAACCATTATCATGCAGCATCATGTGGTCACTCAAGGCTACTAATGTGTGCCAGACTGGCACATATCATGCTGTACCGGAACTGCAGTACCATGGCTACATTAACCATTTCACAGCCAGTTGTTACATGGGTTTGTAAGGTGCACAATAGGGGACATTGCCTAACATGAATGTGTTATGTGTTGAAGAGTGTCGCACAGCCACATGTGAGGCATCTACCCCTCAGGTATATTATGTGTGCTGTATGGATGATGTTTGGGATACTGTAGTGTGAGCTTACAGCGGGTGTCTGAATACGCCATGTGTAGCATGTTAACATGTACTGCGTATGACAAAGTTGTGTATGTTGTGTGCATGTGTATCGACTCTGCCTATCCAATGTCCACTACAGTGTTGCCACAATTGTGTGGGATGCTCTGTGTATTGTATGTGTTTTAGGCAGCTACCCACATTACTGGGATGTGCATAGTTTCACAGCATGCATTATGCATAGGTGTGTTACGTGTACATGGCCTACACCTCACCTATGACATGCACATTTAATTAGCAATATTAAAGGTAGAACACACTCACCAGCATGGGTCTGCTGCCTTGCTGTCACACCAGAGGGGCCTACAAGGATATGAGACACCTTGTCAGTGGCAACAACTGTGGCATTTCTTCTGTGTGTTTGCAATCTTACAGTAGTACAACGGTTAACAGTCACAGGCCTACAGATTATATTCCTAATTATTAGTATTGCACAACACTAGGCACCACATTGTCTAACTACACAGTACACATCTCACATAAGCATGCTCTACCAATAGAGGTAACAGTAGTCTACAGCTATGCCATGTTACCTGCACACTCCATGTCAACTTGCTGGGTGGCTCCAGCCTCCATGATGATACATGTTACTTGTTGTTGTTGTTGTTGGCCAGGAGCCACCTGGCTCAGGAGCAGTTCCTCCACTCTGGTGAGGGGGGGGCTACCCCCCCACCTGTGGCAAGCTGTTGCCTGCAGATATCAGATGCACGCTGCCGGACATGTCTAATTAAATCACTGCAGTGATGGCGTACCTGCTCATATGTCCGGTTATGCATGCCTATGTCATTTACCCTACGGGCAAGATCTTGCCACAGTGCAGTCCGCTCATGCTGGTCCTGGCTGGTTCTGGAGAACAGCAGGGCATAGTGCTGCACCAGGCTTGCTTTTAGCAGTTCCTCCTCTGCCGTGCTGTAGGTGGGGTTACGACGGTGGGCCATCACCCTGGAAGACAATGAAACAATATGTGTGAGCATGTCATGTGGCACACTTAACATTCTAAAGTACAGATATCAATTAACTGCCATATATAGCAACCTATTGGCTGTCAGAGGATACACACTTTCAATACCACATATCAGTGCTCAGCCCACAACTGCCTGACAGTGCTTGGCACACTCTATATATAAAACCATGTTTTGCACAACAACAAAGATAAACCAGTATGTAAGACTGTACAACAGTACATGGCACACTGTATGTGACACAATGCACCACCTAGCCACAGGAGGTATATATCAAGCTAATGCATCAGGAAATATGTATTCCATTGCAATGATTGTAAAGTCCAGTTACAGTATTACCAGTATACCACACTAGTCGTTGATGGCAAATCCCTGCCTAACATATGTGCACATTCATTAATATAGGTGGCATACTGCTGTACTAGACTATACATGTTGCTAGATATGCACTTATATCCTGTAACACACATATGACAGAGGCCATGGTACAGGCATACCCACACACACATCAGACATACATACCAGACACAAAGGTATGGCAACCCAGATGACCTTTACCTGTGTACCATACAGTACTGTGTGTCAGTAGTTACAAAGCCTTATGCCTGAGGTATGTAATCTGTGAGGACTACAGGAAACACACAAAACAGTGGTTCCAAGAAATGTGGACATACACCATACTGTGCTGTGTAGGCATACAGCTTCAGGTAGTACTACAGTTCATACATGAGTTGGATTCACCAGCAGTAACACTCAATAAGCATACATGTACTGTTTTAACCTACAGTGGGACACCCCAGTCAACACCAAGGGACTACGTCAGACCGTATGGCATACTGCTTTTTCTGCCTAGCGATTGCATACACATCTTTTGCTGGGATCACAGCTAGGACACATAATACCATGACTGAAACCATTTCCCACTAAGCTATCACACATATACAGAACTCTGACACATTCACCATCACACTCAGTCAACCTCAAATAGCAATTATTGCAACAAGTACATGTGGGTGTGTATTGCTTCATAGGTAGGTAATAGGCTATTGGCCCTAGGGCCTATAGAAGTCTAGCCATACGCTACCCTGGCCTTTGACACACAGGTAAGTATGTTTCAAGTGGCCCTGTCAAGCAGAGCCACAGAGGTGATTCCCAGGGTGTATTTCCTATCTCCCATACATTCATCAGGATTATTTCTGATGACAGCTAATTAGGGGCTTTGTTTGCTATTGATAGGTGGTTTGTTCCAGAGTATGGGATGTCTCTGAGATAGGGATCTATACCTCCAACATGTGTTGTCTATTGAGGTCACAAGGTTTAGGTCCCTAGCATGTAGCTTGTAGGGATTGTGATCTGTCTACGTGGAGCATGTCCAACAGCTCTGGGTTTGACATAGCTTAGTATGTTAGGCAGAGGTCACCTCTGTGTAGGCGGTATGCAACACAGTCTAACTGTGGGTTTGCGAAATGGTCTACATAGGGCATCTGTTTGAGGCCAGTATTACTCTTTGTGAGGTATGTGGGTGTCGTTTCCAGTTGCTGTAGATGTCTTAGGAGATACACACCGCATGGGGCATTGTACTCAATAATGGGCTTTATGTGTGATGAGTAGAAGGGAGCACTGACCTATATTTCCCTGGATGACACACCTTTTGTGATGACATGTACCACGTAGACAGTTGACATGACTAGTGTGGCACTGTGATTATCAAAGGGGTGATGACTGTCCACCTGTGTCCCATGGTCTCTTATCACACCTTCGGTGTTAAGTAGACTACCACCTATGTGGTACTTCATGGGTACAGATTCTTTGCAAGACGGTATGCCAATGCAGTGTCAACAGTAAACTTGGGTTCATGGCTTTGTCACCAGGCATCTGTTACAGTAAATATGACCCTGTCTCTCTCTCTAAATATATATATATATATATATATATATATATATATATATATATATATATATACATATGGTTACATATATATATATATATATATATATATATATACACACACACACACACACACACACACACACACATACATGTAAACATCCATTGGTGTACATGTAGATATACATATAGGCACATATACAGTCCACCTTTTTCATGGTGGGGATATCAATTATGCAAAGGTTGTGAGGTATACCGTTATGTCATAATATTGCACAGTGTTGTGCAGAATGCATTGAAGGTGTTCTCAGCCCATATAGCTTTAACAGGCCTCACTGGCTGCAACACTACAAACCTGACGAATCATGCCCACAGCGTTTAACCACCACATGTCATATAACAGCACTGTATGCTGTCTTGTTTGCCACACACTACAACCTACATAGACATATGCACATAACAACCTTCAACAACATATATATGTCCACCCTTCACAAACAGTTGCAATATGTCCCTTGCTCTATGTACATGTACAGATGCTAATATATCTGACACAGACAGATCTCTCCATATCTGTGTGCCATACACACACAAGGTCCACACTGTTGTAAGTTTGTGTACCTCACTGCTGACCTGTTGGGCCTTGCTGCAACATGAACAGGTGTCACATGTGAGCACACAGTAATATTAGAGGGTGTATATATAGCTGCGAATGCTAGATTAACATACTAGCGTGGTACAGCTGTTGCCAATGCTAAGCTACACATTAATATGACTATCATGCATTTGTTACTCTGTCTCATCCATGTTTATATAACCATATGTGCTACTCCCACAAACAGACATTGTACACACTACTGTACAGAACACAGATAACATGGATCAGATGTTTGACATTTAATGCTGAACTACATATGTCACAGTCATATCCCACTGCACACAGCTACACACTGATGTCTCCATGCCAGTAGTTATGCAGGGCATCTGTGCATAGATATGTACTGCTCCCACATATGGATGATTCAAACTATGTAGAGTACTCTTCATAAACATCTACAACATGCCAGTAAATACATAGCTGTTACATACCTTACCTTTGTATGTGTTCATATTCCTCTGTTTCGTGTGCTTTGTAATAGCTTTTATTTTTATAGCTTATGATTTACTTCAAGATATATTTTTTATTTCAATATGATTAGTCTTCTTTTCAATATATTATTACTTTTGCAATATTATTTTTTGTAAATATGTTTTTCTTTTCAATATATATATTTTTGGAAATATTTTTTTTTAAACATTTTTTTTCAACATGAGATTTTTTTTTTTTTTGCAATATATTTTTCTTTTCAATATAGATTTTTTTCAATATATTTTTTTCAGTATATTTTTTTTCAATATATTCTTTTCGATTTTCTTTTTTTTTTTTGCTATATATTACTTTTTCTTTCAATATATTTTTGATTTATTTTTTTTTATTTTCTCCTGCTGCTGTTGGCTGCATCTGTATGTTCGTCTGTCTCTCTCTCTCTCTCTCTCTCTCTCTCTCTCTCTCCCTCCGTACTTGCAATGAAGTGATTGCATGTGTGGACAGCAAGTACAGCCTACTTTTATAGGCATCTGCACATGTGCATGTGATGGCCTCTGCACCAATTGGTGGCCACCATTTGGCAATTGCATGCAGCCTGCTGTGTGATACTTGCAGTACACACTGTTATAGCAACCCAATACTATAAATTGATAAGCTAGGTAAGCATAGCCCTTTCAGCTATCCAAAGTGGGGACCATGCTTATTTGCTGTGGACACCGTTGTGTAAGTCAGAAGGTTGGTATACTTCTCATAACTGATGCTAGGGGTGTAGCCAGTGATTTGGATGTTGGATGATGTGTAGAATTGTACTCACCCCTACAAATGCTAACACAAGATACATGGGAGAATGTATTTTCTTTTCTACTTATACAATTAGCTGGCATACATACGTAGTTATTGAGATGTTTTCATTTTACACATGAACTGTTTGGGAACTGCTGTACTCTGGATATACATGTACCCACTTCTGCACAGTTTGTGCTTTTTCTTTTGTTGACATTATCACAGTATGCTTATGAAAACTGGACATTTCCAGTACTGAGTATGCCTACCTACATCCTTGCTGTACCTTGAACACACTGGTATTTTGTACATTTGGGTGGGGATTGTCCTGCTATGATATTGTGTGGGGGTTGTAAAGTGCTGCTGTAACATTATTTACTGCTAGCATGTCTGGTTCTGTTATCACAATCATGTAATGCAATTCCACAACAACTGCTGGTAAAGTTCCACAGAACAGGTTTTGTGTTATGGCATTCCTGTCTTTCCTTTACATTCACATATTCTGATGCATGATATATATATTTCAGCTACAACCTGCTGTGTATGTACTGTGGTCTAGTTGTACTTCATGCAGTCTAGTGTGTCCAAGGTCCGGAGTTCGAGACTGACAGTGATGTTTTATTTTGCTGCTGAGCAGAACAATGCCCCTCATATGCAGGGTGACTAAGGCACTTTTAAGCAGTTGTAAGCAGGTTTGCGCGATGCTTAGCAATACTAAGCTAAGTGCACACATGCGCACACTCGCTCAAACCCGCTTACTACTGCTTAAATGTGCTTACTCCCGCTAACCCCCGCACTCATTTCTTTGAAAGAAAGGAAAATGGGGATATAGGAAAGTGGTGAAAAAGGGGCACAAAGAGGGAAAGACAGTAGGGAAAACAGCTCGGGATGTGCAGGATGGGTGTAGGGAAGGTCCATAGCTGCCCATTTCTTTAACAGCAACAGCTGTCCATATACTAGTAATTTGGAGGGAAATTTGAAACCTTTCACCCCTGAGAGAGGGGTGAGGACAACGAAGTATGTTGTACTGCCAGTTGAATTTCAGTTTCTGTGTCCAGCGGACATTTGTGCAAAATGGGCAGCTATGTATGGGGCATAATTTTTTTGTGGGTTTTTTCAGGTGAGAGTGGAATGTGGGGTAGGGGAAGTAGGTATATTTTGGGAGGTAGGTTGGGGAGGTAAACAGACAAGACAAACAAGATGCATACAGGGGCAGAATATGACACATGGGGTGGGTGAACACCATTGACGGGGAAGGATGTTTGGAAATCTCAAGCCCATGAGCCCACAGATGGCAACAGTGGAACTGAGATCCCCACCCATGAGCAGTCACCACTGCACCTTCACAGCCCGGAGGGTGGCTGTGCTGGGGGCTGCGTAGGAGGGGCAGGCTCACCCGTGAGTCGCGCCATTCTTGCCTCGAGTGGCATAGAGGATCAGCGACTGAACTCTCGATCTCCCTACTCACCACAGCCCGGGCCATTCAGAGGGTTATAGGTAGCCCTCCTCTGGCCATGCTTGCATGGGGGGACAAGCCCCATCCCCTGCAGTGCTTCCACCCAAAGGTGGCACAGGGCCAATGGAGGAGGAGGTCCTGGGCTGGGCACCGGACCTGCTGGTGCCAGGTGCCATCGCCAGCTGAGGTGGAACAGGTGGGTCCGCTGGGACCGGCCTTCCCATATGTTCTGTGTTTAGGAGAATTTAATGACAATATGGGTTGGTAACAGCCAACAGCATTCCAAATTAGTTGTAACAGCATGCAGTAATATTCCCATTAACCCAACACACCAGAGTTCAAACAGCTGAACAGCAAGCATAACACATGCATATATAGAACAACAGTGGACATTCCAACAGCATGCATGATTGATTGGTGGCAACAGGCCACCAAGATTGTGGTGTCTGAACAGGGCACATGCATCAAACTAAATGCAGATGTTTATAAACCAATAGGACATATGTCCCAACAAATGTTTTGAGATTATACATACCCATTGAGGTGTGGAATTGCATTGTTTATGCACATACAGTAGGGTGTAAAAAGATACCTCCATTAACAACTTATATGTACTTATAGTTTACACTACATTCCTATTGACTGCAGGTATATATCCCCTACATGTATTATTACACTAGGCAATGTCCATTACGTTGTGAAATGCGTTTTACTAGTTCCTTATATACCTGACCTGTATCTGACATACAAACTGTCCAGGATGCAGATGTTACTGCTACGTATTTATATATTTTATTTATATTTATATGTCTACATATCTGGATGTGTTCAGGTGACATTATCAGTTATATTTTAACAGCCCCCTACATTTCTAGCAGCACACTGACATTTCTGGTGAACACAATAACAAGCTACTCATGTGCCAGATGTACCTGTACATGCCAGCCTTGAAACAACAGTTGAGGACTGTATATATGCTTAAGAGATACTGGCACTCCCTTCATCAACTTTCTATGGGCCTACCCAAGTGTGGGTTTACAGCGCTTAATACAACACTACTATTTCTATACTGCAAGAGTACATCAACATTTCAAAGAAAGTGACACGGACACACTACAGGAGTTATACCTTTATTAATTACATTACACACTTTTCTAGTGGCTCTCTCATTTATTTGATATTACAGTGCATGCAGACCTCTTATTCAAGATGTATTATACCTTAATTTATGGTTTACGACACTCTTTTTCAGGCTCTCTCACTTACTTTATAAAACAATACTTGCAGAGAAATAATTCTGGAATTATTATACCTTTATTAATGGGTTACAACACTCTTTTTCAGGGTCTCTCACTTATTTTACATAACAGTACATGCAGAGAGGTTATTCCAGCCTTATTACACCTTTATTATTGGGCTATGACACTTTTTGTCAGGCTCCCTCACTTATTTTATATAACAGTACATGCAGAAAAATTACTAACCTGCCTGGTGGCACAGCCTTGGCAGCCTATCTGCATAGGCTTGCTGATTCCCAGAATGGACACCTGCAGCTGTGAAGTAAATGAAGTGATATTGAGACATATGCCTATCCATACTATCGACTACACTAGCAATTTTTACATACTTCATTCCATGACTACCTACACAGTATTGGGGCATTTTGCATCCCACGGGCCCCCTGTATCCATTGGTTCAGTTGGTCCTGCTTGCATCTCTTCAGGTCTGCATGGTGGTGTCTAACCTGCTCACCAGTCCGAGGGATGGCTGTGGCACTAGTGAGTTCATGTGCGAGACGGTTCCAGGCTTCTGCTTTGTATTCCGTGCCCTGGAACTGGCCCTGCAGGAGTCGCATCATGATGATGGATGAGGAGCCAAACCATCACTTTTGACTCCTCAATGCCCCACTGTTGCGCTCAGAAGCAAGAGCCCTCTCCGACACCAGCTATTTCTGCCTGCAGATGGGAGCTGCAACCAGTTATGGCAAGTAATCCCACCTATGGAGCTTAAATATGCCTCATTTCCCGCACTTATTTGTGATTGGCCGGATTTGAAATTTCTCAGCTGAGTGAACACCTGCTTAGCACTGGGTAGACTTTGATTAATATGTATATGTGTGTTGACAGTCCATAGACATCAAATGCTGTCATGGCTTAGTGGATCAGTACTGTGACTATGGTGCACACTATCCCGGGTTTGAGACCTGTCATTGCTTTTTATTTTACTACTGCCCTGACCGGTAGGGGGTGTGGCTGTGTTTAGCTGACTTTGCTCACCTTTGCCCAACGTTGTTCTACGTTTACCGACATTGCTCGACATTGCCCGACGTTGCGCTAGTTAGCACAGTGCACAGCTACGCGCAAAACTTGTTTAGTTTGTGCTAGTTGGCGCGATGCGCAGCTCCACACAAAGCTATTGTGCTAGTTACAGCACTGCTAAGCTATGAGCAATTATACTTAAATATGCTTAATACTGGTAAATTTTGCTTAGCAGTGCTTCACACTGCTTAAGATATATTACGTATGACTTTATCAGTATGCATGTCCATTTCACCTTCTTAAATATATATAAAATATTGTTCACTACTACATAGGCCATTTCAATGCATTGTACTAATATTTAAAAGGTAAATGTCAGCAATTAATTTTATGTATAGATTTACTACAGAAAATGGGAAGGGGAGTGGTGGGACTCGAACCGGGAATGTCTCCTCTATGTGCGAAGGCACTACCACTACACTATTGCTATTTGGCTTAATTTGCATATAAGTGGTTTATTATCCTCTTCAATGTCTAAACTGCTAACTGTAGCTAAGCAATGGGCACACCCACGCACACACTTGCAAATATGGGCAGCTATATCGGGAATAATAAAAAAAAATTGTTTTACATTTTATTTCATTTGTACAGGGGTTTTGAATGTGGGGGAGTGTAGTGTTGGGGGTATACACATTTGAGCGGACTCACTCATATCTGCTGACATTTGCAGATTTAGGCACTTGCAGGGGAGTGGATATTTGGACTGCTCGGCAGTCTGACATGCCCCTGCACTCCTACACGCTCCATGTTAGCCTTGGGGTTGAGTCAGCATGCCCTCATGAATATGCATGGCGTGCTGACATCATACTCTTAGGCTGCCGTTTCCGAGTAAGACTTAGTCTTACACGGAGGATTACTGAATCCCCCCCCAATGTGCATGTAAGACAGAACTAGATTATTTTATTATATTTTATTATATCACAAGGTATAAATATACCCAAGGGAGAGGCACTTCTAACAGACTTTTTCAGATCATTCTGCCATACGGATAGAAATACAGGAAAATAAGGGGTCTATCAGATTGGGAAAGGGAATAAAAAGAATAAATGTGAAATTATGAGATGAAAATGGAAAGAAAAAATATGCAATTATTGAAAGATCACATTTCCAATAGAGTGTGTTATAAAACTTGTCTGAGTAGCTTTTAAAGAAAAATACTTTAAAAAAAGTATTTTTAGAATGGCAGTGAGACGTAAAAGTGAAAAAAAACAAGTTATACAACAATGTGTATAAATGCTATAAAGGATTTGGAAAGGAAAGAGAATATTATGTATTAGAACAGAGAACTGATTATAAGAATCAATAGAAAATTGAAGAATTATTATTTAAGCAAATACATTACATGGCAAAAGAGAAGAGATATCAGCTTATGTGAGTAGCATAGTTAAAGAGAGTGTTAGTATAATGAGAGAAATGAAAGATTATAGAGAACAGGTAAGAAAATCTCATGAGCAAATTATGAATATCGTAATAAATTATGTAAAAAATAAGATAGAGAAACAGCACAAAAAGAATGCCATGTTAAAAAAATTAACAGAAGAAGAAAATAAAGAATTGAGAAATTAGATTTTCTTATATGAAGAACGTAAAATAAGCAAAACAGACCAAGTAAGACAAAATCCACGGCACACAGGATCCAAACAACGTAAAATAAGCAAAACAGACCAAGTCCACTCTGATATAATTTATTGAGCGATTTTGTTTCCCAAATAGAAACATCAGATGAAGTTTCTATTTGGGAAATGAAAGCGCTCAATAAATTATATCGGAGTGGATCTCTGATTTGGCTCCTTCATTTTTTTGTTTTTTAAAAGCTTGATATTTTATTATGAGTTCTGCATTGTGAATGGAGATCATGGTACAGTGAATATCAGGGAACTTACCCCTTTTCTCACTGTAGTGCAATCTCAGAGTTGGTATATATAATTTGCAGGGGGTGTGGTGGGTGCTGTCCCCCACATGGGGGTGCAGGGGGCTTGCCCCTGCTAAAACATGAAAGGACATATGGACTTTCAAAACCAGAAGTGTGGTATGTCGAACGTTGTGCTTAACACATTCGACATATAGGCTGAATGATGTTTTCATTTTCAGGATGTTAGTTCGATGTTTTGAAGGCAAAATATTTTGCCTTCGAGATTTTGATATAAATTTACTAAGTACAAATATGTGTCATTGGGATATGTTAAAATGTTTCAAAAGAGGAAAAGAATGTTTAAATTAAGAAATTAGATTTTATCAAGAAAAAATACTTTATGGAAAATAAAAAATGATGAAAAACATGAGAGGAAAGTGTGGTATAAAAATATCATAATACAATCATATTATGTTAATCCTTGGGCTGAGCTAGTGAATGAAAAAGTTGAAGCTATAAAAAGTATGAAAAGCATGGTGTAATAAGTAAATAAAATGTCAAGCTTTTTTATGGAGATTAGTGATTAATAAATTACCAGTAAAATGAAATATGCTATTTAAAAAAAAATCAGTTAAAGAATTTGTATACATTGCAGTAAAGAAGAAACTACATAATGTGTTTTATTACAATGTATAAGGGTTGCAAAATTGTGGTAAAAATTATGTAAATAAAAGTTCTTTGAAAATATAAATTAGCTAAATTAAATAAATATGGATATTGTTGTGTATGGATACTATAGCCATAGAAATAAGGAATATGTTAGAAAGTAGATAAAATATTATTTTACATTGTACCATTTGGAATGAAAGGATAAATGAAATCATGTTTAATATTAAATGGAGACTAGCAGTAATTTTAAGAAAAAATAGATGGTTGTAGAAAAAGGAGTGGGGTCAAATAAAGATAATGAAGATAGAAGTCTAACATAATGAAAAGTAAAATATTTGTGATTCTATGACAATAGTAGAAATGAATGGAAAAGTGTATACTGTATAAATTGTAAATATGTAAGTCTGTGAATAGTATTGCAAATACTCCCCGGGATTCATGAAGCTCGGTGCAAGGACAGTTTTAACTTTGCACCGAGCATCCTCCTTAGAGATGTTGCTGCAGCACCATATGAATATTTATGAGGGCACGCTGCCTCACCCTCCACGTGCACAGGAAATGTGGGTGAGTGCAGGGGGCGTGTTTAAGCATGGCACAGAGGCTTAAACATGCCCCCACAGCTGCACAACCTACAATGCTTACTATTAGAGCCTGCTTCTAATAGTAAGCAATTAATTCAGTTTCCATGGATACTGAAATGTATGCAAAGTATACAAGAGTGTCCACGAACATTGAAATAAAATCAAAGGAGTAAACACACAAGCACATAGTTGAATGTTGAGCCCCTGTCCCTAGAACTATTATATTTAAATTCCCGGTGTCCCTATTTCACATTTGTATTTTTTCGTTATTTAAAGTGTAAGCAAAGCGCAGCATGTTTGCGCGTCGCTGCCCTTTGCTTAGCGTAGCTTACATGTCAAAATCATCCAAATATAAAAAAAATGCAGAATCAACACTAACATCAATAGTGTAGTGGTTAGAGCATCCGCCTGACGAACAGGCATTTAGGGTTCGAGTCCCACTACAGCACATATCATTTTCCATGTGGAATGTGTATATGAACATATTTTCACATCTTTTTGCTGTATAACCTACATAATAACATGTAAATGTGAACTGGAGTAAGCATGTTTAAGCACAAATAAGCAGTAGTAAACATATATAAGTACTAGTAAGCATGTTTAAGTGCAGTTGCGTGGGTGTAAGCCGTGTCTACACACATTAAGCATAGCAGAAGCTAACTGAATTTAAGAAACTGTAATAGGAAGTTAGCACTGCTTACCCTCGCACAAACCCGCATATATATGAAGAATGAACGTCGTGACAATAAAGCATACAAAAAGAATGAGAAGGAAAACAACAGCAACTCCTGTATTATTTAGTGCTGTCATCTTATGTCATATCAAGCTGGGCAGGGATGAGCAAATCATTGCTTCTCAAACCACAGGCAGGATACTACCAGTGGGAGTAACATTGTTGACCTGCTAAGTCTACCTTACAAACAATTACAGGGTAGTCCCTGGTGGAACTACCCAAAAATTGTAGGTTGATTGGACTTCCGACCATTACACAAGCCAGGGCAGGTATGTTCAAGGACTAACTGGTTGGGAGAGGCTGATGATACATGGGTTGAGACAACATATGTGTAGGGTCCCTAATGCTGGGGAGAGGACAATGTGTGTAGGTGTGTTATGGCTGGGATAGCAACTGGGAGAATGGATGGTTTGCATGTATGTAGAACTCGGGTGGAGCAGAAAAAACATGGGTATGAAATTATGGATCCAGGCGTGTCAGGGTTGGATGGTCCGGTTCTAATTGGACCGCCTCATGGAGGTCAGTGAGTTCATTATAAATATATATGCATACACACATACATACGTCCATATGTAGAAGTACATTCCCTGTACCACATTCATTCCTTTTGCAGACATAAATAACATGAAAGTGCCCCTACAAACCTCAACAGTAGATAGAATAATAGGTTGTGCATAACCATAAATGTAATAGGTTCATAGGTAGGTACTAGGCTATCTGCCCAAGGGCATGTATAAGCCTAGCCAAGGTGTGTCGGCTTGTGCCACCCCATTGATCAATTTACTGAGCCTCTGTCAAGCAGAGCTATTGAATTGATCCCAGTATGCCCCAGTCTTTGCCCCCCCAATTATATTTGGCTTTGGCTAGACTTCTTACATTAACAGGTTGAGAGGTATGATTCTCGTGTATGTTTAATTGTGTTGTTTGGCCTCTAAGGCTCAAGTCATGACTGAATGGAGTCCTGACTCATTGGAACAGTCTGCATACTCAGTTAACAGATGTTAAATAAATAAACATTAATGTATAGTTCATTACAGAAAAGACTGTGACCCTCTTCTCTGCACTGTGGCTTATATATCCCGACTCAATATCATGCAAAATGCATGGCCTTTGTAACAGTGCAGGCCTTACTTAGACTGTCATGAAATGCTTGTTATATATATATATATATATATATATATATATATATATATATATATATGGATCACCTTTAAAACCTCGAAACCGCGTTTGCCCGAAACACTAACGACTGAAACGAAAAGACCAAAAACATAAAAGCAAAGCAAAACACCAAAACCATTACACCAACACAGTACACTACATAACATATGCACTATCCTAACCCAAACCCTAACCCTAAGGTCCGACTACCGCACACTTACCCTACCTGCACCTAACCCTAACTCACTTAACCCACCCCTAACCCACAGTCCCTCACCATCGCACACACACCCTACCTGAACCCTAACCCTAACTCACTTAACCCACCCCTAACCCACAGTCCCTCACTATCGCACACTTATCTGTCCGCTCCCTAACACTAAATCCCTCACTCGATCGCACACTTACCGAGTTCCTTTCCCACAGTCCCTCACCATCGCGCACACCCTCCCTGCACCCTAACCCTAACTCACTTAACCCACCCCTAACCCACAGTCCCTCACCATCGCACACACACCCTACCTGCACCCTAACCCTAACTCACTTAACCCACCCCTAACCCACAGTCCCTCACTATCGCACACTTACCTGTCCGCTCCCTAACACTAAATCCCTCACTCGATCGCACACTTACCGAGTCCGTCCTTTTCGGTCATCTGCGTTTTCGGTATTCTCGTCCCGTCGGATTCCGTTTCGGGCAAACGCGATTTCGAGATTTTAAAGGTGACCCATATATATATATATATATATATATATATATATATATATATATTCTTATTTCTTTGCAACATTTTGCACAATTTTGCTGGGATATAAAATTCCAAGGTGAAATAAGTTGTTTTGTTTTCGTTGTATATTGCAGTACTATAGTATTAGAGTTACGAGAAGATAGAGGGACGGGACGAATCTGCAAAAATTCAGAAGTGTGTATTTTGTTTGAAGTTAGTGCTGTTCTCAAAAAAATAAAATGTGAGGACTTTCTCATTATGAAATAGTGGAATCATTCCTGTGATTTGCCAGCTATGTCAACACCAATCACTAAACCTGTCTTATTTGTAATATAATTTTGCCGGACTCGTACATTATTCGTTTTCATGTGTAACATGTGCATTATCATGTAGTCTTAGTTATTCATTTATTGTAGTGTCTTGTTAACTGGAGTAACGAAGTAATGAAGTAGAGTTTAATCTTGAAATAAACACATGTGTGTCCCAGGTGGGACAACCCAAAAATTGGGAATACTGTCCTATTGGTCACTCATTTCACCAATGTTTGTGGACTAAAAGGTTGGGATGTCTAAGGATACGTGGATTGGGTCAACCCATGGGATGGGTCCAGAGGAGTAGGGAGTGGCCAATGTGTAGTGGTGTGGATACACCGTGTTTCCAACTGGAGAATGGATGACTGCTGTGTCAGTGAAGTGTTGGGGAGGGTGTTTGGGGAACTAGGATCCATGGATATATGAGTATATATGCAAATGAAGCAGTATAGCAGTAGTGTAGTGGTTAGAGCATCTGCCTAATGAACAGACATTCATGGTTCAAATCCCACTGCAGCACATACCATTTTCCATTGGAAATCTGTATATGAACATATTTCGACATCTGTTTGCTGTATAACCTGCATAATAACAATTAAATGTGAACTAGAGTGAAGTGTCAGTGTCATAATGAATAAGGCACTAGTAAGCAGGTATAAGCATAAATAAGCAGTAGTAAGCATATATAATTACTAGTTAGCGTGTTTGTGCATCGGGAAGCAGTGCTAACACCCAGTTACAGTTTCTCACACTCATTTAACTTCTAGATTACTTAACCTGTGTAGGCAGTGCTAACCTCCATGCAAACAGGCTGAAACCCGCCTAAAGCTGCTTAAAAGTGCTTACTCCCGATTACCCCGCGCAAATAGGTGTAGACATGCTTATTGCAGGAAGGTGGTGAAAAAGGGGCACAAAGAGGGATAGACAGTAGGCAAGATAGCTAGGGATCTGCAGGAAGGGTGTAGGGGAGGTCCATACCTGCCCATTTATTCTACAAATGTGTTGGTGCCCGGTGCCACCTGCATTGATAGCATGATACAGGTATTCCCTGGTGTCAGTGGCATCTGTCCATACAGGGCATGTGTGTAAGGCATTGTATGTCCTTTGTGGATCAAATTTGATGGCACCACATATGTTGCAAGTGTCCAGTGGGGAACATAGTGACGGTGCATTGTCCACAATTATGTGCCTATTGTACTGGTGGACAGGGTGCTATGCCCTCTGCAGCCCACTGCAATCACACCATGCTTACTATCTGTCAACAATATGCAGGGTACTAGGAATGTAGCAGCAGTTTTCTAGGCAAGTATGTTTCTGTATGAGACATGGGTTCAGACTGTATTCCGGGTTAGGGTTGATTACTTTGTTCACCAGGCCTTTTATCACATGTAGGGTTATGGCTTGCCAACCCAGTCTCTTGGCTGATTGAAATCTGTAATCCTTGTCAGGTGGACATTGTGACATATAATATGGCCTCCATATAGTTAAAATACAAAACCCACTCCTCAACAAGTCCAGTTGTTAGACAGACACAGCCACCTCCACACAGGATATGACTGAGAAACACACATGCACACACCTGCCATGACTCAGAAAATAACTCCTACCTAACTAGTTCATCACACTACAGCATTACACAGCTATAGCATGCACTATAGAGATTACTAGGCTACAAGGTTCCCAGACATGTATTTCCAGGTGGGTGACATCAGCAGCCTAATCCTGAATACCTTGGCAAAGTTGGGTATGTGAATTGTATGGAGTGTGACTACTCTAAAAAGCATTGTTCTCTACTCAGGCAGATGAACACACAGACACAATTGCCAGGTCTGGGATTAGAACACCTAACTAACTACTTTAGTACACTACAGCAGTATGCGGTTACATGACACACTGCAGAGATTACTGGGTTACAGCATCCCCAGAGGTGTATTTCTAGGTGGGTGACATCAGCAGGATTGCCAAAGTAGGGCCAATGAATTGTAGTGAGTGTGACTAGCCAAACATGCAGTGCTCTCCACACAGGTATAGGAACAGACCCAAAAGCATCCCCAACTACCATGTGTGGGAATAGAACCCCTACCAGAGTTTTATATCACACTACAGCATTACACTGTTATAGCACGCACTGCAGAGATTGCTAGAGTACTCGATTCGCCAAAGGTATACTCCCCAGTGATTGACATCAGCAGGATTGCCAATGTAGGGCATTTGAATTGTATTGACTGTGACTAACCTAAATTACCACAATTAGTCTGTATGCATTAACTGCTGTCCTGGCCGGACCAAAATAACCCACCTTTGCAGGTCATGAACCCAGGGCCCTGTATATCATAGTCACAGTAACTAACCACTAAGCCATCACAACAGTACAGGAGACTGAGGTTTCACCACAGTAATCCCACTATAGGCTAATCAAAGTGAACATGTGAAAGGAATGTATATACAGTTGTCCATAAAAGACCTCTCCAAAGCCAACTTCATGCTACTCAAGGCAGAAGTGACAATGTTTGTGACACCCATGGAGACAGGAGCTGACAGTTCTACTGATGAATCCTGCACTAAGGTACTGTATGAGCACATCCACTTGTGCATGATTCCTGACATTCCACATGGAACCACAACGCTCACCTCCCAAATAAGCAAGCCAAGCTGGTGCCATTAACAGAGTATACAACAGAAGGTAGACACTGTTGAAGCAAAAAGGATACTCCAAGGATGCAAACAACTCCCTTACCAGCCACAATAAGACAATGAGATCCCTCAAGGAATCCTACAAAGCTGGTTATGTAACTAAAATCACCACAGATTCATTAGACAACCACACAGCATTCTATAGTTATGTCCAGAATCTAACTGGCAATGCTGAGAAGTGCTCTGAGCTACGACAGAATGACATTACACAGACTGCTCCCACAGATTGTACCAATATCCTGGCGAATTGGTTTAGTGCCACAGTCACCCCTTCTCACACCCAAAAGGGATCATGGCAATATGAACAGAGTTCCATTAGCCAGTAATCATAGCCACACAGGCAGAAACTGCACTATATACAGCTAAGAATACATCATCCATGGGACCAGACTGTCATGTGTAATCATAACCTTGCATCAGGCCTGGTACCCACTGAGTGGTGCACAGCTACAGTTATCCCACTCCACAAGGGGGGATCCACCTTGGATCCCTGGAACTACTGTCACATTAGTCTGGCGAGCCTGATCTGCATGGCCATGGAATGCACTATCAGGGAGGTTTGGAACACAGACATTGGCAACCCTCAAACACTGGACCACACACAGAGTGTTCTCATGGAGGGCCACTCTTGCCTCATGAAACCGATTGTCTGCTTTGACTCAGTCTGCAAAGCTGTTGAAGAGGGTAAGGCAGTGTACAACGCCTATGTGGACCTTGCCAAGCTCTTCAATACCATACACCAGTCTGGAAACATAGATTAGCATATTAATTCGGCCATACATCCCTATGCCACTCGATGGTTTGCCACATGGCTTACTGACAGAACCCAAACTGTAGGTGTAACCATCTCCAAACTCACCCCCAGACAAGTGACAGGTGGAGTACCTCAGGGTTCAGTCCTGAGACCACTGTTGTTTGAAATCAACATCTCTGTAGTACAGGCCAACAGTACGGGACTCTGGCTAACAAAGGTAACAGATGACTGCAAAATGGGAGTCATTATGAGCCTGACTGTACTGCATGATATGTTACTGATACCAGCCTGGCATCATACAGGTGGGATGGGATACTGTCAGCATCTTGTGGCCTTGTTGTGTAAGGTCCTGGTTATGGGATCTGCACCAGTTGGTAGTGTATTGCAGGGCAGACATGTTTGGCTGTGGTGGGGAATACCTATTCGTGCATGACATATGTTGTTTGTGCCTGTCAACCCCATTCATGGTATATGTGGGCATATATGTTTCTGCTATGTCCCCACCTTATCTACAGATGTGTGTCCATATATACCTATATAGATATAAATATCTGCTTACACGTATGTGGATATATATATATATATATATATATATATATATATATATATATATATATATACATACATACATTTGCATCTGTGTAGACATTAATATATTCTCACACACACATACATCTACATGTTGGAATACATTCTCTGTACTGTTGAATGACTGGGCAAGATGATATGTTTGTGAATACAGCAGGGTTACGTATATCTGAGATTGCTTAGAGGTAAATCACTTTGGCTATGGTGTGCATGGTCCTGGGCTCAAGCCTAGCAGAAGTTGTTTATTTTGTTGCTAGGCAGAACAAGGGCCAATGGATACAGAGTGATTAAGGCACTGTAAAGCAGTTGTAAGCCTGTTGTCAGGCATGGTATGTCTGTTGTGAGTCACATGTGAAGGCACCATAACTGGTGCAGGTGTCCATTGGGGAACATGGTGGAGGTGCACTGTGTGCATGTACATGCATATTGGACAGATAGCCAGGGTGACATGCCCTCTGTAGCCCACTGCAATCACTGCATAGTTACTATCAGTGGCCAATATGCAGTGTACTACCCACATATTTGCTGTTGCCTAGGCATGTGTGTGTGTGTGTGAGACATGGGTTGAGTGTGTGCTCTGGGTAATAGTGGGATTGCTAACTGTGATTGGCTGGCCTTGATGTCACATGTATGGGTATGGCTTTGCACCCCAGCCTCACAGCTAATGTACATCTGTTATCCCTGTATGGTTGACATTGTGATATAGAGTACGGCCAACATACAAAATATGCAAAATCCCCACTACATTGCCCACAGGTGTCACACACTTACAACCACCACTACAGAGGATACAAGTCACACACACACACACCTGTCATCTCTGGTATTGGAACCCCTACCTAACTAGTTTATTATACTATAGTAGTACGCAGTCATAGTACGTGCCACAGACATTACTGAAGTACCTTTTCCCCAAAGGTGCATATCACAATGAATGACATCAGCAGGATTACCAAAGAAGGGCATTTCAAGTGTACTGCGAATTTTACATTTCTTTTAAATGTGTTTACCTGCTGCTTACTTCCAGGAAAACACATTTACACTCACTTACAACTGGCTTATTCTGGCCTAAACAAAGTTATTAACAACCCTTGCAGGTCTTGAACCCTGGACCATGCACACCATAGTCACTGGACTTACCACTAAGCCATCTGCATTTTACACATGTTTCATGGTTTTTAGAATACACCGTTTACTACAGGCATTCCACAGTACTGAAAACACATGGGACAGTCACTTTGTGTACATATGTACAGTACCTTTTAATGTATTGTACTTTGTGAAATAACATAGACAAGTCTACATATCTACAACTGTTTTGAATGCATACTAAATATTTATATATATATATATATATATATATATATATATATATATATATATATATGCATTTCTGTGATGTGTACAAACACACACACACACACACACACACACACATATATATATATGTATATATATATATATATATATATATATATATATATATATATACACACACACACACACACACACACACACACACACGTTGATTGCCATATATATAAACATCTCTGAACACCCTTTGTGACACAGAAGGATTCCAAAGGAATTGAAGTTCCAAAAGTTAATAAATATTACCTGTGGCAGGCACCATTTTTAAAACTACAACCCACTCTGCTACAGGCCTCATGAGGAGCTCAGTGTTACTCCAGTAAGTGTTTTACAACTGTAAATGCCTATTTATGTTGAATTGTGTTAGATATTTTACAACTGTATATGTTTATGTTGAATTGTGTTAGACATCTAATATGATTTATGCTTTATTATTGGAAGTTACTATGGCATGCTAGCATTTTGTCTGCACCAAGTTGTTTTTAGTATAATAGTATGGTCTATTTGCATAGCTGCACCTTGTTCACTAATGTTATTCATGTAAATGTGCTGTGTGTAGACAGCTCATACTGGTGTCTAATTATTTCTATATAACTGTGCTGTTACTGGTGGATAGAATCACATTAGAGACCAAAGACAGAGTGATGCTCGCTATATTTTTATCTGTGACTGCATAACTGTCTGATGCGGTTTCTTCTAACAGATGATTTTCCAATTGGCTCAGTATCTCCATATACTAGTAGTTACAGTAGCTATTTGCTCAGTTTGTTTTTTGTAATCTTCATAATATATCTTTACCATCTCAAAAGTGCTTACTCCTCTCTGTACTCTTCTTTTCTAGACCTAACACCACTCTTAAGTATTCAACTGTGGTACCACCTTTATCATTCTTATAAGAAAAGTGCAGTCTGGGTCTGAACTGTCTGCAAACAGCTAAGGTTAACTTTGAGTATGTGTCTACCTGTTTGAGCCAATATTCATTTTCCCCTGGAGAGCACTGTGCTTTGGCTTGTAAGCAGACCCCCTCCCCCCCACACACACACACACACACTCATCTTCCACTTTCTCGCTTATTCCCTTCTGTTAGCAAATATTATCCATAACTGATCAATACTGTGTGTTTGTTAATTTAAACTGAGACCACAGTAGCCTACTGATACAAGGTTATCCTGTTTTTCCACCTGAGAAATGGTTAAGAAATGACTTACAGTTTCAGAGCAGTCCTTGGTCAATTCGGATTGTTTCTTAAACACAAACTTGTCTTTGCTTTGGCTCAACAGCAGCAGTACAAAAGAACTGCCTGCTCACACCCTTGTTCTCTCCCTCCCCCTTCTCTGTTTAATTACCTTAAGCCAATCCCAAAGTTAATAACTATTACCTGTGGCAGGCACCATTTTTAAAACTACAACCACCCTTTGTCACTATCATATGTTCATTTATTAGTTTACTCTGTTACCTGATTGTTTCCAGCCCTCTCATAAGAGCAACTAATAGGGTCGCTACCCGCTTCGCTCCCCACCCTGTCCCCAGTGGTCCTACCTTTATTACACTCACAATCCCCTCCCATCTTTCCAATAGCCAACCACAGAGCTAACCCAACACTACCTCCTCCATTTTCTCACTACTATCACACCTTCTCAACTAACATGTACAAGCATACCTTACCTATGCTCACTGCATGCACTCTCCTTGCATATCTTACATCCTACCAAAGCTCCATCATTCCCCCACTCAACCACTACCACTGTACTACTACTCACACCACCACTCATGTCTCACCCTCACTCAGCTCTCCTCCCACCAACTCAAGAACCATCCCTATGCACCCCCGCATATTCTACCAACTATATTACTCAAACATAAAGCATCCCTACAACTTAACATAGTATCCCTCCCACCATACCTATTACCCACAGAGCACAATCATAAAGGTTCCCTAATAAACAAACACATTCAAAAACTGAGAAAACTAATAACCACATGCATATCAAAACTAGCCCTAAGTGGAGACATCCACCCCAACCCTGGCCCTACCATCTCCAACCCCAATCCTCATAATCAGACTAGAAACCACAACTTCTCCCATATCACAGCCAATAGAAAGCCAAGTGACTTCCTTCTACTAAGCCTAAATATTAGAAGTATATCCAACAAAGTCCATGAACTCCATGCCACCATAGACTTGTACTCCCCAGATATAGTCATCCTGACAGAAACCTGGCTAAAACCTCACATTACCAGTGAGCAAATACTCCCTACTGGTTACGGCATACTAAGAGTAGACCAGCTAAACAAGAAAGGAGGCGGTGTAGCTATAATATTTAAACAGCATCTAAACATCCAGGTCTTAAAATCTTCAGCTCCACAAATAGGCAATGAAGAAATAATATATACCAACTTCAAAATAAACCAAAACAAAACCATCAACATAATTGGATGCTACTTCCCACCTGGCCAAAACATCCCTCCACTAGAAAACCTCCTCAGCTGGTCTACCCACCATCTCCCTCAAGAAACTATCATTTTAGGTGATTTCAATATTGACTGGCAATCCTGTTCTGGCAACAATCCAACCCATCATATAAACCTTCATGGCTTCACCCAACTAGTCCAGTCGCCAACCAGGATAAATAAAAACTCCAGCAAGCACACTACCCTGGATTGGATACTAGTCAGTAAGAGCCCCCAGTCATATATAACAGGCTGCTTATCAAATAGCCTCAGTGATCACTCCCCAACATTCCTACTCAAAAAATACCTATACCAAGCTAAACCTGTCATCTACCGTCAAATACATAAAAAACTAAACTTTAACCCACTCACATTCATCTCATCCCTCAAAGAATGTAACTGACATTCCCTAAAGTACCTCAGTCTTGATGACGCAGTTGAATTTTTAATACTACCTTCCTGAGCATCCTTAATTACCATGCCCCCATAAGACTTTCCAGAACGAAAGCATAACCCTCCCCATGGCTACAGAAAACCATTAAGTCAGAAATGAAAAACAGGGATAAAGCCTGGGAGCACTGGCGCAAAACCAAAACCCCCTCAACTAGACAGAAATTCCTAGAACTATGCAATAGAGTCAAAAAGCTAATAAAACAGGACAAATTCCAATACAACCAGTCTGCCCTAGACTCCTCACAACACAGTCCCAAACAATTCTGGTCCTCCATAAATTCCATCCTTCACCCAGGTAAAGTCAGTACCCCTCCTCCTAACATCCCTCACTCCTCCAAATGTATTGCTACCTCATTCAACACACACTTCACACAAACCATACTATCACTAGCTAAACAACACAACCCCCCCCCTCCAACCCACACCTTCAACTAGTAATCTCCCCACTGCCTTCTCTTTTTCTCCTGTACCGACCTCCAACATAAAAAAACTCTTAACTAAACTTAAGCCCACCAAATTAGCAGCAGACAACCTCCCAATTGAATACCTACAAATCACAGCTGATGCTCTGGCCTACCCAGTATCCATCTTGATTAACTGATCTCTGTCAGAAAGTTATGTTCCCACACTATGGAAAGTATCACATATAATTCCCCTCCACAAAGACGGCCCCTCCACAGAACTAACCAATTACCACCCCATAGCTATTCTCTCTCCACTCTCCAAAATACTAGAAAGATGCATACATTCTCAGGTCTCAGACTACCTCCTACTAACAACCTCCTTTCCAATACTCAGCATGGTTTTCGACCAAACCATAGCACCACCACTGCCTTACTCTCCTTTACTACCACTATCCTTCAGCATAAAAACAATGGCTATCTCTCCTCTGCTACTTTCCTAGACCTATCTAAAGCATTTGACATGGTCCCACACAAACAATTAATCTCTGTCCTCAATAACCTATCCTTCTCTCAATCAGTCACCAACTGGTTTCAGAGTTACCTCTCTGACCATCAACAATCCATTGTATGACAGAATGACATATCTCCCCAACTACCTGTCTCCATAGGGGTTCCCCAAGGATCCATCCTTGGACCCCTACTCTTCTCTGTTTTCACCAATAATCTAGCCTCTGCCACCAAACATGGTGCACTCATACAATACGCAGATGACTCAACCATCATCTGCTCAGCCCAGTCCCTACCCAAACTGCAAAAAGTCACACAGGAAGCCTTTTCTCTGTTGAAACTTGGTTATCCAATGCCCAATTAATGCTCAACCCAAACAAAACTAAACTACTCATCTTCCAACCCACCAAACATACTCAAAACAACTCTCACTTTAACATCATAGCAAAAGACAACACCACTATATAGCCAACTGAACACACCAAATTGCTAGGAGTGGAAATAGACAATAAACTAAAATTTGACATTCACATATCCATGACCATAAAAAAGTCCACAAAAAACTAGGAGCATTATACAGAAATAAGCAACTTCTCACCAAAGCAGCAAATATTTCAATAGCAAATTCCCACCTTATCTCCACACTACTTTATGCCTCTCCAATATATACCAACCTAAGGCGATGCGATCTAAACAAGCTAGAGACCTGTTACAACAAAAATCGCCAAATTTGCCACAGGGGCATCCTACCATAGTCACCACTGTCTCTCACTTGCTGAACTGGGCTGGCTTGAACTCCCTCACCTCCTTCAATGGTATCAACTATCACTCGCCCACAAATTAGTAAACCATCCACTAAATGTCCCATCCCTCCAGAATCTACTCCAACCCTAACGCACCACCAGGCTACTAAGATCCAGCAACAAAAATCACTTGCATATCACTAAAGCCAATAACTCTGCTGGTGAAGCACTATTCTCTTGCACCATAGCCAAATTATGGAACTCCCTCCCACCCACAATTACCTCCGTAAGATCATGCACCCACTTCAAAACTTTACTAAAAGCGCACCTAAAAACATGCTGGCTATGCCCTTGCAAGTCCAACTAATCACTCACCCCATCCAACCACTACCTTTCTTTCCACCCCACTAACTACCATGATTATAGCAAGCTCAGATGCTCATAAGCCTAGTACTTATTATACAGCAGGAACTTCTTATTGTAACATTTGTTAATGTCTGTTATGTACTTTGCAGATAAAGATTCTAGTTGTCTACTGATGTACTATGTTTTTCATCTGTAAATATGTTTGTAGTTAATTGCTATGTTAAATTGTTAATCACTATGTAATCCAATGTAACTACTGTCTGTTTATTTTAACTGTGGAGCTTTTCTCCCCGGGCCTCCGCTTAAAATGGACCTATGTCCAGTCGGACACTCCCGGTCAACAAATGTAAATAAATAAAATAAATAAATAAAAATGAAGTGTACACAAAACACAGGTAACTCTTGCATTATAACATTTAAATTTTAATTAGTTCACCAGAGAAGGGATGGTTGTTGTGTATGTGGAGTTTGGGGTGGGGACTGATGGGGTAAGGAAATACACCTCAGGGATTGTAGAGTTTGGGGGGAATGATGGGTAAGGAAATGCACCCCAGGGATCACTTCTGTTTCACTGCTCGACAGTGGCACAGGAATATAACATACCCAACAGTAGTCATTCTTGACTGTCTATTATTTTCTATTCCTACCTATGTAATATTCTGTAGACTCCACTCACCACAGATGACTACCATGGTGTGAAGCATGTTAAAAGACATAACACATGTGTATGCCTGGCTACAGGGTAGTCACACACACAAACACTTGCCAGTATTGTGCTTACAGGTCTTGCCTATGTAAAGGTTACTAGTAGAGTGGTAAGCAGTTGGGGGATGTGGCACAGAACCCATACAATTACAGTTAATCTGATTCTGCGTCTGAACTGGGTGATATCACAGTAATGATTACTTGGAGTGGGGAGGGGGAAAAGGGTGGTTTAGCAGATGACAAGGATAAAGGCCAGTGCAAAAGGTGGTTTCTTTTTGGAAAGCAGTAAAACCCACTGTCATGACAGGATGCAGACACAAATACATACACACACACACACACACACACACACACACACACACACACACACACACACACACACTCAGGGATTTGCAGACACACACACACACACACACTTGCCAGTGGTGGGATCAGAACTCCTGTCTATCTACAGATCACTATTACAGCACTACACAGTTATGAGACGCACCACATAGATTACATATTTCCAGGCAGTCAGAATGCCCTTCTAAGATTGAGGACATCAACAGGGATACTGACAGTTAAGATGTACATAGCTGTAAACCTGTGTGTTTAAAGTAGGAATCCATTACAACCTGTATGTACAAACAAGACATGTCATCTGCAGGTAAGACATAGGTAGGCCCGAGAGGTATATTTGTAGCACAACAAGCCCTGTACTGGAGTATGTCCATCTGTGGAATGGACTACTACTATCACTATACAGGGTTACAGTGGGCATGCTCATACACTTAGAATCACAGGACTTGTTTGGATGCATTGACTCCAATTACACAAGGTGACAGTGGGCATGCTCATACACTTATTAGCACATGGCCATTTGGGATGCACTCTGATTCTAACTACAGAAGGCTACAGTGGGCATGCTCATACACTGATATGTACAGAACATGTTGTAACTGACTCCTATTGTAAACACACAGGTTTACAGCTATGTACATCTGAACTGTCAGTATATATGCACATCATACAGGTTTACTAACGTATACCTGTATGTGGCCCATAAATGAAATATCTGTGTCTGTACTGTGTGATACACATGCATGCATGTACATGAAGTACTGCCATATATATATGTGAAGCATGCACAATCATGCATGTGTGGAAGTGGCATACAATTGGTTAACAGGGACACACAGGTGGATGCAAAGTACACCATGTGTCACACACATAGCTGCCCTGAAAGGCATACATTGATATCAGGTAGTGGACAATGGCATCATAGTTGGAACAGTGGCATGTGCAAACATAATATGTGAGCCCCATTGTCTAATGGTACTGAGGTGCAGGTGTCAAGATGACCTCGCCTGCCTGTGTTAGTAGTTGTCATTATTAGCAGGACTGTTCCACTAAGTATATCTCACATTGGTCACCTACACAACGTCTGCTGCTATCCGTCACCTTAGATGTAGCATTTGATACCAAGCACAATGCTGCCACTCGCAGTGATGTCATGGTACGAGTGGCAACTGCTTCACCAAAACAATGAGCCAATTTCCTGCTGTATTTATGAGGTTGTCCAGTGTCTGTCATTCCGGGATGACATGAGTGAAAGAAGACAAGCCTTTGTCATATATCACATGTAGCCATCATTCAAGGGAGTGTGGATAATATCTAGGTTGCATTTACCCATATAGTGCCATTCCAAGGCAAATGTCCTAAACACAAAAGTAATACCCTGACACCTACAAGACAATTGCATTGGATGCTTATTCTAACCAGTGCTAGATGCGTGGCTTTCATAATCCACTTGCTCAATGTAGCACCTACAATGGAGAATACTGACATCTGTGCAGTGAGGAACACCTGGCTGAAGGCTCTGTAGTGCACAATAGCACTACCACCATATAACTCAGATCCAAACATATGGGCCATAATACTGGTATGGACCACTCCAGGTGGTGGTGTCCCCATATTCATAAAGTCTACTCACAAGTAAAGACCACTACTCCAACATAATTCATCACAGATGAGTCAGGTACAGCTGACAGTGGCAAAAGCTGCATTCTAGCTTGTATCCTCATATACATCCCCCACCCTGTCTTCAGACTACCAACACACATCCATACATGTGGTATGAAATATTATGGTGCAACAACAAATAACCTTCGACTGGTGGACTGTACCTAGCCCTACATCAACTGTGCAAAGTACCCGTGTACTGACACAGCTGCATAATGTGTTATGCAATTCAATAATACCACTGTTTTTAACCAGGTCAGTTGTACACATACCAGGGTCCCTTGGATGTTGTCAGCAGTAACACAGTTGACTGTTGCTATACACCAGTAAACAACACCCTCATAGTCGGATATGACCTAGACATACCTGCCCGGATATGTACATCCCACACTCATACACCATACATGAAAATACCATAGCTGTTGTTGTCCTTTGTACATACAGGTGGCTACATTCATTACACACATGCAAATGGAAGATAGGTCCATGGCTGCTGAATGCTAACAGTACATAAGGTTTTATATCTATGTTGACAGAGGTAATAATCCCTCTCTACTGGTCACCCATGACACCTATCATGTCATACAACAATCCATGTGGCATGTATGTCATTAGACATGTCCACCAAATGTAATGCCTACAAACATACCCAAATAACAGGACCGTAGGCCTTAGTAAACATGACCTGTATTGACAGATTCAGGGAAATACAGCTATGCTCTGTATGTTCCTGAGTAGTAACAGGTGATATGTCCATGACATGTACAGCTATGTGTGACCCACAGCTCCTACATAAACCCCATGTCAACAATTGCAAGCCATGCATGCTGTGTGCTGTCTGGACATGCATCTTATTAACACAATAGCCACAATGTGCTGGGGTGAGATGTTTATAAGCCACAGACCTCACACATGCTTGAACAAATGTAATGCCTAGCTCAAACAGAGCACATTGCTGGCACTCTTTCAGTAATCATGAGGTGTGTGTGGCAAATATGAGGTGTGTGTGGCAAATATGATGTGCTCACTGTTGACCATTACAGTGCCCTAGCTTCACAGTGGAACTGTCAACTAACAGTTTGTGGCATCATGACATGGAATTTTGCTGTGTGTGTCGCTTGCTGATATGTGCTGTTGGCATAAATGTCCACTTAGCTACTTAGTGAAGGTGGTTGTGTGTCCTACCGGTACATGAATAGAACATCCAATATGGTTTAATGCTCAGCTAGGTTTCACACATGGTGCGGGGAAGGTGTGGAATGTATCCTCTTGACCTGATAGCCCACTTACTGATGGAGACTGCATATGTGTACATGTATTGATGTGTGTTTGGATTCCATGTGTGTGGAGTGTCTGATGTTTGAATGTGACTGTTGTCTTAGTACAGCATGCAGTTGCAATGCAGCCACAACATTGCCAAGTGTATATCGTGATATGCTCCAAGTACAGTAAGCTGTACTTTAGGTATGGACAGATGTTTGGACATAACTACTAAGTAGTTGGGCTACTTTACAGATTAATGATTACTGAAGACAGCTCGCAGGTGTGTTACAACCATTCCTACAATAACCTGTGTAACTGCTAAGCTCTGGTGTTAATTGAAGGGGAAGACACACAAAGTAGAATGCAGTAAGGGTGACACTGAAGGCAAACCTCTTGACACCTGTAACAGAAACACCTCCCCTGTGCATATATTGTGCATATGTCAGCACAGCTGGCAAAGGTAAAAGTCAGTAAGCTTTGTAGTGCGTGCGATAGTGCTGTAACTCTGTAATATCTATCATGAGATAGGCAGGTGTTTGATTCCCAGTACTGGCAGATGTGTGTGTGTCCATATATGTCACGTATGGTGGGGAATACATCCCCAATGTCTTTTACTCTCCTGAACACTGTTGTACACATCTGTACAGAGTGAAGTGTAGAAAGCAAGACATAGGAAGGGGTTTGAATCTCACACATGTCAAGTGTCTGTATGTGTGTGACTTAGGTGTATAATCTTTGTGAATGCCACAGTGTGTGTGTGTGTGTGTGTGTGTGTGTGTGTGTGTGTGTGTGTGTGTGTGTGTGTGTGTGTGTGTGTGTGTGTGTTTGCTTATGGCTGTCTGATCCCTGGAGTGAGGCTGTATTTTACCATATTCAAATGATAAAAACCCCTCCCCACATCCACTCACTGCAATCTAGTATCCCTGTTGATGTCATCAATCTTAGAAGGGCATTCTAACTGCCTGTAAATGTGTCAGCCCTGGAGTGAGGCTTGTTTTACTCTACTGATATACCCCCTCCCCACATACACTCACTACAATCTAGTATCCCTGTGGATGTCCTCAATCATAGAAGGCCATTCTGACTGCCTGTAAATGTGTAATCTCTGTGGCGTGTCTCATAGCTGTGCAGTATTATAATAATGATTTGTACATGGGCAGAGGTTCTAATCCCAACACTGGCAATTGTGTGTGTTTCTGTGTCTATGAATTCCTGAATATATGTGTGTTTGCATCCTGTCATGAGAGCGGGTATAACTGCTTTCCAAAGAGAAGCCACCTTTTTAGCTGGCCTTTACCCTTGTCATCTGCTGAACCACTCTTTTACCTCCTCCCCGCTCCAGGTAACTATACCTGTGATGTCACCCAGTATAGATGTGAGGCTCTGGCCACAGTAGCTTACTACACAGCTATCATGCTCTTGGACCATTAGATCAGTAAACATGTTTGAAACTTGGGAGATTATAACTGTGATGTGGAAGCTACAAAGTGCATGCAGGTATTGTCATACAGACCTGTGAGTAGTCTAAAGTTACATATGGGACACTAACTGACAACACTGACATCCCCCTTGTAGTCTCTATTGACACATTTGTCACATGCAATTACACCTGCAAGAGGAAGGCAGAACATCAAGATCAACATGCAGTTACTGGTGTTACACATGATACATACTGTCAACAGTACAAAATGCATTCTAAAACTCTAGTATATAGTATGTCTGCTGCCTGTCAACACTACTCAACAATGGTAATCTACAATTGTCTACCTAGTATGTTCACCCTGTGCATCAGACCATATGACCATGTCCCTGCACCGATGGTATGGATGACAGGGATGCGGCACAGGCATCATCATATGCACAGGGTGATAATGTTTGCCAGAGGCCTAGGCTGCACCAATGGATGACATCATGTGTGTGGGTTAAGGCCTTTTATCTCATTGGGCATGTGTGGATGTTATGCATGTGTGTGTTGAGGTGCCCTACATTTGTTTCTGGTGTGCATGTGTATGTATGCACACTGGTCTGGCATGTGGCTGGCCTACACAGGAGTATTATTGTCAGCTGCAGATGGTACAGGGCAGGTTGTACAGTTCACGGTGTCTGGCCACAGCCACTTGACCTGCGCCTGGCAGGGGTTGAACGGCCACTACCAGGCAGAGGTCCAGATTGGGTACTGTCTGATGACACGTCCACCAGAACCGTGTCCCTGTTGGTACTGTCCAGGACCATGTGCACATGGCCTGCTGTGTCCTGGTATGGACAGCACAGCACCAGCTGTACTGCTGCTGCTACCGCCACTATGGGAGTGGGCATGTGAAGTAGCATGTTCACATACATCTTCAACAGTTGGTGTAGCTGGCCTACGTCCACGTGCCTGATCCCTTACTCTTACCAGATGTTCTAGCACTGACATTCCACGCTCGAGGATCAACATGCCACTGTCAAGGACTCCCACCATGTCACACAATCATCCATCCAAAACATCTGCAAGCTGATGGTGAGCATTTGCAATTGCCTGGATGTTGTCAGTTAAGGAACGGACAGCAGCCTTCTGAAGCCTCAGACCTTCTCTGTTGTGCCATTCAAAACGTGCCTGTGCCTCCATTACAGCCTGAAACATGCATCTGGTGACACCAGCTGACGTGCTATGTCTTGCAGGGGCATGTTGGCCAGAAGCCCCCTATAAGCAGCCCTGGGCACATGCCTGTGTGGGACATCACTAGTCAGTTGGCTGGGATCATGGCGTACAGACACACCTTCCATAGTCTCCACACTTTCCTGTTTCATGCTACCACCCACCACCTGTCCTTCCACTATGGCCATTGGTGATGGGGTATGTGTAGGCATGACAACTGTGTGTGGTGATGAGGGGGATACAGGTGGAATGCCAACCAATGGCACAGACTCAGCCTCTTACAACCCTGCCTGTGCCTCAATCATACTTTCATCATCACTGCTAGAGTCTGTGGGGACACTAACATCAGGTGGACTGCAGGAGGCCAACACACCTACATCAACACCTGTGAGGGGCAGACTAGAACTGTACATTACCAGTTATACATCACAGTACAGACACAGAGACAGACACACAGGCAAACACACAGACAGACACATGATATGGCACCCAATGGCATGCAACAAGCATGTGATATGGCAGAAGACATTCACCTTAGACAATTATACTGGTAGTTACCATACATCCCTGAGTTGCACACAACAGCATGCATGTGTTATGGCAGAAGGCATGTAGCTTATACAATTATAGTAGTAGTTAGCATACATCCTTGTGTTGCACAGTTTGTGTTAGTAGGTTTTTCCCCAAACCTACAACACAATGAATGCACTATGCACCATTGCACTGCACTGCCATGTTTTGTGCACCATACCCCACATTGTAACAGACCATTGCTGACCTGGGTACATCTGCCAGTGATGCTTTGTGTTGGTCACTGCCCCTATGTGTGAGGAGGACATGAGCAGAAGGGTATGTTGAGTGAATACTATGTTTGCCAGAGCCCTAGCTTGCATATCTCCCCATAAACAGTGCCTGTCTGTTCAACATTATTCCTCTTACCCCTGAGCTGAGTCTACAGACAATGTGCATGTGGCTGTACACACATGTTTGACATGACTGCCCCTACTTTGCAATGGTGCCACAGACCAGCACAGTATAACAGTACACCAGCCAGATGTGTGGCATATGACCTTGCCAATCACATGTAGTATGACATGTATTCTGCTGAAGTGATTAATGAAATGCATACATGTTTAACACAATGGTGTCCTTTCAAATATACAGTGAGGTATTGGTGTCCCAATGCAGGGATATGTTATATTAGCATGGACCTTTAGCTGATGCAATGTTGTCAGTCCACCCTACAGATATACAGTGACATACTGCACATTGAGCTGATGTGCATAGCCATTGCAGGGCATCATGTCGCTTCACTATTGCTATACAGTGTGAGTTACAGACACAATTCATAGCCTTGACTGTGTTCAGATACAATACATATCTAATGTGGAATGTGACCCACATCACTGAGGTGTATACACACTAAACCCTAATGTGGAATGTGTGACACAGGTCACTGAAGGGTATACAGATGACACCCCTGCACATCTGCAATCATATTGCGGATGCCTGGCAACTATGCCCAGACATGGGTAACTTTGCAGTATGCCATGTTCCACATGCCATCTGTGTTCCTCACACACACATGAGAAGCAACCATAACAGTGATGTCTGGCACCAGCAAGGTCAATGTACTGTATCTGTGGCCTGATGTGGTTGTATGTGTATGTTGTGAAACACCTGTATGTATTTGGATACTGTATAGGTTAAAGCTTTCATGTTGTGACACACTCAAAATGTTCAAGACATGTTTTGTGGTGCTTTGATTTCATGCCTACACAGCCCTGTATGATGTTTAGTGTGTCCCATCTGCAATATAACCATTACACAAAGGCCATAGTTGTATTGTGTTGAGCCGATGTACAACAAGGTGTACACACATGTACATCCCTTCTACTGTCTGTGTTGCTTCATGTCTCTGGCCATCCTCCATGGCCATGTGTAAACATGTTTTGTCCAATGGTTCGGATGGGCATCTATTTCATATGTCAGTGTTGTCCCATATGACATACACCCGTAGATGTCATATGCTCCACTTAGGACAGGTTTATGCAGTTAAAGGGTGGTATGTTTGGGATGTGAGATCATGTTTTGTAGGATAGTTAACCAGTGTTGCAGTCAGCCCACAAAATGTCATCGACATGTCAGATAGTAGATGACTTTGTGTGACATTCATAGCAAGGGTATATTCCACAAGGGTGACTCCTGTCGGTTTGTCATAATCCATCTCCAAAACATATAGAGTGTGTGCACACATATGCTCACTGTATAGTACTGTTTATATTCCCCACATGTGTGATGCTGATCTGTAGTACATGTCCCTACAGTGAACCACACATCTGGCAATGACAGATTGTAAGGTTTAGTGTAGATGTTTCATATAGTCTTCAAATATTCCACATGGGTAACCACTGTGATGCATTGCAGGTCTGACCTGTATATATTAACAGGATCACCATGCATTATGTGTACGTGTGTTAAATGGCCACATGGCAGATAGCATGCATTTAATATGATCTGTGCGTTATCAAGCCTGATAAGTAATAACAAACTCACCAGCAACAAGCTGCTGCCACTGCAAAATGCCAGAGGTACCTAAATAGGAGTGTCAGAGTGGTAAGATCATTATCCACACCTGTGTGATAGCTACAGGGTGCAATGTGCATGTTGCCACATAAGCCACTACAATAGACTATACTATGCAGTATGCACATCTATGCATACATACAGTAGCAAACTATAGTATGTGGCATGTGTGCATACATGCCTTGCATATGATGTTAAGTTAAATATTGTACAGTAACACGTGTATCTATATTAAATATAGTTGTGTTATATGTGCAATAGTGACGTACCAGCCAACTCCTGGCTCAGTGGTTGTGAGACACCCACCTCCACAATACCAGCTGAAGCTTGTGGATGGAGTTCTGCAGGTGTCCCCAGTTTGGCCAGGAGCTCCTCAGTACGTGTGAGTGGGGGCTGGGTGAGTGGCTCCCCCCACCTGTTGCAGCTTGTTCCCTGGCGATTGCGCTTACATGCTGTTTTGCCCGTCTAATTAAGTCACTTCAGTGTCAGCGCACCTGCTGATAGGTGCGAATGTGGCCACCAACATCATTTACTCTCCTGCAAAGTTCCTCCCACTGGGCATCCCGGTGCTGTGCATCCTCTTGCACATGTCTGAAAAGTGTCTCATGGTTGTCAAGGAGGTATGGAATGAGGACCTCATCCTGCATGCGGCTGTACGGTGGCAGCCTGGCACGCGTTATACCTGGCAGACATTATGACAATGACATGTCACAGTAACTCACAGAGTAGTACAAATGTACAGCTGCGCATACATGTGTATCACATTTATTATAATTACAAATATGGCTTTGCAAATCTGCATGACACTAACAGTACTGACATGTTTAACACACACATTTGACACTTACTGGTGATTTCATGTTATCACCATATATGTGTGTGTCAAGTGATGACATTGCTCATACTCCATGTGGATGTTGTCTTGATGCGGGCATGTCTGTTTGCCTGCACTGGTGTCTTTACCTATTAGCACATGCCTGGATGTGTTGACATTAATGCAAGAGACCTTAATGCTTTGTATATGTCACATATATGGTCATACACAGCCTTAAGGGACATGACCTGTGACCCTGCAGACTTGCTCACAGCAAGCTGTACATGTATGTGTTTTGCCATATACATCTACATGGCACTGTACAGCAGTATAGAATTCTGCCATGTATTACCTGTGTTGCACATGTGAAACACATGGGACAATGGCTAGCTTGATGGTATTTGCAGGGTTGGATATCAACTATAGCATGTATGGTCATTGTGAACTAGTAGGCTATATGCCCTGGGCCATGTATGAGCATAGGCTGAAAGATTATCTAACTGTAGCCAACAGACAGGTAACCTTCAGTGGCCAGTTCAAGCAGTGCCACAGAACTGATCCACAGGTTTACTGATATATTTGCCATGCGGTCATCACACCATGTCTCAAAGAGGGGTAATGTGCAGCTTTGCTGGACAGGGATGCATAGTATGGCAGGAGTATGTAAAATGTATGGGACAGGGATCTGTCAGGCATGTTATGATCCTTATTATACCTTTAAAATTATGTAACCCTTACTGTATTGCTTATGGAGCGTTTCTCCCCGGGCCTCCACTAAAAACGGGCACTTTCAGGCCCAGTAGACTTCCCTGGTAATCAAACTGAAAATAAATAAATAAATTGTACTAGAAAGGTGGATGTCCATGAAGTATGTGTTGATTTGAAATCAGGATGTGTAAGTGTAGCATGTCCAACATCTCTGGGTTGGACATGGTTTTATTCAGGGTAGGCATCATGCTACATAGTAGAGCTAGTGTTTGGGAAGGCTGGTGTAGGCCATCTGAACATGGTCAATAACACTTAAAGGAAATATGTGATCTATTACTGGTCAATTGAGTGTTGAGTATGGGTGAACAATGATCTCTATATTCATGGATTGCACCCTGTCATGATTAGGGATGCCACTTACGACTACCTGACTGGTGTGTTGAAGTTACTATCAAAGGAAAGACTACTGTTCAGCTGCATCCCATGCACACACAGTTTCCATAATGTTGCCTGGTGCCTAGGTGGTAGTTCATTGGTGCAGGGTTTATAACATAGGGGATGACAATGCAATACTTTGCAGTGAGATTGTGGCCATACATCAGACATCACACATCCGACCCACAAAGGCCCTTCTGTATGTTGCTCACAGCACTCATTGAGTCAACTATAGCTCCTAGTTCATAGTCATTTGCAAACTTCAGTAGGCAGATGCCTTCTGTGTTAGTCTGTGTGGTATAGATTTAGATAACAAAGAAGGGGAGTACCAGGACTGAACCCTGTATTACTGTAGTTGGCACTGGTTTGCTGTGCTTGTATTAGTTGGACACCGTCTGTAGTGTTGGTTCTGCCAACGGTCCAGTTTGCAACTAATCATGTGACATAGGAATATACACCTAGTTTACTGGGTGTAGCTGGAACCCAGTATGGGTGATGGTGTCCTAAGATCTGGCAAGGTCAAGATATGCTGTGTGAATCAACCTTACTGTCATCTACATCTGTACTGACTGCATCAAATAAGTTGATCAAGGTCCATGACCTTACAGACCAGACTCAGCAGGGTAGTAGTTCACTATTTCCCATTATCAGTGATGTCTTCCCCTTTGTGGGGTGTGATAACTGTTGCTGTGCACCATTCAGTGTGTACACAGCCTGACATGCAGCTATGATTGAACATGATGTGTAGGTGGAGAAAAATTGTTCTGATGTTTGTGTAAAACACACCCTGTGATGTTGACAGGTCCCATGCAAGCTGTATGTATGGCTTTAGAGAGTGCAGCTTGTACCTGCATAGTTGTTATTACAGAGACTCTGTAGTGTACATGAATATATAAATATATGTACCTGTTGGGGGGGAGGTAAGAGTGGGTTTAAGTTATCACAGACCCTATCAGGATGAACAAGTGCTACTTCTGTAGGTGCAGTACTTCTCATGCCATAGTGCTGTGAAGCAGGGCAGGTGTTGTCATTGCCATTACGATTCATGACACAGCTATAGAGTGCTCTGTGGTTGGCCTCACAATATGTGGCTGATTAGTTTCACAGTGGCCTTGTGTGGTCTTATATGGTGTATCTAAATCTTATTGAGGCTGACCAGGGATCACCTCCACTCATGTATGTTCACTCTCTTGCAACAGTTTCTACCTTCTGTTGTACAGTTTATGGCAGGGTATCACCAGTTTGCCTTCCTGTTTATGTTTGGTTGAATCTTGGTTCTGTTTCAATAGCACAATCACTGCACTAATGTGCATGCTTAAAGTGCATTTGTGGAGGATTCAGCATTTGCACATGCATTGTCCATCTGCATGGGTGCCATGACATTCACCACTTCTGTCTTAAGAAGCATAACATTGACTTTGGAGACTGACTATGTGTAACATACTGTTTTCCCTGTTTGTGTGACTATCGTGATCCAGGTCATTGTGGTGATGAAATCCAGTATGCACTGAGCACAGGTGTTGGTACATGAGGAGTCTTCCCAGTTAATAGTGGGATAGTTGAGAGTAGCTATTATTATGGTTTTCTGTCTCAAACCTAATATTCCCCATTACAGCACAATATGACAGTTGGGAATTCAGAGGCATGGTGGGTGATCTGTAGCAAGGTGCAATTTGGATTCCACTTTGGCACAGAGGCAGTTGCTCAGCATAATGCATCTGAAGTTATGCAAGTGCAACTAGCCTGGGGGTGTACATATCCTTCAGGAATATGGACACACCTGTGGCCTGTGTGTTCCAATAAAGGTTAATGGCCAAGAGGTGATGTATGTGTTATAACATGGTCATGCAGGGGTGCTCTCTGGAGCCTTGAACCACATCTCAGTCAGTGCACAGATATGCTACCCATGTTAAGGACTGACATAAATGAGTCCATATTGAGTTTCCAAAATGTATCATTGAGTAGCTAGACATGCAATTTATTGCTTGGCTGTCCCTGTTACAGCAGTGGAATTGTCACTTGAACCTTGCATGATGAAGGCACTATAGGGGAAGCATGAGCCCCAGCCAGTATCCAGATTCCCAGGGGTGACATATGCAGGCCCTGTCTGGCAAAGCATCATGGTCTGTCAATCATGTTATCCCAGTCAGAGAAATACTGGATACCCTTTGGATTACACCAGTACATTAGACAATTGGAGAATACAATCCTTTTGTCCCTGTACTGCAGTATCATTCTGGGCAATGGCAGACTGCTACCCAGGCCTTGGGACATACCTGCATGGGCTATAAGACCTCACAGTTCCTACATGTGTGTTTCCATGCAGTCCAGGCTACGGCATCCCAGGTCCTGCACAACAACATGGAATATGCCAGAGCCATGTGTACAGTTCAAAATGTGGTCTGAGTGTATGGGTATGTAGCTAATCATGGCAGACAGGCAGCTGACAGTATGTTTGCCCTCATATAGCTTGGTGTGTGACATAGTACTGGACTTTGCATTCACATATGAGTACTGTTGGGCATGTTTCTGGCCACGTGTTCTGAGGAGTGGCACAGTTTTGCAACCTATGTCATACAGTTTGTGTATTTTGTTGTCTGTCTATTCCAGCTTGGGAGGTCCCTTGCTTGGCAAGATACTTGGAAGCCTCTGTGAATGTGTGTGCTTTCTGGTGGTATGTGTGGGTGTCCTTACTGTGTTCTAGTAAAGGTATGTGTTGAGTGTGGTGATGAGATGCATGTGTTAACCTACACCGCATGACTGTCCAGTCCAGTCATGGCTGTAGAATGGACTGCCTTCCAGCTTGCCTCTGTAGCTGCATCCCAGACAATATGTGGGGTGTGGTGTTAGGTGGGTTTGGCAGTGTACATGGCATAGAGATTACATTGCCACAGGATGGCCACATACACAAAGCTGACATTACTAAACACCAGTAGCTGACTAGTGGACATGCCTGTATAAGCATTCAGTACTACAAGTACCATGTACTGTATTTAGTTTACTTATTGCTTATGAAGATGTGTTAGATGGTGATGCTGACAAGTACATATTTGAGTTATGGATGTGAAACCACTGGCTATTACAGAAACATAGAAGCTAACTTTAGCAGCAATCCTCATCCGAGGAGCACATCACATCCTGATAATTGATTACAGATGATGCAAGTGTCAACATGTCTGTATTTTTTTCCTGGGTATATAGACACATATCCACCAGAACCATGAGGTCTGTTGGGCACTGACACCCACTCCACAAACAGAGTCAAGTATCAATAGACTCTGCTGCCACTATCAACATGATCAGGATATAATCAGATAGTGTAAGCCATCACCTATGAAGCAGCCATTACACATGGGCACCAGTCTCCTACATCTTACACTCCTACTGCAGATGTTACACAAGAGTTAAAGATGATATGCAACTTGTTTCATTACCAGTACTGTGCACAACCTTATATACAGTATTTGGAAGCAGCTGTTAGGTTGGCAATGAGAGGTTAGGCTACACAAACATGAAAGTTCAACCAGTGGGTCTCTAGTCTCAATATCCACTCTATGTAGGTGTGCACATAGCCATTTGGCCCAGCCCTGTAAGAAGGGTCACAACACATTTGCATAACATGTACACATGCACAGCTGTTATTGCTTGCAAACGATACTGGAGAGGTGGATATTACATGTCTTATGTGCATGGATAGTTACCTAGCTTTTCCAATTGTCTTTGCTATCATGCTGCTAAACTGTCAGATGAATACAATTCATATGTATCCTGTTATTGAGTATTGTAATTGCCAACAGACATAACTAACATTTGCATAACATACCACAAATGCTATGTACAATGGAATACAGATGAGACAGATCTGCCTAGGATACTGGACATTACACAGTTATTGGCTCATTATCCCACAATGCAAATCATATTTGCAAAGTAAGCCCACCTTTGACATGTTCATCTCACTAATACACCCATACATATGTCTACTGTTACAATATATCAACATATACTATCCCCTGTTATAGCACATACTTGTTGGACCAACCCTGACACAGACAGTGGCTGGAAAAGAATTAATGAATTCCAAGCCCAAATATATCATCCCTTGTGGTGTATGAGGAGTTTGACTTGTGACCTACAGCAGTACACACATAGAATACTACAGGCATAACTACTGCTCAACAATACATTACTACAAGATAGCTATTTCCACTATATGCATTGATCACACTGTAATTATTACAGAACAGGTACTACATACACAGACATACTGCAATTTATACATACCTTACTGGTAATTGGAGGTGTAATTGAGTGGTATTTTATTTATTTCGGTCTTTGTTTTATTTCTTTTGGGGGTATTTTGTAATCTTCTGCAGGTATATACAGATGGTTTGAATGTGTGACACGCCATCATTTTATAGTTAGAGATCAGTACCATGTGCTATCCTGATCAACAATTGGTGTTCCAAAGTAGTTCATTACATGCACATCAGCTGTGTAGCTACTCCATTAGCCAATGCCGTGGCAACAGTGGAGTATAATTGAGTACTCCAGTTGGGCATTGTCCCTTTGCCTTACTTGTGAGGAAGACAGCCTAGAAGTGTGGTCTGAAATCTATTGCAACAGCTGTATGGAGACAAACTCAATTATATTGTGCTGAATGTCTAAAACTTTTGGCCTACATGTGAGTACTGCTGTTATATTTCTGAACATTGCTACTTGTGCAGGGTTTTTTCTGTACCTAATACTTCTGTATATGTTTCAGTCTGGCCAGGTTGTTTGACCAGCTCAAGACTGTATGGCTATGCATATAATGTTAGGGGGTTTAGAGTGTGCTCACCAGACATCTTTAGTTTGCTGTTAATGTGTATCATACTGTGCTGATAATCAGTAATTGGTAACACTTCTTGGTGTAATTACTTTTCAACCCTCTGAAACATGATTCGTTCAAACAAACCCTGTAACATCAGCAGCTGTTCCATTGTATAACAGCAACTATTTCACATAGGGCCATGTTAGTGTGACTCTGTCCCGGTATGACAAGGTTTCAGCAGATGTCGTACAGTGGGTGAATAATTGGTAATGGTATGACAGTATGTATTGTTGTAATTAGTTTGGGAGTGGGGGAGAAGTTGGTGGGTGTACATAGCAGATGCAGGTGTGTAGACACTGCTTTTATACATATTTTATATGTGTGTAGGGGTTCTTTCCCTATGTGAACACCTATCCTTTAGTGGACTAATACTATGGTAATTGCAGGCTGATTCATTAAGGCACTGTTTAATGCTTCCTGTATTGCATGCAGGTAATGTTAGTCCTTGAATCCTTTTGGCCATACATCGGAATGTAATAAAGGTTTGCTAAATAAAAGATGTCTGTGTATTTCTGTCATGGATATTTGCAGTCATTGTAGTTGTGTTGGTGACTAACCCTATTTGGCTCATGTCTGTATGACATATTTGTAATAGTGTATTGGCATATATTCTTCATATGTTATGTTCATATTGTTTGGGGGGGGGGCAGAATGTGTGATTGCTATGGTCCATGTTATACTCAGATTTGAACACTTCAGATGCTGTATACACACATGTATGTATGTATGTATATATATATATATATATATATATATATATATATATATATATATATATATATATATATATATATATATATATATATACATACATCTTTATGTACCGGTAATATATATTATTGCATACGTTTATATGTATATATATATATATATATATATATATATATATATATATATGGGTTATGAGTTGATCGACAACTCAAAACATGGACCGTGATTTCAGACAATCACCGACATCGCAAACACGACGTTTACCAGGTAACGGATGTAAATTGCTACTCATGCCTACCATGGTTTAGTAAGTGTGGCAGTGTCATGCAACCATGGTAGGCATGAGTAGCGAATTTACATCCGTTACCTGGTAAACATCCGTGTTTTGCGATGTCGGTGATTTGACTTGTCGGTGAAGTCACTGTCGATGTTTTGAGTTGTCGATCAACTCATAGGTACCCATATATATATATATATATATATATATATATATATATATAGATATATGTATATGGGGTCTATATTAAAACACTGAACATTTAAAATGTCGAGTGTTCTAATATCGACACATTTTCAGCGAACCCTGAAAATATCGAAGAACCAGTAAACCAAATTTTTCCTAGGGAAAGAATTCAGTTGTCCGTTTCTATTGCTTCGGTATTTTCAGTGCTCTGTTGGAAAGTTACGGTCGGGTTCAGGTAAGTGTGCAATTGAGTGCGGGTTAGGTATGTGTGCGATTGTGTGGACATGAGGGTTAGGGCGGGTTAGGTGAGTTAGGGTTAGGGCACGGGTTAGGTATGTGTGCGATTGTGTGGACATGAGGGTTAGGGCGGGTTAGGTGAGTTAGGGTTAGGGCACGGGTGAGGTGAGTGTGCGATAGTGACGGACCTTAGGGTTAGGGTTTGGGTTCATAGGTTCATAGGTTCATACTAGGCTATCTGCCCTAGGGCATTTATAAGCCTAGCCAGAATGTGTTTGGCTTTAGCCACCCATTTTAAATTATTTTGCTATGCCATTTTTCGAGGTTAGTATACTGTGCCTCTGTCTAACAGTGACACAGAAGTGATACCCGGGGTAAACCTACGATCTCCCATCCACTCATCAAGATTCCTCTTGAAGAGAGTCAATGAGGGACTCTGCCTAACCTGGACTGGGATTTTATTCCAGAGGGAAGGGAGCCTCTGGGTTATGAATCTGTCACTCCAGCATGTCCTATTTATTTCAGTGCTGAGGTTCAAGTCTCTTGAGCACGTAGCTCGATGGGATTTGGATTTTCTGAGGTGCAGCATGTCCATTAATTCGGGGTTGGACATGGCTTTATACGTCAGGCACAGATCGCCTCTGAACAGGTGGTATGCCACTGAGTAGAGCTGGAGTTTCTTTAACCTGGCAGCATATGGCATCTGTTTGAGCCCTTTGATCCTCTTGGTGAGGTACTTTTGGGGTCTTTCCAGTTGCTGCAGGTGTCTGGTAAGGTACATCCCAAAAGGGGCATTGTACTCAATTATTGGCCTAATGAGGGATGAGTAAAGAGGCACGATGACCTCCCCTGATCTATATGTGAATCCCTTCATGATTAGGTGGGCTATATAAAATGTTTTTCTAACCACTTTGGCCACGTGGTTATCAAATGAGAGATTGCTATCAACTTGGGTCCCCAGGTCCCTAGTTACTTCTTCTGTACTTAATGGATTACCACCTATGTGGTAATTTGTGGGCACTTTGTTTTGCCAAAGGGATGACTATACACTTTTGGCATTTAGCTTGAGGCCATGGCTCTGGCACCAGTTGTCTGTTTCTATGAGGCCCTTTTGGAGGATGCTTGTGTCAGCTGGAGAGTTGATTATGGCACCCAGTTTGCAGTCATCTGTGAACTTGGTCAGCCACGGTCCTTCCGTGTTGGCCTGTACCTCCGAGAAATATATACCGAACAAAAGAGGTCCCAGGACTGAGCCTTGTGGGACACCACTTGTAACTGGTTTGGAGTCTGACATGGCTCCAGCAATTCTAACCATGTGGGTTCTGTCCTTGAGCCAGTTTGCAATCCATCTAGTGACATAGGGGTTTATATTTAAGCTGGTGAGCTTATCTATAATGCCCGAGTGGGGTATTGTATAGAAGGCTTTTGCAAGGTCCAGGTAGGCTGTGTGGTCCACCTTCCCCTTGTCAATGGCCTTGGTGACTGTTTCAAAGAAATCAACCAGGTTTAAGAGGCAGGATCTGCCCTTAACAAAGCCGAACTGGGTAGGATCCAGTGTCTGTAGGTCTGCAATATCTTTATTTATGAGGTCCATGATTATCCTTTCCATAGCTTTGCAGACCAAGCTAGTCAGGCTTATGGGGCGATAGTTTTCAGGATCCGTTGAGGCACCACCTTTATGGAGAGGGACCACTGTTGATGTACGCCACTCTTTGGGCACATATCCTGTACTAAGGCTGAGATTGAACAGTAGTTTTATGTTTGGGTTTAGCTTTTCTTGGAGTTCATGTAGGACGCAGCCTGGGACACTGTCTGGTCCCATTGATGCTGTGTTTTTTGCTTTGGAGAGGGCGGCTCTTACCTGAGCATCTGAGATGTCAGGGGGGCAGCACTCTGCTGGGATAGATATTTGCCCTTTGGTGGGAGGGGAGAAGTTTGCGCTGAACCTGTCAGCTAGGATGTTGGCAATGTCTGTGGGTTCGGTGTATTTTTTGCCATTTTGGACTAATTCTGAGCATATCTGGGAATTACCACCCAGGTTCCTAACATAATTAAAGAAAGCCTTGCGATTATCCTTAGTGTCCTGTGCAATTTGTCTCTCGAAGCTGGCCTTAGACAACTTTATGAGTGCCCGTAGTTTTTTGCTAATACTGATCAGTGATGCCTTCCCTTTTTGGGATTTTGCTCTATCATTTAGTAGCTTCCTCCTTCTATTGTATAGTTTGTTTATGGCTGGGGTCCACCAGACAGGACGTCTGCCTTTGGAGGATTGGGTCTTGGTTTTATTTGGGATCGCATGATCCATGCATTCCTGAAGGTGTTCATAGAATGCATTTATAAAGGATTCTGTGGTCTGGGCTGTATTTTCCACAGGCCTGGGGGCTTTGAAGGATTCCACCTCGGTTTTGAGGAGTGTGAAATTTGCTTTAGAGAAGTTTTCACTGTGGTTTTCTGGGCAGGGGGTGGGGTCGGGATGTGAATATCCAGTGAGATTAGTTTATTGTCTGATCTTACCAGTGAGGGATACACTTCTGGTCTGGAGCATAGAGTCCCCATGTTGGTGATGATCAGGTCCAGTATGTTTTCCCCTCTTGTGGGAGTGGTAACAAGTTGTTCCATAGCATTTGAGTTTATAAATTCTAGGAACCTTTGGGCTAGGGTGTTGGAGCTAGAGTAATGCTCCCAGTCTATGTTTGGGTAGTTGAAGTCGCTGAATATAATGGTGTTTGGAGAGACCTTCATATTTTCCAGTGTTCTCAGGAAGGACGAGTGGGGTTCCTGTGTTTGGGAGGGTGGTCTGTAGCAGGCTATAAACTGGAAGGCAGTTTTACCCACTGTTAAGTTGCACATGGATAGTCTCTGATGCTTCGTGCTTTGCCACCAACCTGGAGGTGTGGGTATCTTTGATGAATATCAATACTCCCCCTCCTTTTGTGGTTCGGTCCAAGTTTTGGGGCCGAAAAGCATGGTATGTGGTATAACCTGGTAGTGCTGGGGTGCTCTCAGGAGCCCTGAACCAGGTTTCTGTTACTGCACAGATATCAATGTTCTCCATGCTAAGGAGAGTTTCGAGTGCATGCATCTTGAGGTTTAGACTTCTGGCGTTGAGTAGCATTACTCTTAGTTTCTTATCCCTTGTGATACCTATGGAGGTGGGTTTGTCTTTTGAGCCTTGCCTAAAAAAGGCACTGTGGGGGTAGCAAGAGCCTTTGCCAATATCCGAAAGCCCAGGGGTGACAGGTGCAAGCCATCCCTGGCGAAGCATCGTGGCTTGTCGAGCATATCATCCCAAGCTGACAGGCATTGGATCCCCTTTGAATGACACCAGTACTTAAGCCAATTGTTGAAATTGATCATCTTGTCTTCATATTGTGGCATCATTCTTGGTGAGGGTAAGATGCTACTCAAGGTCAGGGTCATACCGGCCTGGGCTACATGCTCAGAGAGCTCCTCTATGTCTCTTTTCATGTAGTCCAGGGAGGTACGTCTCAGGTCATTCACACCAGCATGGACAATGAGTGGTGTGTGTATAGTTTAGTGTAGGGTTAGGTGTAAGATTTTAGGTGTATGTGTGTGGATTGCTGTTTGTTTGGTATGCTTGTGTTGTGTGTATGTGTTTTGGAACAGCAAATTTTTTCCCTCTGTGAGTTAATAGGTGTTAATTGCTCAGTTGTATTCCAATTACCCTACTGCGGCATTTCCTTATTTTCTTCCCCTGACCTTCCTATTTGAGCTATGGTGTGCGGCGCGTGCGTCCGCTTACCGGGTTTCGGGCACATTTTCCTCCCCGTACACATGCGTACGCCAGATCTGCGCAGCCCTCGGCTTAGGTATGCTAATCACCCCATGCGCAGTGCCGCACCATGCAAATGAAGGTACATAGCGATTCATGAAGTGGTGCAGGCATAGCGTAAGCCCACAGAAATGTAAACCAAAAAACACGGTTTACATTTTTCCAAACAGAGCATCGGAGCTATGAAAGCGGACCAGACTCATGTATTACAAAGTTAACATATGCCAATGGCTAAATATACAGCCAATGGCATAAGAAAAGATGCACAACACCTAAAAAACAACATTTAATGTCATGTCCACAGTAACGCAAAGTACAACCGCAGGGCTTGTGTGCGCAAACGGGAACACAAAGAAAATATATACAAATATCATAAAATCGCAATGTAATACAAATCATGATTTCACCATAATACTCAATGGTATGCATGGTACACCACAATCAATCTGCAAGGGTTGCTAAGGGTCTGTGACAGTGTTTGGCGCGATAACTAGGAATTAGTAGTCAATGCCATGCAAATGAGGCAGGTAATAGTGAATCGCAAATGTCCTGCCAGTCTAAGGATGTACCATACGACGCAGCGCTACAACACTGAGGAGTGACTTAGAGGTATACATGACATCAGCAGTGGGGTGTGCCACCGTAGCTATAAGCACATTGGAGCAATGCAAATCCAGCCTGGCCGTTGCTAAGCAAAGCCTCAGGACACGGGTGGGGAGGTATGTATAGCATTGTTTAGCTGAGAGCACATATGGTGCCCAAAAGCGCATGTGTACAGGGAGGAAAACGTGCCCGAAACCCGGTAAGTGGACGCACGCGCCGCACACCATAGCTCAAATAGGAAGGTCAGGGGAAGAAAATAAGGAAATGCCGCAGTAGGGTAATTGGAATACAACTGAGCAATTAACACCTATTAACTCACAGTGGGCAATCGACGGCAGTTGACAAGTCTGCTCGCAGAAACCTGCAAAACAGGATAGGGGAGGTGTCGGATTGCAAAGAAAAGAGAACTGTCATAGCAGAGCAAAGCAAACCTGCAGTAGACCGGCCATAGAACACATTACGCAAGATAAGCCAGGTATAGGAAAGTACAAATGAAAGCACGCTGCTGGATGCATGCCAGAAAATGGGAGGTGAAATGTGAAGAAATGTAAAGGGAAGGGCAAAAGGTAATCCACGGCAGCCAAATGTAATTCAACACCAAAGGCACCACAATAATAGTTCCTGTCGTAAAACACATAAGATACCCTGTAGCTACGATCGTACATACACACCCTATGACATCATCGGTGTTCATAGCACAATAGTATAAAGCATGAAAGCACCCCACACACACCTGTGTATTCCCAAACACTGCACCATAGGTGTAAACATACGGGGAACTTTTACAATGTACATGTTGGGAGTTGCCATAGCTGTGATTCATCACCATGTGTTAGAGACTGACGGTGTTGCGAAGAATGATGCTGACAACCACCGCAGGCCCCGGAGGAGGAGAAGAGTGTTCAGACCAAGGGTAACCTACCAGGGGCTACATGATCTGGAGATAGTAGAGCGTTACAGGGTGGACAGGGACATCTTACAGCAAATAGTTGAGCTGTGCCAGCCACGCCTGAGATCCGGAAACAAAAGAGGCCATAGCCAGGGAAAG
>NC_056726.1:49552539-49655039 GCF_019279795.1 Protopterus annectens
TAAATGTACATTCTAGAAATATATATTTTTGTGCTACATTTTCCGTTATGAAATTCATTAACTCTTTGTTATAGCATACAGGGTGGTTGCTATGGAAATAATTTCATGTCAAAATCACATATGATAGCTGTAAAAAAGAACTAATTTGCAAAGTGAAATAGGTTGCATGAAATACTTAGCCAGTTTCTTTGTCATTTTACTTGGTACTTCAAACAGAGTTGCCAGAAGCTGTTGAAGACTGGGGCAGCAGAGGGTTAGAGGGGCTCTTAATGATCTAAAAAGGACAATTTTTTTTTAACTATTTACTACCTCAACATATGTTCACTTGGAGGAAATTTTAACCTTAGCCAATTTCCCTTTTGGTGCTTGAATTAGAATTTCCTTATTGGTCTCCTCCATCACATGGCTGATAATTGTACATTAGACCTAGTGAGAATAACTGATCATACCACAGATAATCTGAGGGGACCTATGTAAGGGATGCAGTATTTAGTAACTGCCTTTATCCATTAGTGGCACAAAGGGCAATCCTGCAGTGCATTTTCTATTAGCCATCCTTAGATCCAAGTTGCATTGGAATATGGACAAGGATGAGTTTTTTTACTTGAATGGAGAGTCTGTGTCTGTTCTGGAACACTGGTATCATCTGTGATATATAGCCGTCTCTCCACACCATTCTGTTTAGATACTGGACTGAGTATTTCTGATGCCATTTGACTTGCTGATGTTTAGTAGGCCCACCAGTATTAGGTCGGAGGTTACTTTGTATGCCAGACACAGGTCACTTCCTAGCCCTCTGTAGAATACCGAGTATAATGATAAGGCTTTGACGTGGTCCATGCAAGATCTACTGTTTAGGACTTGTATCTTTTTAGTAAGGTATCTCTGTGGACATTCCAGTTGTTGCATGTGTTTGGACAGATACATGCCAAAGTGAGCATTATGTAAAATGACTGACCTAATGACAGCTTTGTAAAGGGGGACAACAACATCTATAGATCTAGTCGCAATCCATTTGCTCTTAAGCTGTGCAATATAGAAAAACTATCTTATGACACTGGGCACAGGTTTTCAAACCACAGACTCCTTGCACACATTTGTAGGGCCATGCACACGTGTATTTTTTTTTTACCTTTTTGATTGTATTAAATTATATTCCTTGTATAATACTGCACCACTTGTTAGAATGTGCTTTAAATTTGTAGTTTTAAGCATTCTTTTGATAAGCAGTGAAACAAAATGTATGACCCAATAATGGCAAAACTACACATTTCAGAAAATTTCAACCATAAAAGGCCACACAGACGTCTGTCATTGCAATCCACCAATGTCAGTCAATAAGCACAATCTCTGCAGAAGTAAAAGTCATCCGAATAATTCCACATTAAAGACATCTGTAACTAATGAAGAGGTTGCTACTGATAAAAACTTTACATTTCAATATTTTATCTACAAATTCAGTGCCTGCTGCCCTTGAAGAATTAATTGCCTATATTACATTAAAAAATGGGTAAGCTGGTAATATTACAACTGGGAATGACTGACAAACCAAGGACATACTCAGGAGTGTAGAACTCTCTATCCACCGTTAAAATGTACCAAATAATCAGCAATCAAATGGGCATTGCAATGTCAGCACTCCATCTACATAGTGTGGGAGTAGAATCCACAGCCTTCTACACCAAAGGCAACTATGCTACTAACACTGTTTTCAAATTCTATAACACAAAACGTGAGTGCCATTTGATAAACAAAACAGTTAGTTACACATTGAAAACAGACTTAGCATGAGCAACATAAACCTTCCCTTGAAGTTCACCATTCCATGAAAATAAACTGAAACTCATAATCCCTAGAAAATGCACTGAAACTTGATTCCTGAAATTGCACTGAAACTCATACTCACAATTCCATCAACAGTTTGGTAGTTGGTGGCTCTTGTCTCATGTAACCAATTTACAGGATCAAGCCTGATCAAGTGAATTGACTAACTCCCAACTAGGGCATTACAAAGCTTAAAATAATAGAGAGCAAAGGCCCAAAAGTAAGGACAGATTTTAAATATTGCTCATATAGATTTAGAATGTTGCTAGAATAACAACACTGTTCTTAGCATGCATTTTCCAAAGGAAATTAAATCTGAAACTCAAAAGTATGACATTATTTAGTTATTTCAATCCTTAGTGATTTGCCAGAAGACCAAAATGTTGTGGAATAGGCTAAAAATATGAGGCAAAAATCAGGACATTCGGAAAAAACTTTTAACAGTTGAAAGGTATGCATACCTCTGAACCTCTTAGTGCAAGAAATCTAGAATCTAGTGCAACAAATCAAGCTAGAACAACAGTATTTGTGTTAGCATATATTTTCTGAAGGATATGAAGTCTAAAACTCATATATGTCATTATTTGGTGACTTCAGTCCTCCCTGATTTGCAAGAAAACCACCAATTTTATGAGAAACAGACCAAATTTATGAGGCTGAATCTGACCAGTTGAGAGGTACACACACACACACACACACACACACACACACACACACACACACACACACACACACACACACACACACACATATGCATGCACCTACGCTCTCACATAGCAACACACACACACAAATATCTACTCTCTCTCAGAGCAACACACACATTCTCTTTCATACAGCAACTAATACCTAGTAAAAATTCCACAAACTACTACTGTCTCACACAACCAGAACAGAACCGTTAGTTTAAATTATACACACATACCAACCTTCTCTCTCTTCTCACACAGCAGCACACACCTACACACACCTACTTTCTGACACACCTACACACAACTACTTTCTGACAAGCACACAAACACATGCACACACACACACACACACACACACACACACACACACACACACACACACACACACACATATGCATGTACAATGGAAATCCACTGGTAGTCATTATCTGGCTTAAGGTACACATTTTGAAAAATAAAGTACTTGCATAAACACATATCAAAGTTAAATAAAACACATACCACAATTACTGTAGAAAATGACAGGGGACATTATTGCTAACTATGAAAACTTCTCCTCATCAGTAATTTTTGGCAGAGGTTTTACGTCGGATGCCCTTCCTGACGCAACCCTCCCCATTTATCCGGGCTTGGGACCGGCACAAAGAAATGCACTGGCTTGTGATGGTGATGATTAGTGATCAGCAGTATGGTTTCATGCCAGGAAAGATCACTACAGATGCAATATTTGCTCTGAGAGTGTTTAGGAGAAATACAGAGAAGGTCAGAAGGAGTTGCATTGTGTCTTTGTGGACTTAGAGAAAGCATATGACAGGGTGCCTAGAGAGGAGTTGTGATATTGTATGAGGAAGTCGGGAGTGGCAGAGAAGTATGTAAGAGTGGTACAGGATATGTACGAGGGTAGTGTGACATTGTTGAGGACTGTGGTGGGAGTGACAGATACGTTTAAGGTGGAGGTGGGATTACATCAAGGATCAGCTCTGAGCCCTTTCTTATTTGCAGTGGTGATGGACAGGTTGACAGATGAGATTAGACAGGAGGCCCCATGAACTATGATGTTTGCAGATGACATTATGATATGTAGTGAGAGTAGGGACCAGGTTGAGGAGACCTTGGAGAGGTGGAGATATGCTTTAGAGAGGAGAGGAATGAAGGTCAGCAGGGCTAAAACAGAATATATGTGTGTAAATTATAGGGAGGGTAGAAGAATGGTGAGGATGCAGGGAGTAGAGTTGGTAAAGCTGGATGAGTTTAAGTACTTGGGATCAACAGTTCAGAGTAATGGTGAGTGTGGAAGAGAGGTGAAGAAGAGAGTACAGGCAGGGTGGAATGGGTGGAGAAGAGTGTCAGGAGTGATTTGTGACAGACGGGTACCAATAAGAGTGAAAGGGAAGGTCTACAAGAGGATAGTGAGACCTGCTATGTTATATGGGTTGGAGACGGTAGCATTGTCGAAAAGTCAGGAGTCAGAGCTGGATGTGGCAGAGTTAAAGATGTTAAGATTTGCACTGGGTGTGACTAGGATGGACAGAATTAGGAATCAGTATATTAGAGGGTCAGCTCAGGTTGGACAGTTTGGAGATAAAGCAAGAGAAGCAAGATTGCGTTGGTTTGGACATGTGCTGAGGAGGGATGCTGGGTATATTGGGAAAAGGATGCTAAGGATGGAGCTGCCAGGTAAGAGGAAAATAGGAAGGCCTAAGATGAGGTTTATGGATGTGGTGAGAGAGGACATGCAGGCGGTTGGTGTGAAAGAGCATGATGCAGAGGACAGGAAGAAATGGAAACAGATGATCCACTGTGGCGACCCCTAACGGGAACAGCCGAAAGAAGATGATGATGATTATTGCTACCAATATATTTAGCTCATATACCACCAGCTAAATCAGCTTAAGAAAAATAAAGTGGAGGAAACATCACTATTTACTATTTCAGCTCTTAGAATTGCCATCAAAATGATTATATTTGTAAATATTTTTCAATTAGCATATGTGTTTTTAAGGCCCCAATTGTATCAAACAAAGGGGTTGAAGCAATGACTGCTACCACAGACCCTCAGATTCATCAAGGGATTAAGAAACTGGAGGTGATAGCCTTGGAAATTTGAGATAATATTGATGTGCTCATTGTAGGGAACATCATGTCCTACTACTCAGGTATCAACTTTCAGATACATAGACACAAAAACACAGAAGGCAAATGTAGGCACTAAGATTTATAGGGAATTGTATCACATTCTAGTCAACAAATGTCTATGGAGGCTTTCACTTATATTCAAACCTATTTATAGTCGGGTACTTACTGACCATTAATGGGCACAAAGTACAGGTCAATACAGAAAAATCTGAGTTAGCCTGAACTAACATTCTTCTAGTGTCTGTTTCTTGCCCCACAAAATGCCTGTTGGGAAAAGATGGAGGGTTCCAAAGTGTAAGGCCCTAATGGAAAAAAAGGGAGCTCTCTCACACAGGTTGATATGGAGTGCTGAGAGTGACAGGATATTAAAAATACAGGTGTACATTGGGCAGATGGGGGGATGAAAGTTAAACGCTGGCAAAAGCCGAAAACATCTGATCCATAGAACAACTTTTAACCATCTCACTATTGAAATGTCAGCACTTGAAATGCCGAGTGTTGACATGCTGGAGAAAATATGAGAAATGCAGTAAATGAGGGAATCTTGAACATTCAGATTGTTACCTTTTAACAATTAGCTTTAATTGGTAAATTGCATTCATGATATGATTCTGTAATCCTAGTGTTATAATTATTTTAATATTTATAGTCCTGGTCTATGTTATAGGTTCATAAGTTGGTACTAGGCTATCGGCCCTAGGGCCTATACAAGCCTAGCCATAACAATTCCCTGGATATTTCTTCCCACAATATTTACTTCTCTGGACCCCTGTCTAGCAGGGTGACTGACATGATCCCGGGGTGAATTTCCTATCTCCCATCCAATAATCAAGGTTCCTTTTGAAGAGGGCCAAGGAGGCGCTCTGCTTGACATGTATGGGCAGTCTATTCCAGAGTATGGGGAGTCTCTGGGTCAGGAACCTATCCCTCCAGCATGTTTCGTTCATTGTGATGACAAGGTTTAGATCCCTGGAGAGTGTGGCTCTGAGGGATTGGGATTTCTTTAAGTGGAACATGTCCAACAGCTCAGGGTTTAACATGGCCTTGTATGTTAAGCAGAGATCACCTCTGAGTAGACGATATGCCACAGAGTATAGCTGGAGTTTCTTTAGATGGTCAGCATATGGCATTTGCTTTAGGCCTGTGATTCTTTTAGTGAGGTATTTCTGTTGCCTTTCCAGCTGTTGCAGATGTCTTGTGAGGTACATACCAAATGGGGCATTATACTCTATAATGGGTCTAATGAAGGATGAGTATAGTGGGTCAATGACCTCCTTTTTTTTGGATGAAAAGCCCTTAGTGATGAGGTGTACCACATAGAAGGATTTCCTGACTGTTGTGGTGATGTGGTTATCGAAAGAGAGACCACTGTCCACCTGAGTCCCTAAGTCTCTCATCATACTTTCTATGTTTAGTGTACTGCCACCTATGTGATAATTCATGGGTACATGTTTTTTTCCAAAGGGGATAACTATACAATTCTTGCCATTAAGCTTGAGCCCATGTCTCTGGCACCAGGCATCTGTTTCTGTAAGGCCCTTTTGTAGAATATCCACATAATTTGAGGATTCAATAATGGCTCCCAGTTTGCAGTCATCTGAGAACTTTGTTAGCCAGAGTCCCATAGTGTTGGCCTGTACTTCAGAGAAGTAGATGCCAAACAAGAGTGGTCCCAGGACTAAGCCTTGAGGTACTCCATTTGTCACTTGTCTGGAGCTGGATTTGGAGTTGGCTACTTTTACAGTCTGGGTTCTGTCAGTAAGCCAACTGGCAACCCATCGAGTGACGTAGGGATTTATGCCCAGCTTAGTAAGTTTATCTATGATTCCAGAGTGGGGAATGGTGTCGAAGGCCTTGGCGAGGTCCAGATAGGCTGTGTGGACCGCCTTACCCTCGTCCACAGCTCTGGAGACTGATTCAAAGAAGTCAATCAGGTTCAGGAGACAAGATCAGCCCTTCACAGACCCAAACTGGGTGGCGTCCAGTGTTTGAAGGTTGCTAATGTCTTTGTTTATAAGTTCCATGATAATGCATTCCATGCCCTTTCAGATCAGGCTCGTCAGACTGATGGGATGGTAGTTCCCAGGATCCAAGGTGGATCCCCCCTTGTGGAGTGGGATAACTGTAGCTGTGCGCCACTCAGTGGGCACGAAGCCTGAGGTGGGGCTATGATTAAACATGACACTTAGGTGAGGTGCCAGTTCATTTTGTAATTCATGTAGTACACAGCCTGGGATGTCATCTGGTCCCATGGATGCTATATTCTTAGCTTTGGAGAGTGTGGTTTCTACGTGTGTGGCCGTGATTTCTGGAATTTCGCAATCTTTTGGTATTGAGATGGGCCCTTTAGGGGGTGAGAAGGGGGTGAAGTTGACACAAAATTGATCTGCCAGGATATTGGCAATATCCTTGGGATCAGTATATTTAATGCCATTGTGTTGAAGCTCAGAGCAGATCTGAGCATTGCCATTTAGATTCTTGACATAACTATAGAATGCCTTGTGGTTGTGTTTGGAATCTTTGGCAATTTCATTTTCATAACTAGCCTTTGAGGATTTTATGAGGGATCTCAGCTTCTTACTGAGGCCGGTGAGGGAGTTTTTTGCATCCTGGGATTTTCCTTTTTTCTGCAATAGTTTCTTCCTTCTGTTGTATAGTTTGTTTATAGCAGGGGACCACCAGATTGGCTTCCTTTTTTTTGGAGGAGAGCATTTTGGTTCTATTTGGGATGGCACGATTCATGCATGAGTGGATGTGCTCGTACAGTGCCTTAGTGTAGGATTCTGCAGTCGAACTTTCAGATCCCGTCTGCATGGGTGTCATGGAGTTTGTCACTTCTGACTTCAGTAGCATGAAGTTGTCTTTGGAGAAGTTTTCTAAGGAGGTTTCCTTACTGGGGGGTGAGGGTGGGATGTGGATATCAAGGGTGATTTGCTTATGGTCAGACCTGACCAATGAGGGGGTGTCCACTGGTGTGGAGCATCTATCTCCCATGTTGGTAATGATCAGGTCTAGGATAGAGGCCATGGTGGGACAATTGATTAGTTGATCCAGGGTGTTGGAATTTATGAAGTCCAAGAACCATTGGGTAAAGGAGTTGGTACCCGAGTAGTTTTCCCAGTTAATGGCAGGGTAATTGAAATCACCCAGTATCAGGGTGTTTGGTTGTATCTTAATATTTTCCAGTATGATTAGGAAGGTGTAGTGAGAATCTTGGGGCATGGCGGGGGATCTGTAGCAAGCTACAATTTGGATTGCAGTCTTACCTAGTGTTAGTTGCACCTGGAGAATTTCAGATGCATTTTGTTGGGCAACTAGCCTGGAGGTGTGAATATCCTTGGTGAATATGGGCACTCTTCCACCTTTAGTGTTTCGGTCTAGGTTTTGTGGCCGAAAAGTGTGGTAAGAGTTGTAGCCTGGTATTGCAGGGGTGCTCTCTGGAGCCTTGAACCAGGTCTCAGTTACTGCACAGATATCGATGTTCTCCATTTTTAGGAGTGCCTCGAGAGAGTGCATTTTGAGGTTTAGTCTTCTAGCATTGAGTAGCATTAACTTCAGATTTTGCACAATTGATTATTATACTTTAAAGACTATGTTGGAACCACTCTACACAGACACATACACACACACACACACACACACACACACACACACACACACACACACACACACACACACACACACACACACACACACACACACACACACACACACAAAACACGTATTTACCAGTCAAGAATACTTCTGATAAGCTCTTGCTGTTTCAGTTTTTTTTTTAAATCCTACTGAATCTGGGCTGTACCTTTTGTTGTTTTTGTCCTAACATTAAAATATGAGGCAGGTATGCAAGATATTCTAAAGATTATTTTAATTTATGCCATGCTAAGCTTCTTAGATATGAAGTAATAATTCTTACATTGTTTATATCTGATACATTTTATTTATTGAATGATGTGGTAAAAGGGTAGGACAATTTATTATAATTAGAACCTTTTCTACTACAAAACCATCAAATTTGATACCTTTGTTGAGCATCATGGAACAACAGTTGACAAAAAGCCATTTTATTTATCCCAACTAATTGCCAAAGTAATATCATCAAGGTCTAAAGAGGTAATCCCTTATACTCAGCATTGATCAGTTATTGTGCACAACATCCCCTTTTCGATGTGTCTCACTAAACATATTAAACAATTAGAAAGTCTCCAAAGCCTGCTAATAAAAAGATCACAGGCCTGATGTCCCTGGGCCACGACAAGTGACTGGAAGCTCAATTGTTTTATTCAGTGTCGTATAGACTTTTAAGGAGAGATCTCAATTTCTTACTCTGTCATAAGGGATCCTGTTGTCCAGGAACTTCTGTTTCTCCCCAAGTCCAATATCTGCACCAGTACTAGAACCATGGACCTTAATCTTTACCAACAGATAACTAAAACATAATAGAAGGATAGGTTTATAACCCAGTGTCTTCTAAACCTCTGGAATAAATGTCCCCTGCATGCAAAGCAGTACAACTCCTTATCTACCATTAAGTGTAAACTAGGTGACTTCATGGGAATCCACAAACTAGCTCCAGGATTGACTGGTATGACCATTCTGAAGAAAGACGTTGCTGCCTGAGGGAGGATACTGGCAAGCAGAGAATGGTCATGAGACTCAGTGGTCTTTGAATATCTATGAGTCTAAAATGTATGAAAGACAGTAGGTTACAGACAAAGACGAACATAAAATGTTCATCCCTGGCTATAAAAGGCAAAAATATGAGCAGATGAAAAATAACAAAATAAGAACAGTCTATAGACCTACAATCATTTAAGTGACATCAATGCACAAAAAGGGTAAAAATGAGTTTAGAAAATCTTTATAGTTTGACTGTGCGGCATACCTCTGCATTGTCCAGATTTTCGCAGTATGCCCAGATATTTGCCTCATATTTTTGGATTGCCGTTTACAAAATGTGTGATTTTCTGGCAAATCACTAAGGATTGTATTCACTAAATAATGACATACATTTGAGTTTCAGACTTCACAACTTTCAGAAAATGCATGCTAACACAAATCTTTTTATTCTAACAACTTTCTAGCAGCAATACTTACAACCTGTCCTTATTCTGAGGCCTTTGCCCCCCCCCCATTATTTTATGCTTTGTCCAGATTTCTTGTCTTAAGAAGTTGAGAGGTATGCAACCTGGGCATCATGCTCCAAATGGATTTTTATTGAATCTTTGATATCAACATGAAACCAGTATGAGATACGTTGTATATCAAGGAATGCACATGGAAGTGACTGGATCTTTCCTACATGGGTAGGACTGCAGTAGCAAAGATGTACCCTTCCCCTCTTTCATTTTATGTTTTAGGCATGTTGCTGTGCCAGCAAACCATCCCTTACTAAGGAAGATTTTGCTAGTCCTTAACTAGTTTATATGCGTGGATAAGCACAGTACAGTTTCAAAGCAAGTGACAGGGCCCCCCGTACCCCTGGGGTTAGAAATCTCACACTGGGGTAAATATGCACAGGCATTTACTTTACCCCATTGTTTCTCTTTGTGTGATTATAAGGTGCCAGTTTGAGCATGGCTAGAAGGCAAAATAGTGAAATGACGAATACTGTACACCTTAAGTTGTTTTTTAAATTACTGCCTATTCCAAGACATTGACCAACTATACTCCAAATAGATACAGCCCTTAGGAGGCTCTACAAGACCATAAAACCTAAAACATAAAGAGGTGTGGGGATCCACAGTTCCAGTCTGGAGTAACCCAAATTTTAAAATAAAGGGCTATACTTTGAAATTTTCTGGATGGGAATCCCATGGGATTCCATGGCTGTTTGACTTAACTAGTGCAGTAAATGGCATGGATGTGCTTGCAGATTTATATCTGCTGACAGAGAGATGGAGGCTGCAGAAAGCAGACTTTTGGAAGTATCTGCATCTTAGGTACATATATAAGGAGGAGTCAATATAAAAGGTGTAGAATGCATTACTTCACTTTCCTTTCATGAGCAGTATGAAAAGTAAGTTTGTGGTGGGAGAGGAAATGAAATCTATTAAAATAGCCACTATTTTTCGGCAATTATTAAACAGGAAGTGCTGTCAGCTAGTTCCAGAGTGCAAGCCTGAATAAATCAACAGGAAAAACCTCACAAAAAATAACAGATAGATTGATTTACATTCTTTGTAAGGAGGTTTAAGAGTTCTCCATATTTTTACGAGGAGGCAATGCTCTTAGATCAAAAGGAACCCCTTGAATGTCATGTAGATATGAAGAACTTCTTGAATGTCAGGCACTTCATATCTACATGACATTCAAGAAGCTCCTTTTAACCACTAACATCACATGTATACTCTAACAACTAAACCTTGCCTTAAGCTGTCATAAGGAAGCCAAAAGTCAAAAATAATTAAGCCATGAAATAAGCTTCACACCACCTCGATGAGCCAAACGACAAATTGCGGGCTTAGTAGTACCTTGAATATTATCACATAAAACCTTACAACAACCTTTTAGCACCCCCCTTAAGACATAATAAATAATTTCTTTAAATATCCAGTGAAGTCAACATACATTATGAAAAAGATTATTCTTAGAAGACCTTGTAAAATTCATTATTTCATACCATCACTGGTTCACACCTTAAAAATTAAGGCAATGAATTCCAAGGGTGAGAAGCATGGTAAGAAAAGAAAATCTGATCTGTGCGTTCATGACAATACTGTAGAATTACAAAGAGACTCGTGCCTGCTGAGTAAAGGGATAAAAACACCTGACTGGGCCCTAGCAGTTCTTTGATTGTAAGAGTAACCTATGTAAGGAAACAAACATCAAGATGAGAATCTTCTGTCTGTATCTATAGGTCCCTAACAGCTGAAGTAAATTCTGATATTGTGTTCTTCTTTCCTTTCGGCATTAACTTTGGTCATTTAATAATGTGAGTACTATAAATTAATGTTTGATGATGTGCACAGACCAAGATAAATCAATGATGGCGTACATATACACAGTGTAGGCTAATAAAATGCCTTCTACTACATGCATAATACCTGTGTTTATTGCAATTTGTATTCCCCCAAATGAATAAATATGTATATCTCTCCATACAAAGAAGGAACCTATAAAAAGCTAATGAAACCAAGGAAATAATTTTCAAATTTTTTTCTTTGTATGGAAGTTTTATATACTGTGTTGATCATAATTTATATTAGATGAGTGCTGAATGAAGCGCGACCTATTGTGGCACACTAATAACTCCATTAGAAGATGATTGTTAGCAGCAGCTGATAAAATAATGTGTCAGTAGTAATAATGAATAGGATACAGAGTCATTTTCTTTGAATTCTTCCTGGACTGTACATGCCACTTTTGACCTCACCTACAATACTGTTAAAGTATAGAGCAAAGGCAGAGGATGAGACAGGGGCTCTGTCCTCAGTTTCAATGATCAATTCACTTTATTCCCACCATCTTCTGATAAGTAGATCCTGAGCTTAATGGTTAAACCCTTTTCTTCTTACTAGTTCATCATTTGTTAGTTCCACATAGGTTTGTATTGTAGATTAGTTTCACTTTACACAGTTTCCACATAATGTTAAAATGTGTGATGCTGCTACAAACAGACCAGCACAATGAGAGAGAATGAAAGGAAAAGGACACCAAATCCAAACACACAGTTGTGTTCCTTTTCCGTGAAACAGCAATACCAGAGTCTCCATGGAAACCAACTGACTTTCTCATGTTTAAGACATAGGACTAGTAGCCTTACAGTTGCATCACAGATTTGAGGTTTGGGCTTCAAATTTGACTTTTGGACATTGCCATTGTAGAAGTTCTATGCATTTCTAATATATGCATGGATTTTCTCAGATTTCATCACTAAAACAAACTGATTGATTAGCTACACTAAAAGTGTCCATACACACTAAAATTAACCATCTCTTTTAGCCCAAGTTATGACTAACAGTGGTGAAAGTACTAGCACATTTATCTGGTTAACAGATTACTAAATTATAATGAAATTAAAAAATGCAAAATAGATATAAACCATTTTCTCTATCATGCAAGTTGGCTTTAGTTTACTTCAAAATAGTACTTGCAACAAAAATTAAGTAAAAGTTCCTGCAGCTACATGGACAGTCCTTGAGGTCATACTAGGAGTTTTTGACTTGGTGTCTCCCTGCTATTTGCTAGCTTGAAGCAGCTTCTTCATAAGACTCTGATGTCTATTTCCTCTTCCTTCCAGTAGATCTTCATTTTATTGCAATTGATAAGGATGTTTCTGCCTTCTGCTTTCTTTGAGATAACATTTATACCAGTTTGGCCTTTTGATTTACAAAATGAATCAGCTATTCATAGTGTTAAGCATGTCATATTAATGAAAAAATTTGGATGTGTATCTAATTTTCTCTGATAAATGTTTTGACACTCAGTTCTGTGAGGCCTGCGCAACCAGATGTATACTTTTGTTTATCATGGTTGTTACAGCTGGGAATATAATTTCCTCCTGCATGTAGCCACTTTGGAGTTAAAATAATAATGTTGACAGTAATAAGGCTGAGAGATGGTGGTAAACCTATATGCGAGGGTGGGCTTGTTCAAATTTGCCAAGAACTCATTGCTGTTGTTGTGGGCACCAACAGACTGGATGTCAATAAACTTAGCATTCATTGGTAGTCATATATCCTCTAAAATACAGAGATGCAATTATTGTGTTTGTTTTATTGATGTTGCTTGTATCAGGATTCTGTAACGTAACTGATTACTTATTCATGTTGCTTGACTTTTCCAAATTTATTTCATAACATAATCAAAATTATGTTTGTATTATTTGTGGTATTTTTCATACTGTGTGTTTTTGATGTTTGAATGTGTTACACTTTATGACCTCCCAAGGGAAATGGCCTTGGTGCCCAAAGTGAGCACATTGCTATCCAAATGTCTCTCTATTCCTTTTTACTTATATACTGCTAAAAGAACTAGACCACCTCATACTGTCATAGCTTCTTACTAAGATATTGACTCTGAAGGATCTTTAGATGCCTAGACATCCATTTCCATGAAGTTTTTTATCCCTTGTAATTTAAATACGAATAACCCAGAGAAGGTAAAACAATTACATGTTACTTCTTTCCATAAGGGACAAGAGTGCTACTCCAGGAATGAATTTGTTTTTCTATGCATTTATCCAGACTACATTTCGCTAGAGTAAGAGAAGTACTTTGTTTTATGTTGAGAGTTAGACAATTCAAAATAAGTGAAATTCCATATGGTAAATATCTGCCCCTCCAGCATCTTCTAGTTATGTTGTGGAAGAGATTAAGTTCTCTTGAGGAGGCTGTTTATGCCACCATTGGATTTGAGGATATGCAGTAGGTCTGAGAGTTCTGAGAGGATGGGAGTCTGTTGAGTATATGTATGTGAGGCAGAGGTCACCCCCTCAGCAATCTGTATGATACCAAGAATAGAGACACAGCTTTGAGATGATCAGTGTCATTCTCATGATTTAGGCATTTCTTTTTATTGGTGTGAAAACATAGTGGGCATTTAAATTGTGTCAAGTGTTTGGACAGGTACATGCCAATCATGGCATTATACTCAGTGATTGTTCTAATAAATGCCAAGTACAGTAGAATGATCACATCTCTGGATCTGGGAATCATACCCTTACCAATAAACTATGTTGTGAAAAAGGACTTTCTTACAATAGTCGATACATAGTGATCAAAAGACAGTTCATTTACTATATAGGTTCCCAGGTCCCTAACTACTAGATTGATTTTCAAGGGTGTGTTGTCAATACTATAGCTGCGGGGAGCATCACAATTGCCAGATTAATCTATTATATGTTTTCTGGTATTTAGTTTTAGCCCATGGTTTTGACACCTACTATTTGTACGGGAAAGACAATTCTGGAGGATCTCGGTGTCCTCTGCTTCTTTTCAATCACAATCACATTACAATTGAATTCTAGAACAGTGGCATAAATAGTAAAAGAATAACAGCATTAGCCAAATAAATTGGAAGAAAGGCTACTTTAGAAATGAACTTAATATTATCATATACAAAGCAAATATCTTATACTGTTGGAAGTATCCAAACCAACAATCAGAGTAGCAAGCATGTAACAGTTGTGGCCACTTCTTCTTGTCTTATAACTTCATAGCAACGTCCTCATCTAACAAGTCAGTTTTTGAAGTTTGTGTGCATTGGTGGTTCCTCACTTGTGGCACGAAATAAATGATTTGGTTCGACCCATAAAATGCAGAAGGTCTCAGAGGTACGGTTTTCAGAAAACTATGAGGATAACAAAGAACTGTTTCTCCTAAGTGTTGCAGTGTTACTGTATGTTCTCTGCACAGACATTTAAGATGTCTAATTAAAATTCCCAGCAATAGTTTGTTCAGAATGCTGACCAACCTGACTTGATGAGGGTCATTCATTGCTATTCTTTCTGAGGGTCACCTGTTATAATCTGAGACATTTTGTTTAAAGTTTGCAGTACCTTTACATTCGTGGTACAGGTAGTGGTAACTATAAGAACGGAGTACTGTAAACTAGAGATCAGAAGAATTGTTCCTAGTTCCGTCCTTGTTTCATGAGTAAACAGATTTTCAAACAAGTTGCTGGTTGCAAATAAAATGTTATCTCATGTATTTCTTTACTCATGTAACCAGTGAATTTCAAAGCTTGCTTAGGCCATATACCCCAAATACTTGATCCAAGTACATAATTCAGTGATGTCACACCATGAACTAGTAATGCATCATTTTTTTCTTTTGACATGTTAATGCAAGCTTTTGTCTCGAGAAAGTTTTAGCTTAACTTCAGCCCACTGTACAGTCTAGTCATCTCATATCCAAACATAACTTTCCATCACACAGTTGACATTTTTAGAAACAGCAGTATATGAATAATTTCAGACCTAAATAACCACACCATTTTCATATTCAGTAGCTTATTGGTAGTGCATTGATAGATGAGAGAAAAACACAGCAATCCTAAGACTAGAAGTCCTAAAAAAGTGGTCCAAATCAAATTAATCTTCTTATGTATCATTCTAGGTTGATTGGAACCCTAATTTTTAAATGCATCTCTGTATTACTAATGCTCGGAGGTTATAGTCCTGTCTTCTGCTACTCCAGGTATCTATAATCAAAACATATTCCCTGATCTCAGTATTTTATAGTACATTAGTACACTACAGCAAAATTCAACCCTAATTTTTCCAACCCCCCCCCCATAAACATACACACACATATTCTACCAGCAGAATATTCAGTTGGGTTAATAACTTTTCTCAGTTCAGAGAAGGACATTAATCAGCATGTTTTACTCAGTGCTACCTGTTGCACTATCTTGTCCCGTTATCCCAGTCATTCTTGCAGGTCTTTATCCCAACAAATTAGAGGGTCAAATATGAAATTTCACTGTGGCCTCTTAAAAATATTTTATGAAGAAATGTCTCCTACCATTCTATCTTACAGTATATCTGAACTAGGTAAAATATCATATTTTCCCACTCTGCTAGGTCTGGGTCATACCACACCTTACCACATTGTAAGCAAATCATAGCTATTATTGTTTATGTTTTGTATTATAAGATATGTTTTATTTTTCTGTACCCTAAAAAAATGTTGTATTTGTTGTATCTCACTGTTTAGTTGCTGCGCATAATAATGAGGACTGAGACTGAAACTGGTCATTTGTTAATCCCATACCCCTGTAAACAAACTAAAATAAAATGTATTGATTCAAATGGGCTGAAAACTCTTTTTAGTGGAGGCCTAGCTATAAAACTTCCAAGCACATAACAAAACGTTTATTTTGCAACTTGAGACCCCAGTACAAAAAATTAAAATCTTATTACAAAAAAAAAATTCTAATTAATTGAAAAAAACAATACTTCGCTTTAAATCAATGCATTGAACTGTTACAAGGCGCTACCAGATGGTTTGGATACAATTATCCAGATGATTTGGATTTCAATACACAAAAACAAATAACTTAATATATGTTTTTTTTTTTCAAAAACGGGTATATTACCTTGGTAGAACATTAGTTTGCACCAGAACAATAGGGTTTTGTGGATATCATGGCAAAGACAGACTGGCAAAATCAAATACATATAGAGATAAAGCAGACAGAGAGAAATGAAACCTGAATTATGTTGGAGAAGGAGAGAGACAGCACAAGATGTGTAAGAGATTGTGTGTAAGGATAGAAACTGAAAGTTGTGAAAGTGACACATTTGTTGAGGGAACGCAACAGGGGAAGTGATAGTAGCAGTATGGGGAGAGGGCCTACCTAGTTATCATACACTAGATATATCAACATAAATAAAAAATAAATGCAGACATGCACAGAAAAATATAACAATAAATGCAATAAATAAACAAATATTATTTTTCCTAGAAATCTTGTCTAGTTAAAAATGAATAATAAACAAAACATCATTCCCTAATTTGATACTATCATCTTAATTATCACCATCACTGATTGGCATTCAGTTTTGGCTATAACTTGTATACTTTTCCCTCTCAGGATTTCCGTTCATATTTATATATAATGGCTCAAGAGCATTGTGTAGATCCTTCATTCAGAGCAGGTAGTTAAATAGTGACAATTCTCCACAATTTTTCTAGATGTGTTTCTGTTGTTGAACTTTTACCCCATCTCTTCACAACTTTTCACACTTTCTCTGCTCACTTTGCCATTGTCATTCTATTCCTCTATCCTGAATATTACCATTTCCTATTGCTACCATTATCCAACTCCTTGTAATTCATAAATCCCACTATCTCTATTTTCCTCTCATCCTTTCCCTATTTTTTCTTTCATACTGTCTGCATCCTTTTCTCATTCCTCCTTCCAGCCTCTATGTTTTTTTTTATTCTTACATTTGCCAGATTAAGTGTAATTCCCATGTCTTCATTGCCCTAAATTCCTGTCCTATACTTTCATTTTTCAGACATACTCCAAACCTTTTTATTTCATAACATCTTTTAGATTTTACATTAGTCTATCCTTAGTTATCCTGCCTTACTTTTATACATGTAGTTTTTTTCATTTAGCAACCAGATATATCACACTCAGAATTGCTTTGTGGTATTCAAATATTTATCCCTTACCCCTATTCTACTTTCAGTGAGAATACACTATATGTTTGAATTTTCCAAGCATTTATTAAGGAATATCCAGTTTCTGTTGATACACGTGCCTGTTTCATTTGCTACTTATCAGTATTCCAAGTACAATATACGTACTACATTGTTCTTGGTTTTTGTAAGATCATATATCATTCATGATGCAGCAAAGATCAAAATACATTTACTTCTAGGTAGACACAGTGTGTGTGTGTGTGTGTGTGTGTGTGTGTGTGTGTGTGTGTGTGTGTGTGTGTGTGTGTGTATGTATAGATATATATATCTATATATATATATATATATATATATATATATATACATATAAAACCTCAGCTTTGGCCAGCTAAGAACTTGCTATATTCAAATGGACGTATAAGAGAATTTAAGCACCTTTATCTGTTCTTTTTTTTCAAAAAAATACAGTATTTAAATTGATTTTGACTGTGTGGAAGGAATATTAGCTGAACTGGAAGTTTTCACTCTGCTCTTCAGTGTGGAAGGAATATTAGCTGAACTGGAAGTTAGTCAGTGTTTGCTGAATTTTGTTATTTGCTAGTAATTACAGGTGTGGGGGTAGTCACATTCTTTGATTTCCTGTCCTTGCCTATTTAAGTGGTACAGTGTGAAATATTTTCTGCTTAAAAACTCAGCTTTGGCCGGCTAAGAACTTGTTATATTCAACTGGATGTATAAGAGAATTTAAGTACCTTTATCTGCTCTTTTATTTCAAAAACATACAGTATTTAAATTGATTTTGACTGTGTGGAAGGAATATTAGCTGAACTGGAAGTTTTCACTCTGCTCTTCAGTGTGGAAGGAATATTAGCTGAACTGGAAGTTAGTCAGTGTTTGCTGAATTTTGTTATTTGCTAGTAATTACAGGTGTGGGGGTAGTCACATTCTTTGATTGCCTGTCCTTGCCTATTTAAGTGGTACAGTGTGAAATATTTTCTGCTTAAAACCTCAGCTTTCGCCGGCTAAGAACTTGCTATATTCAACTGGACGTATAAGAGAATTTAAGTACCTTTATCTGTTCTTTTTTTTCCAAAAAATACAGTATTTAAATTGATTTTGACTGTGTGGAAGGAATATTAGCTGAACTGGAAGTTTTCACTCTGCTCTTCAGTGTGGAAGGAATATTAGCTGAACTGGAAGTTAGTCAGTGTTTGCTGAATTTTGTTATTTGCTAGTAATTACAGGTGTGGGGGTAGTCACATTCTTTGATTTCCTGTCCTTGCCTATTTAAGTGGTACAGTGTGAAATATTTTCTGCTTAAAAACCTCAGCTTTGGCCGGCTAAGAACTTGCTATATTCAACTGGACGTATAAGAGAATTTAAGTACCTTTATCTGTTCTTTTTTTCAAAAAATACAGTATTTAAATTGATTTTAACTGTGTGGAAGGAATATTAGCTGAACTGGAAGTTTTCACTTTGCTCTTCAGTGTGGAAGGAATATTAGCTGAACTGGAAGTTAGTCAGTGTTTGCTGAATTTTGTTATTTGCTAGTAATTACAGGTGTGGGGGTAGTCACATTCTTTGATTTCCTGTCCTTGCCTATTTAAGTGGTACAGTGTGAAATATTTTCTGCTTAACAACCTCAGCTTTGGCCGAATAAGAACTTGCTATATTCAACTGGACGTATAAGAGAATTTAAGTACATTTATCTGTTCTTTTTTTTCAAAAAAATACAGTATTTAAATTGATTTTGACTGTGTGGAAGGAATATTAGCTGAACTGGAAGTTTTCACTCTGCTCTTCAGTGTGGAAGGAATATTAGCTGAACTGGAAGTTAGTCAGTGTTTGCTGAATTTTGTTATTTGCTAGTAATTACAGGTGTGGGGGTAGTCACATTCTTTGATTGCCTGTCCTTGCCTATTTAAGTGGTACAGTGTGAAATATTTTCTGCTTAAAAACCTCAGCTTTGGCTGGCTAAGAACTTGCTATATTCAACTGGACGTATAAGAGAATTTAAGTACCTTTATCTGTTCTTTTTTTTCAAAAAAATACAGTATTTAAATTGATTTTGACTGTGTGGAAGGAATATTAGCTGAACTGGAAGTTTTCACTCTGCTCTTCAGTGTGGAAGGAATATTAGCTGAACTGGAAGTTAGTCAGTGTTTGCTGAATTTTGTTATTTGCTAGTAATTACAGGTGTGGGGGTAGTCACATTCTTTGATTGCCTGTCCTTGCCTATTTAAGTGGTACAGTGTGAAATATTTTCTGCTTAAAAACCTCAGCTTTGGCCGGCTAAGAACTTGCTATATTCAACTGGACGTATAAGAGAATTTAAGTACCTTTATCTGTTCTTTTTTTTCAAAAAAAATGCAGTATTTAAATTGATTTTGACTGTGTGGAAGGAATATTAGCTGAACTGGAAGTTTTCACTCTGCTCTTCAGTGTGGAAGGAATATTAGCTGAACTGGAAGTTAGTCAGTGTTTGCTGAATTTTGTTATTTGCTAGTAATTACAGGTGTGGGGGTAGTCACATTCTTTGATTTCCTGTCCTTGCCTATTTAAGTGGTACAGTGTGAAATATTTTCTGCTTAAAAACCTCAGCTTTGGCCGGCTAAGAACTTGCTATATTCAACTGGGCGTATAAGAGAATTTAAGTACCTTTATCTGTTCTTTTTTTCAAAAAATACAGTATTTAAATTGATTTTGACTGTGTGGAAGGAATATTAGCTGAACTGGAAGTTTTCACTCTGCTCTTCAGTGTGGAAGGAATATTAGCTGAACTGGAAGTTAGTCAGTGTTTGCTGAATTTTGTTATTTGCTAGTAATTACAGGTGTGGGGGTAGTCACATTCTTTGATTGCCTGTCCTTGCCTATTTAAGTGGTACAGTGTGAAATATTTTCTGCTTAAAAACCTCAGCTTTGGCCGGCTAAGAACTTGCTATATTCAACTGGACGTATAAGAGAATTTAAGTACCTTTATCTGTTCTTTTTTTCCAAAATGCAGTATTTAAATTGATTTTGACTGTGTGGAAGGAATATTAGCTGAACTGGAAGTTTTCACTCTGCTCTTCAGTGTGGAAGGAATATTAGCTGAACTGGAAGTTAGTCAGTGTTTGCTGAATTTTGTTATTTGCTAGTAATTACAGGTGTGGGGGTAGTCACATTCTTTGATTTCCTGTCCTTGCCTATTTAAGTGGTACAGTGAGAAATATTTTCTGCTTAAAAACCTCCGCTTTGGCTGAATAAGAACTTGCTATATTCAACTGGACGTATAAGACAATTTAAGTACCTTTATCTGTTCTTTTTTTTCAAAAAAATACAGTATTTAAATTGATTTTGACTGTGTGGAAGGAATATTAGCTGAACTGGAAGTTTTCACTCTGCTCTTCAGTGTGGAAGGAATATTAGCTGAACTGGAAGTTAGTCAGTGTTTGCTGAATTTTGTTATTTGCTAGTAATTACAGGTGTGGGGGTAGTCACATTCTTTGATTTCCTGTCCTTGCCTATTTAAGTGGTACAGTGTGAAATATTTTCTGCTTAAAAACCTCAGCTTTGGCTGGCTAAGAACTTGCTATATTCAACTGGACGTATAAGAGAATTTAAGTACCTTTATCTGTTCTTTTTTCAAAAAAATACAGTATTTAAATTGATTTTGACTGTGTGGAAGGAATATTAGCTGAACTGGAAGTTTTCACTCTGCTCTTCAGTGTGGAAGGAATATTAGCTGAACTGGAAGTTAGTCAGTGTTTGCTGAATTTTGTTATTTGCTAGTAATTACAGGTGTGGGGGTAGTCACATTCTTTGATTGCCTGTCCTTGCCTATTTAAGTGGTACAGTGTGAAATATTTTCTGCTTAAAAACCTCAGCTTTGGCCGGCTAAGAACTTGCTATATTCAACTGGACGTATAAGAGAATTTAAGTACCTTTATCTGTTCTTTTTTTCAAAAAAATACAGTATTTAAATTGATTTTGACTGTGTGGAAGGAATATTAGCTGAACTGGAAGTTTTCACTCTGCTCTTCAGTGTGGAAGGAATATTAGCTGAACTGGAAGTTAGTCAGTGTTTGCTGAATTTTGTTATTTGCTAGTAATTACAGGTGTGGGGGTAGTCACATTCTTTGATTTCCTGTCCTTGCCTATTTAAGTGGTACAGTGTGAAATATTTTCTGCTTAAAACCTCAGCTTTGGCCGGCTAAGAACTTGCTATATTCAACTGGACGTATAAGAGAATTTAAGTACCTTTATCTGTTCTTTTTTCAAAAAATACAGTATTTAAATTGATTTTGACTGTGTGGAAGGAATATTAGCTGAACTGGAAGTTTTCACTCTGCTCTTCAGTGTGGAAGGAATATTAGCTGAACTGGAAGTTAGTCAGTGTTTGCTGAATTTTGTTATTTGCTAGTAATTACAGGTGTGGGGGTAGTCACATTCTTTGATTGCCTGTCCTTGCCTATTTAAGTGGTACAGTGTGAAATATTTTCTGCTTAAAACCTCAGCTTTGGCCGGCTAAGAACTTGCTATATTCAACTGGACGTATAAGAGAATTTAAGTACCTTTATCTGTTCTTTTTTTCAAAAAAATACAGTATTTAAATTGATTTTGACTGTGTGGAAGGAATATTAGCTGAACTGGAAGTTTTCACTCTGCTCTTCAGTGTGGAAGGAATATTAGCTGAACTGGAAGTTAGTCAGTGTTTGCTGAATTTTGTTATTTGCTAGTAATTACAGGTGTGGGGTAGTCACATTCTTTGATTGCCTGTCCTTGCCTATTTAAGTGGTACAGTGTGAAATATTTTCTGCTTAAAAACCTCAGCTTTGGCCGGCTAAGAACTTGCTATATTCAACTGGACGTATAAGAGAATTTAAGTACCTTTATCTGTTCTTTTTTTCAAAAAAATACAGTATTTAAATTGATTTTGACTGTGTGGAAGGAATATTAGCTGAACTGGAAGTTTTCACTCTGCTCTTCAGTGTGGAAGGAATATTAGCTGAACTGGAAGTTAGTCAGTGTTTGCTGAATTTTGTTATTTGCTAGTAATTACAGGTGTGGGGGTAGTCACATTCTTTGATTGCCTGTCCTTGCCTATTTAAGTGGTACAGTGTGAAATATTTTCTGCTTAAAAACCTCAGCTTTGGCCGGCTAAGAACTTGCTATATTCAACTGGACGTATAAGAGAATTTAAGTACCTTTATCTGTTCTTTTTTCAAAAAAATACAGTATTTAAATTGATTTTGACTGTGTGGAAGGAATATTAGCTGAACTGGAAGTTTTCACTCTGCTCTTCAGTGTGGAAGGAATATTAGCTGAACTGGAAGTTAGTCAGTGTTTGCTGAATTTTGTTATTTGCTAGTAATTACAGGTGTGGGGGTAGTCACATTCTTTGATTTCCTGTCCTTGCCTATTTAAGTGGTACAGTGTGAAATATTTTCTGCTTAAAAACCTCAGCTTTGGCCGGCTAAGAACTTGCTATATTCAACTGGACGTATAAGAGAATTTAAGTACCTTTATCTGTTCTTTTTTTCATAAAAAAACAGTATTTAAATTGATTTTGACTGTGTGGAAGGAATATTAGCTGAACTGGAAGTTTTCACTCTGCTCTTCAGTGTGGAAGGAATATTAGCTGAACTGGAAGTTAGTCAGTGTTTGCTGAATTTTGTTATTTGCTAGTAATTACAGGTGTGGGGGTAGTCACATTCTTTGATTGCCTGTCCTTGCCTATTTAAGTGGTACAGTGTGAAATATTTTCTGCTTAAAACCTCAGCTTTGGCCGGCTAAGAACTTGCTATATTCAACTGGACGTATAAGAGAATTTAAGTACCTTTATCTGTTCTTTTTTTCAAAAAATACAGTATTTAAATTGATTTTGACTGTGTGGAAGGAATATTAGCTGAACTGGAAGTTTTCACTCTGCTCTTCAGTGTGGAAGGAATATTAGCTGAACTGGAAGTTAGTCAGTGTTTGCTGAATTTTGTTATTTGCTAGTAATTACAGGTGTGGGGGTAGTCACATTCTTTGATTTCCTGTCCTTGCCTATTTAAGTGGTACAGTGTGAAATATTTTCTGCTTAAAAACCTCAGCTTTGGCCGGCTAAGAACTTGCTATATTCAACTGGACGTATAAGAGAATTTAAGTACCTTTATCTGTTCTTTTTTTCAAAAAAATACAGTATTTAAATTGATTTTGACTGTGTGGAAGGAATATTAGCTGAACTGGAAGTTTTCACTTTGCTCTTCAGTGTGGAAGGAATATTAGCTGAACTGGAAGTTAGTCAGTGTTTGCTGAATTTTGTTATTTGCTAGTAATTACAGGTGTGGGGTAGTCACATTCTTTGATTTCCTGTCCTTGCCTATTTAAGTGGTACAGTGTGAAATATTTTCTGCTTAAAAACCTCCGCTTTGGCCGAATAAGAACTTGCTATATTCAACTGGACGTATAAGAGAATTTAAGTACCTTTATCTGTTCTTTTCTTTCAAAAAAATACAGTATTTAAATTTATTTTGACTGTGTGGAAGGAATATTAGCTGAACTGGAAGTTTTCACTCTGCTCTTCAGTGTGGAAGGAATATTAGCTGAACTGGAAGTTAGTCAGTGTTTGCTGAATTTTGTTATTTGCTAGTAATTACAGGTGTGGGGGTAGTCACATTCTTTGATTGCCTGTCCTTGCCTATTTAAGTGGTACAGTGTGAAATATTTTCTGCTTAAAAACCTCAGCTTTGGCCAGCTAAGAACTTGCTATATTCAACTGGACGTATAAGAGAATTTAAGTACCTTTATCTGTTCTTTTTTTTCAAAAGAATACAGTATTTAAATTGATTTTGACTGTGTGGAAGGAATATTAGCTGAACTGGAAGTTTTCACTCTGCTCTTCAGTTAGTCCCACCCACCCTCCCTGTTTTTGTTTTGGTGTTAATCTTAGTGGCCTTGCAGCTGTCCGCCCCTCTTGTAAATTTGTGTTTGGATACTCCTTCTGGGCCCATCTCATTTGCTCACTCATCTGAGTGCAGTGAGATCATATTCTGATTTCAGGCACTCCTACTGTGTACAAAGAGAGCATCTGGGTAACAGAAAAAAAAAAAATTAAGCTTGTTTCCTGCCTTTCCTGTTAAGTGGTATAGACTATTTGTAGGCTTCTGAGCCCCCAAACCCTTCTGTGTTGGAGGGAAGCCTTCTAGCTTAGTTTTTTTCCCTATAACTAGCCAGTTTTCTAGTTTCAACACTCAAATCTGTTTCTTTGATCTCCAGCACTTGTTCAGAAAAAAAAAAAAAAATTTCATCTGCTTTTACTGTACTTGTGTTTCTACCTACTTTTTTTTACTTTTGCATCATCTTAAAAGTACTCAATTGTATTTATTACTGCTTGGTGTAACTCATTCTAAGCCTTCTGGTTTAAACACTTGGGCTTCGGACCAGTTGTTTTGCACTGAGAGAGTTTGTGGTCTGCACTGTAGTGGCAGAACAGGTAGCTTACATCCTTCTAGGTTGGGAACTGCTGATTGAGGGCTCAGTGTCTGTTATTCTAAAAGTGTATTAATTCTGGTTTAAGCACTTGGGCTTTCAGGCCAGTTATTTTACATTAAGAGGGTTTGTGGTCTGCACTCTTGTGGGAGGAGAGGCTGGACTCTGCCCTTCTGAGCTAGGAATTTCTGATTGAAGGCTTATAGTGCATGCATATCTGAACTGCTTCTTACTGAAGTTGGTGCCTTGTTTGCTGTGGCATAGACTGGATTCGGGCCTGCTGGATCTAGCTTTGTTTGTGTAACTTGAGCACTAATCCAGGCATTCTCTAAAGTATTCAATTGTATTTATTACTGCTTGGTAGTAACTTGATTAAAGTTTAGCTGTCATTCTAAGTCTTTTGGATTAAGCACTTGGGCTTCAGACCAGTTGTTTTACATTAGGAAGGTTTGTGGCATGCACTGCGGTGGCAGGACAGGTAGCTTTCATCCTTCTAAGTTGGGAACTGCTGATTGAAAGCCCAGTGTCTGTTATTGTTAAAGTGTATTAGTTCTGGTTTAAGCACTTGGGCTTCAGGCCAGTTATTTTACATTAAGAAGGTTTGTGGTCTGCACTCTTGTGGGAGAAGAGGCTGGACTCTACCCTTCTGAGCTGGGAATTTCTGGTTAAAGGTTTATAGTGCCTGAATATTTGAACTGTATCTTACTGAAATTGGTACACCTTGTTTGCTGTAGCATAGACTAGATCCAGGCCTGCTGAATCTAGCTTTGTTTATATGCTTGTTGTTTGTTTGCTTGTTATTTCCCTGGAACGCAAATTCCACCTAATACGCGGCTTCTCAGTGCTTCTGTGGATCACTAGTGATATCTGCATTGCTTACTGTACTTATTTCCTTGTTTCACTTGAAAGAAAGTTCCTGTTTGTCATTTTTGCATTTAAGTTACCTGTAACACATTGCACTTAAGTTACCTGGGACTTGCTCACTAAAGCAATTATATGTCAGCACTAAAAATTAAAAGCACTACACCCTCACTCCCCACTGGCCCTGGTTTTCAATTATTAAGGAATTCCCAATATTATTCTAGCATGTCCAAAGGTCAGTTGTCAATCTCCTCTCCGGTCCAGCTGGTGAATCTGGGAATCTTGAGGCAATGTTACAACTGCCTCATGTACACAGACAACCCTCTCCTCCTCCCAACAAATTCCAACACATGTGAGAGATGCAACCATATAGACAAACTGGAGGCTAAGCTCTCTCAACTCAGTACTGGCATAACCAGTCAGGAGGAGAAGGAAACCACACTCACTACAATTCCATTCTCACATAGACCTACCACGACAGCAAACCAAACACATAATCACACAAAAACATACTCGGAGGCTCTAAATAAAGATCTGCCAAAGCAGCAGAGACCTCCAAAGCAGACACCCAAGCAGCCGCTACCCCAAAACAAAACACGTGCAACACATATCTCACAAAGCCAGTGTGCCAAACAGTCACAACCCTTAAGACTAAACAACACACCTGATACACTTGTAATAGGTGACTCTATCGTCAGGCACACTGACGTCCCGCTCACCAGGCTGAACAAGGAGAGGGTCACGGTGAGCAGCCTGTCGGGCGCTAGGATCCGCCACATAACACAAGCACTCAGGTCACTCCAAGGCAAGTACAAATATGACTCAGTCATTGTCCATGCTGGTGTGAATGACCTGAGACGTACCTCCCTGGACTACATGAAAAGAGACATAAAGGAGCTCTCTGAGCATGTAGCCCGGGCTGGTATGACCCTGACCTTGAGTAGCATCTTACCCTCACCAAGAATGATGCCACAATATGAAGACAAGATGATCAATTTCAACAATTGGCTTAAGTACTGGTGTCATTCAAAGGGGATCCAATGCCTGTCAGCTTGGGATGATATGCTCGACAAGCCACAATGCTTCGCTAGGGACGGCTTGCACCTGTCACCCCTGGGCTTTCGGATATTGGCAAAGGCTCTTGCTACCCCCATAGTGCCTTTTTTGGCAAGGCTCAAAAGACAAACCCACCTCCATAGGTATCACAAGGGATAAGAAACTAAGAGTAATGCTACTCAACGCCAGAAGTCTAAACCTCAAGATGCATGCACTCGAAACTCTCCTTAGCATGGAGAACATCGATATCTGTGCAGTAATAGAAACCTGGTTCAGGGCTCCCGAGAGCACCCCAGCACTACCAGGTTATACCTCATACCATGCTTTTCGGCCCCAAAACTTGGACCGAACCACAAAAGGAGGGTGAGTATCGATATTCATCAAAGATACCCACACCTCCAGGTTGGTGGCAAAGCATGAAGCATCAGAGACTATCCATGTGCAACTAACAGTGGGTAAAACTGCCTTCCAGTTTATAGCCTGCTACAGACCACCCTCCCAAACCCAGGAACCCCACTCGGCCTTCCTGAGAACACTGGAAAATATGAAGGTCTCTCCAAACACCATTATATTGGGTGACTTCAACTACCCAAACATAGACTGGGAGCATTACTCTAGCTCCAACACCCTAGCCCAAAGGTTCCTAGAATTTATAAACTCAAATGCTATGGAACAACTTGTTACCACTCCCACAAGAGGGGAAAACATACTGGACCTGATCATCACCAACATGGGGACTCTATGCTCCAGACCATAAGTGTATTCCTCACTGGTAAGATCAGACCATAAACTAATTTCACTGGATATTCACATCCCGACCCCACCCCGTGCCCAGAAAACCACAGTGAAAAACTTCTCTAAAGCAAATTTTAGACTCCTCAATGGTGAGGTGGAATCCTTCAAAGCCCCGGGACCTGTGGGAAATACGGCCCAGACCACAGAATCCTTTATAAACGCATTCTATGAACACCTTCAGGAATGCATGGATCATGCGATCCCAAATAAAACCAAGACCCAATCCTCCAAAGGCAGACGTCCTGTCTGGTGGACCCCAGCCATAAACAAACTATACAATAGAAGGTGGAAGCTACTAAATGATAAAGCAAAATCCCAAAAAGGAAAGGCATCACTGATCAGTATTAGCAAAAAACTACGGGCACACATAAAATTGTCTAAGGTCAGCTTCGAGAGAAAAATTGCACAGGACACTAAGGATAATCACAAGGCTTTCTTTAGTTATGTTAGGAACCTGGGTGGTAATTCCCAGATATGCTCAGAATTAGTCCAAAATGACAAAAAATACACCGAACCCACAGACATTGCCAACATCCTAGCTGACAGGTTCAGCGCAAACTTCTCCCCCCCTCCCCACCAAAAGGGCAAATATCTATCCCAGCAGAGTGCTGCCCCCCTGACATCTCAGATGCTCAGGTAAGAGCAACCCTCTCCAAAGCAAAAAACACAGCATCAATGGGACCAGATGGTGTCCTGGGCTGCGTCCTACATGAACTCCATGAAGAGCTAAACCCAAACATAAAACTACTGTTCAATCTCAGCCTTACTACAGGATATGTGCCCAAAGAGTGGCGTACAGCAACAGTGGTCCCTCTCCATAAAGGTGGTGCCTCAACGGATCCTGGAAACTATCGCCCCATAAGCCTGACTAGCTTGGTCTGCAAAGCTATGGAAAGGATCATCATGGACCTCATAAATAAAGATATTGGGGACCTACAAACACTGGATCCTACCCAGTTCGGCTTTGTTAAAGGCAGATCCTGTCTCTTAAACCTGGTTGATTTCTTTGAAACAGTCACCAAGGCCATTGACGAGGGGAAGGTGGTCCACACAGCCTACCTGGACCTCGCAAAAGCCTTCGATACAATACCCCACTCGGGTATTATAGATAAGCTCACCAGCTTAAATATAAACCCCTATGTCACTAGATGGATTGCAAACTGGCTCAAGGACAGAACCCACATAGTTAGAATTGCTGGAGCCATGTCAGACTCCAAACCAGTTACAAGTGGTGTCCCACAAGGCTCAGTCCTGGGACCTCTCTTGTTCGGTATATATTTCTCGGAGGTACAGGCCAACACAGAAGGACTGTGGCTTACCAAGTTCGCAGATGACTGCAAACTGGGCGCCATAATCGACTCTCCAGCTGACACAAGCATCCTCCAAAAGGGCCTCATAGAAACAGACAACTGGTGCCAGAGCCATGGTCTCAAGCTAAATGCCAAAAAGTGTATAGTCATCCCCTTTGGCAAAAACAAAGTGCCCACAAATTACCACATAGGTGGAAATCCATTAAGTACAGAAGAAGTAATTAGAGACCTGGGGACCCAAGTTGATAGCAATCTCTCATTTGACAACCACGTGGCCAAAGTGGCTAGAAAAACATTTTATATAGCCCACCTAATCATGAAGGGATTCACATCTAGATCAGGGGAGGTCATCGTGCCTCTTTACTCATCCCTCATCAGGCCCATAATTGAGTACAATGCCCCTTTTGGGATGTACCTTACCAGACACCTGCAGCAACTGGAAAGACCCCAAAAGTACCTCACCAAGAGGATCAAAGGGCTCAAACAGATGCCATATGCTGCCCGGTTAAAGAAACTCCAGCTCTACTCAGTGGCATACCGCCTGTTCAGAGACGATCTATGCCTGACGTATAAAGCCATGTCCAACCCGGAATTAATGGACATGCTGCACCTCAGAAAATCCAAATCCCATCGAGCTACGTGCTCGAGAGACTTGAACCTCAGCACTGAAATAAATAGGACATGCTGGAGGGACAGATTCATAAACCAGAGGCTCCCTTCACTCTGGAATAAAATCCCAGTCCAGGTTAGGCAGAGTCCCTCATTGACTCTCTTCAAGAGGAATCTTGATGAGTGGATGGGAGATCGTAGATTTACCCCGGGTATCACTTCTGTGTCACTGTTAGACAGAGGCACAGTATACTAACCTCAAAAAAGGGCATAGCAAAATAAATTTAAAATGGGTGGTGAAAGCCAAACACATTCTGGCTAGGCTTATAAATAGCCTAGTATGAACCTATGAACCTATATACACACATACACACACACACACACACACACACACACACACACACACACACACACATATATATATATATATATATATATATACATATATCTTTATGTATGGGTCTACTTCAAACCATCAAATTCACATATAATCGAATCCTGCTTCTTCGAGATGAAAGAAATGAAACTTCACATACATGAATGGTTACGTCATCAAAAACAACTCCCTGGAAAGGAACTACTTGGCCACCACGGACAAATTACACATAAAGAAGTAAATCAAACCCACCAAAGTGGGGGGCTTCTCCCCCCACCCCCTAACTAAATATACTAACTCTGAGATCGCACTATAGTGGGGAAAGGGGCAAATACCGCCATGGTGGCAAAGTAATTCCTTTCCTGGTCATCATTTTCAATGAGGTAACCATTCACATAACTGAAGTTTTGATTTTTTCATCTCAATGAAGTGGGATTCGATTATGTGAGATTTTGATGGTTTGAAGTAGGCTTATATATATATATATATATATATATATATATATATATATATGTATATAGTTCCCCTTCACAAAATCGAATGGATGGAAGCTCGAAATTCATAACCTCGAGACCAGAATCTCGAACTTCCATTCACTCAAAATTGTGAATGGGAGTCTTAGGTTTAAAAAAATAAAAAGTTAACTTACCTTATTGCAGGGGGCCAGGTCCCCCTGTTCCCTAGCAGTTTAAATGTGAATGTTCCATGACCGCACTATAGCGGAGGAATGGAAAATTTTCCATTTTGCGCTTACGCGTATAGCGCGGAATGGGAGATTTCCCCTTCCTTCACTATAGTGCGATCTATGAGTAGGTCTATTAAGTAGGGAGGGTGTGGGGTTGCAGAGGGGCTTCGCCCCCCTGCGAAAACATTTGAAAGGTGTTAATTTTTTTTTTGTCCCTTTCATATGTTCGAGTTTCTCTAAATTCGAGATTCTAGTTTCAAGTTTATGACTTTCGAGTTTAGAGTAATTTGATCATATGAAGGGGAACTATATATATATATATATATATATATATATATATATATATATATATATATATATATAAATATATATATATATATATATATATATATATATATATACACACACACATATATATATATCTAGGGTTCCCCTTCAAAACATCTAAATCTCATAACATTGAATCTCAAAACACTGAGGCCATAACATCGAAAACCCAAAACATCTAAAACTCATAACATCGAATTTCATAACACTGAAAATGTTTAACATTGAGTAGTTATCATCAGACATGTATATGTTATACAAAAATATCCTTACAAACCAAGTAGAAGGCAACTGTGACAAGTGATAGTAGCCAGACAACTCCAATCTGAATGTAAAAAACTTTTAATAACGTAGCGCAAGCGCTTTCATAACATCAGTTACTTCCTCAAAAGCATAAAAACAGTGCATAAACATCACATACATCAAAGACATAAAAGGAAACCAATCATGTTCCACATATTTCCCCTCCATTTTTTTAAAAACCTATAGACCAATTAAGATTTAAAAGAACAGCAATAGAAACAACAAATGTGCATGTAAAAAACTCCATACATTAAAATACATTGGTAGATTATTCTATCATACTATGGAAATAGCATGTATTAATTTATATGTATATATAGCCCATACAATTCATCTTAATCAAAAATAATATTTCATCTTTTAATTCTCCTTCCCTTTAACAGAGGTTTCAAGGGGACCATATCATTCAGTCCAGAGCCCCTATGGACTCCCATGCATAGGATCCATTTTAACTCTTGTGTTTCCATTTTATTAATTATATCCCCTATTCTAGGACACTCCTGTATAACTTGCAAGACCTGAAATTTGAATTGATGATTCCCTACTTCAGTCAATACATGTTTAGATATAGCACTGTACTCAGGTTTCATCCTTGTACAGTAATCATGGCTTCTAATTCTTTCCCTTAGCCTGCAATTTGTTTTACCTATATAAAACTTGAAACAAGTGGTGCAGTGGGCAATATACACCAGGGTTTTTGTATTGCAATCAGCTTTACACCTTAGGTGCCACAAATGTCCAGTAACAGGGTGTCTACAATATCTAGATCCAGCTATAAATGAACAGTAACTGCACTTCCCACATGCCAGAGTTCCAAAAATATAATTTCCCTCTGGTAAAGACACCCTCGGGTAGCATAACTGCGGCTTCAAGTTTAAAACATTCCTAAATGTGTACCTAGGTTTTGTGCCAACTATCTTGACAGTTCCATCATCACTTAACAGAATATGCCAGTTCTTATTAATCACTTGCTTCACAGCCTGTAAACCATGTGCATAAGGTAGTACAATTGGAACAGTATTGACACCAGCCACTGTCCTATCACTCCTATCCCCTCCTCCTAATATATAGGGTCTACCTCTCCCTCCTCTAGCTCTTTTCACACGTGCACAAGCATGCTTAACCTCATTACTAGAATAGCCTTGAGTGGTAAATGCCATTTCTAAATACTCAAGTCCACGTTCAAAATCCTGCTGTAATGATGACAGTCTAGAGACCCTATATGTGGTGGATACATACTACTCCTCTGCAGAAAAGAGGGTTGATAGCAATCCTTCCTGTGTACACCAGTTTGTATCTCACCATTAGTTCTTGTAATAGTTACATCTAAAAAATGAATCTCATCAGGAGAACACTGGTATGTAAACCTCAAGAAACCACTGCTACTATTAAGGTTGTGCACATATTCATGCAAAGATTCGCGGTCACCCTTCCAACAAATGAAAAGGTCATCCACGAACCTGCGAAAAAAATTCACAATGCTGTCTTTGATGCACCTCTCCTCCCATTCATTCATAACAATATTAGCATATACATTAACACAGCTGGTCTCCATTGCAACACCTGACCTTTGCCAGTAGTATTTATTGTCAAACAAAAAAACATTGTATTCCAACACCATTTCCATCAACATACATGTAAAATCAGCTCTCATCTCATTATATGTCCCATTTTACATTAAGCAGGCTTGGACCATCTGTAATCCTTCACTACAGGGGATACAAGTGAACAAGGATACTACATCCAAGGTCACATTAACTCGAACTCATTACCATTGCTTTCTGCCAGGTAATTGTGTAAAGCCAGCAGAAAATTCTCAGTATCTTTAAGTACCACCTCATAACCTTCAAGAACTTTTTTAAGCTCTTTATCCAAATACACAGAAACAGACTCAGTCATCCACCCAGCCCCAGCCACTATGGGTCTAAATTTAGGTCTTAAAGGATCCTTGTGGATCATAGGTAAGCCATGTATTTGGGGTACCACCGGATTTTCCATGAGAAAATACTCATAAATCTCTTTACTTATGTGTCCTGAGCTTAAACTATCTTGCAACAGTGAGTAAATCCTATACTGCATATTCAAAACACATTCTATATTTATAACTTGGTAAATTCTAAAGTCAGATATCATCTCTGTCATTTCTGTGTAGTAATAGTTATCATCCAACACAACCATTGGCCCACCTTTGTCCGCAGTACAAATGACTTTCTTACTGTTATTCTGCAAAGAACTAATCGCTAAATGTTGTTGTTTGGTTAAATTATCCATATGCCTATTTTGCACTGGTCTATAAGCATCATATAAATCCCTTTCACATGCCTTAATAAAAACATCAATATTAGCTGGCATTGCAGGAATAAATTAACTTTGCTTCTTATACATATTTCCATCCTTCATTCCATACAGTTTTTTACAAGTCACATTACGCGCAAACAATCTAACTTATGTTAAAATGTCACAAAGAGCAATGTCAACATTGGGTATTAAACTCAGACCCTTACATAACAGGTGAGTCTCCTCCGTGCTTAGTTCGTATTGTGAAATGTTCCATAAGAGTCCCGATCTCCATAACCTCACATTTTCTTTATAGTCCTGTTTTGCGATAAAATTGGTGGCTCCTTCCATTTCTGACTGTTCACTGGAGCCCCACCATTGAATGACCTCTTCTTCATTGGCCGAATCGGCAAAGGAAACATGGAAAAAGCTGAATTAGACTGCTCATCTTGCCCGAGTAAAGCTTTATGCCTTACCACTGGCCCCTCCTCATTGGTTGTGGAATACGTATTCCCACCACTGCTATTGGACATTTCAGCTACAGGGGTGGAGTACACAGGGCCAGGTAGTTCACTCGATTCGGTAGAAGGTGCTGCTTCCCAATTGGGCGGTACAGAATTATCAGTCCTCTCACTGGATAAATTAGTACTCATAGATGGCTGATTGGCTGTAGAGCTCACAGTTCCTGGCTGATACCATGGCCAAGTGAATACATGCCGTTGGGAGAAATCGTTGACATCTCTCGCCAGCTTCTTCATCTTCTGTGCAAGCAGCTTACTACCATAAGCATTAACTTTCTCTGTTAGCTCACAGAGATAAACATCCGCTCACTCATCACCTAAAAGACATTCAATTTCCGTCTGCTGTCTCACCACATTGTCACAAAGATCTTTCTCTATTGGTTGAAAAAAGTCAATCAATAATTGTATGTACTGGTTGCTAGTGGCTAGATTAATTTTCTGCCACTGCGCTAACAATGACGGATATACATTGTCGTAAGTAGGCATGTTCAAAACTCTAAGCCCTCTAGAAACAACACCTTTTTTGAGGCATGCCTCAAAATGGTAATGTTGATATCGCAATATTTTGTATTTGTAGACATCACTTTCTAAGTTCCGTTTCAATTCACGTACCTTCACATCAGTTGTCACATCCTGAAAAGAATAATCGTGTAGCTCAGGCATTTCACCAAAAATAACAAAAACAAACAAAGTTGAAATACAAATAAACACCAATCACAACCAAAGTGTCACATAGCTCACAACACCAGTGTGTTACACAGCAACAGCCCCTAAGACCAGACAACGTACCTAACACGTTATTCATAGGTGACTCTATAGTCAGACACACTGATGTCCCACTCACCAGGCGGAACAAGGAGAAAATTACAGTCAGCTGCCTGTCGGGTGCCAGGATCCGCCACATAACGCATGCACTCAAGTCACTCCACAACAAGTACAAATATGACTCATTGTCCATGTTGGAGTGAATGACTTGAGACGTACCTCCCTGGACTACATGAAAAGAGACATGGAAGAGCTCTTGGATCATGTGGCCTAGGTAGGTATGACCCTAGCCCTGAGTAGCATCCTGCCTTCACCCAGAATGATACCACAATATAAAGACAAAATGATTGACTTCAACAATTGGCTAAGCTTCTGGTGTCATTCAAAGGGGAGCCAGTATCTGTCTACCTGAGATGACATAATCAAAAGACCATGATGCTTTGCCAGAGATGGTCTGCACCTGTTGCCACTGGGATTCAGGTTACTGGCTAAGGTTCTTGCCACCCCTATAGTGCCTTTTTCAGGCAAAGTTCAAAGGACAAAACCACCACCATAACAGGTACAAGCATACAAATTCTGAAGGTACTGCTACTCAATGCTAGAAGTCTAAACCTCAAAATGCACTCTCTTGAGGCAGTCTTAAAAATGGAGGACATCAATATCTGTGCAGTAACTGTGACCTGGTTCAAGGCTCCAGAGAGCACCCCTGCAATACCAGGCTACAACTCTTACCACACTTTTTGGCCACCAAATCAGGACCAAAACACTAAAGGTGGAGGAGTTTCCATATTCACCAAGGATATTCACACCACCAGGCTAGTTGCCCAACACAATGCATCTGAAATTCTCCAGGTGCAACTAACATTAGGTAAGACTGAAATCCAAATTGTAGCTTGCTACAGATCCCCCACCATGCCCCAAGATTCTCACTATACCTTTCTAAACATACTGGAAAATACTAAGATACAACCAAACACCATAATACTGGGTGATTTCAACTACCCTGCCATTAACTGGGAAAACTACTCATGTACCAACACTTTGGATCAACTAATCCATAGTCCCACCAGGGGCTCCAATATCCTAGACCTGGTCATTACCAACATGGGAAATCGATGCTCCACACCTATGGTCACCCCCTCGTTGGTCAGGTCTGACCATAAGCTAATCACCCTTAACAACCACATTCCACCCCCACCCCCCACCCCCAGTAAGGAAACCTCCATAAAAAACTTCTCCAAAGCCAACTTCATGCTACTCAAGTCAGACGTGACAAACTTCATGAGGCACCCATGCAGACAGGAACTGAAAGTTTGACTGCTGAATCCTACACTAAGGCACTGTATGAGCACATCCACGCATGAATCTTGCCATCACAAATAGAACCAAGATGCTCTCCTCCAAAAAAAGGAAGCCAATCTGGTGGTCCCCTGCCATAAACAAACTTTACAACAAAAGGAAGAAACTGTTGCAGAAAAGAGGAAAATTCCAGGATGCAAAAAACTCCCTTACCAGCCTCAGTAAGAAGCTGAGATCCCTCATAAAATCCTCCAAAGCTAGTTATGAAAATAAAATTGCCAAAGATTCCAAAGACGGCAAGGCATTCTATAACTATGTGAAGAATCTAAATGGCAATGCAGAGATCTGCCCTGAGCTACAACAGAATGGCATTAAATATACTGATCCCAAGGATATTGCCAATATCCTGGCAGATCAGTTCAGTGCCAACTTCAATCCCCTCTCACCCACTAAAAGGCCCATCCCAATACAGGACGATTGCCAAATTCTGGTAATAATGGCCACACAGGTAAAAAACGCACTCTCCAAAGCTAAGAATATAGCATCCATGGGACCAGATGACATCTCGGGCTGTGTATTACATGAACTACAAAATGAACTGGCACCTCACCTAAGTGTCATGTTTAATCATAGCCTCACCTCAGGCTTCGTGCCCACTGAGTGACGCACAGCTACAGTTATCCCAATCCACAAGGGGGATCCACCTTGGATCCCGGGAACTACCACCCCATCAGTCTGACAAGCCTGATCTGCAAGGCCATGGAATGTATTATCATGGAACTTATAAACAAAGACATTGGCAACCTTCAAACACTGGACCCCACCCAGTTTACGTTCATGAAGGGCCAATCCTGTCTCCTGAACCTGATTGACTTCTTTGAATCAGTCTCCAGAGCCAAGGACTAGGGTAAGGTGGTCTACACAGCCTATCTGGACCTCGCCAAGGCCTTTGACACCATCCCTCACTCTGGAACCATAGATAGACTTACCAAGCTGGGCATTAATCCCTACATCACTCTATGGGTTGCCGACTGGCTTACTGACAGAACCCACACTGTAAAAGTAGCCAACTCCAAATCCAGCTCCAGACAAGTGACAAGTGGAGTACCTCAGGGTTCAGTCCTGGGGCTGCTCTTGTTTGGCATCTACTTCTCTGAAGTACAGGTCAACACTAAGGGACTCTGGCTAACAAAGTTTGCAGATGACTGCAAACTGGGAGCCATTATTGAATCCCCAAATGATGCTGATACTCTACAAAAGGACCTTACAGAAACAGATGCTTGGTTCCAGAGCCATGGGCTGAAGCTCAATGCCAAGAAATGTATAGTTATCCCCTTTGGGAAATAACATGTACCCATGAATTACCACATAGGTGGCAGTACACTAAACACCGAAAGTGTGATAAGGGACTTAGGGACACAGGCGGACAGTGGTCTCACCTTCGATAACAACATCGTCACAACAGACCAGAAATCCTTCTATGTGGCACACCTCATCACTAAGAGCTTTTCATCCAGAAAAAAGGAGGTCATTGTCCCGCTGTACTCATCCCTCATTAGACCCATTATAGAATACAACTCCCCGTTTGGTATATACCTCTCAAGACATCTGCAACAACTGGAAAGACTGCAGAAATACCTCACTAAATGAATCACAGGTCTAAAGCAGCTGCTCTGTGCTGACCGCCTTAAAAAACTCCAACTATACTCTGTCGCATATCATCTACTCAGAGGCGATCTCTGCTTAACATACAAGGCCATGTCAAACCCAGAGCTATTGGACATGCTACACTTAAAAAAATCCCAATCCCTCAAAATCACATGCTCCAGGGATCTAAACCTTATCATCACAATAAACAAAACATGCTGGAAGGATAGGTTCCTGACCCAGAGACTCCCCAGACTATGGAATAGACTGCCCATACGTGTCAAGCAGAGCACCTCTTTGGCCCTCTTCAAAAAGCACCTTGAAGTTTGGATGGGAGAAAGGAAATTCACCCCGGGGATCACATCAGTTGCCCTGCTAGACAGGGGTCCAGGGAAGTAAATAGTGTGGGAATAAATATCCAGAGAATTGTTATGGCTAGGCTTGTATAGGCCTTAAGGCCGATAGCCTAGTACCAACCTATGAACCTATGAACCTATGAACCTCGTAGCACAAGAAATCTGGGCAAAGCCTAAAATAAACAAGAGACAAAGTCCCAAAATAAGGGAAAATTTTAAATATTGCTCTTATAAACTAAGAAACTTGCTAGAGTAACAGGTTTTTCATTAGCATGCATTTTCTGAAGGATATGAATTCTGAAACTCAAATGTATGTCATTATTTAGTGACTTCAGTCCTTAGTGATTTGCCAGAAAATCACAAATTTTATGAGGAACAGACCAAAAATATGAGACAAAAATCTGGACATTCTGGGAAAATCTGGACAGTTGAGAGATATGCTTTGCCAGGTGAAAAGAGTTTTAGAGATTCATCCTGTTGAAGGTGAACTTTCACTCATGCTACAATATTAAACTAGCTTTCATAATGAAAGTAACTTGATTAGAATGGTTTATAGCATGATTCATGTGGATATATTAAAGTGCATAATATTCTCAAAAATATTTTATATTCTCTGTTGTGAAACAAATAGCATTATATTTAAAAGTATTCACCTTATGTCTCTTTGTCTGATTTCTAGAGGTCATCTGGTAGTTAGTTTGTTATATTTCATAAGTTCATAGGTAGGTACTAGGCTATCGACCCAAGGGCCTACGTAAGCCTAGCCAACAAGGTTCCCTGGCTTACGCCACCCAAGAAAGTTATTTTCCTGCGCCACTGTTGAGCAGAGACACAGAAGTGATCCCCGGGGTGTATTTCCTATTTCCCATCCACTCATCAAGATTTTTCTTGAAGAGTGCTAATGAAGAACTTTGCTTGACATAGATGGGTAGCCTGTTCCAGAGTATGGAAAGTCTCTTGGACAGAAATCTATCCCTCCAGCATGTCCTGTTTATTGTGGTGAAAAGATTTAGGTCCCTAGAGCATGTAGCTCAGAGGGATTGGGGTTTCTTTAGGTGTAGCATGTCCAACAGCTCTGGGTTTGACATAGCTTTATATGTTAGGCAGAGATCACCTCAGAGTAGGCGATATGCTATGGAGTAAAGGTGGAGTTTTTTGAGGCGGTCAGTGTAGGGCATTTGTTTGAGGCCAGTAATCCTCTTTGTGAGGTACTTCTGTGGCCTTTCCAGCTGCTGCAGATGTCTTGTGATGTACATTCGAAATGGGGCATTGTACTCTATAATGGGTCTAATGAGTGTCGAGTAGAGGGGAACAATGACCTCTTTTTTCCTGGATGAGAACCCTTTTATGATGAGGTGTGCCACGTAGAAGGACTTCCTGACTACTGTGGCAATGTGACTATCAAAGGAGGGACTACTGTCCACCTGGGTCCCAAGGTCTCTTATCACACATTCAGTGTTAAGTAGATTGCTGCCTATGTGGTAGTTCATGGGTACAGAGTTTTTACCAAAGGGGATGACACTGCACTTTTTGGCATTGAGCTTGAGGCCATGGCTCTGACACCTGGCATCTGTCTCAGCGAGGCCCTTCTGTAGGATGTCCACATCATTTGGGGACTTGGCTATGGCTCCTAATTTGCAGTCATCTGCGAACTTTGCTAGCCAGAGGCCTTCTGTGTTAGCCTGTACTTCAGAGAAGTAGATACTAAACAGGAGAGGTCCCAGGATGGAACCCTGTGGTACTCCACTTGTCACTACTTTGAGGTCAGATTTGGAGTCTGCAACTTTTACAGTGTGGGTTCTGTCAGTAAGCCAGTTGGCAACCCATCTTGTGATGTAGGGATTTATACCTAGTTTAGTGAGTTTATCTATAATTCCAGAATGGGGGATGGTGTTGAAAGCCTTGGCGAGGTCAAGATAAGCTGTGAGAACCACCTTACCCTCATCTACGGCTTTGATGACTGCCTCAAAGAAGTCGATCAGGTTAAGGAGGCATAATCTGCCTTTCACAAACCCGGATTGGGTGGGATCCAGATTTGGAGGTTACCAATGTCTTTGTTTATGAGTTCCATGATGATACGTTCCATGGCCTTGCAGACCAGGCTCGTCAGGCTAATAGTCGATAGTTCCCGGGATCAGTGGTGGCTCCCCCTTTGTGGAATGGGATAACTGTTGCTGTGCGCCATTCAGTGGGCACAAAGCCTGATGCGAGACTATTATTGAACATGGTGCTTAAGTGGAGAGCCAGTTCATTCTGAAGTTCGTGTAAAACATAGCCTGGGATGTTGTCCGGTCTCATGGATGCTGTATTTTTGGCTTTAGAGAGTGCAGCTTTTACCTGCCTAGTTGTGATTACAGGGACTCTGCGTTCTTCCTGCATAGATATGGACCCTTTAGGGGGTGGGGGGGGTAAAGTTAGTATTGAACCTATCTGTCAGGATGTTGGCAATATCAGTTGGTTCTGTAATTTTCATGTCATTGTGCTGTAACTCAGAGAAGATCTGGGTGTTGCCATCGAGATTCTTGACATAGCTATAGAATGCTTTGTGGTTGTCCTTATAATTAGTGGCAATTTTCTTATCGTAGCTAGCTTTGGAGGATCTCATAAGGGATCTCAGCTTCTTACTGAGGCTGACCAGGGAGCTCCTCCACTCATGGGATTTTACTCTCTTTTACAACAGCTTCTTCCTTCTGTTGCACAGTTTGTTTATGGCAGGGGACCACCTGATTGGCTTCCTTTTTTGGGCGATAGCATCTTGGTTCTGTTTGGGATAGCACGATCCATGCTCTCATGTAAGTGCATATAGAGTGCATTTGTGTAGGATTCAGCAGTTGTAACTGTATTGTCCATCTGCATGGGTGTCATGAAGTTCACCACTTCTGTCTTAAGAAGCATGAAGTTGGCTTTGGAGAATTTTTTTACCGTGGTTTCCTTAATGCGGGGTGGGGGTGGGATGTGGATATCAAGGGTGATTAGCTTATGGTCAGATCGGACCAACGAGGAGTTGACTTCAGGTGTGGAACACCGGTCACTCATGTTGGTAATGACTAGGTCTAGGATATTGTTGCCCCTGGTAGGGGTGTGGATAAGTTGATCCAGGGCATTGGAGTTTATGAATTCTAGAAAGCGTTGAGCTAAGGAGTTGGTACACAAGTAGTTTTCTCAGTTAATAGTAGGGTAGTTGAAGTCACCCATTATTAGGGTGTTTAGTTGAACCCTAATATTTTCCAATACATCAAGAAAAGAGGAGAGAGAATCCTGGGGTATGGTGGGGGATCTGTAGCAAGCTACAATTTGGATTGCAGTTTTGCCCAGAGTTAGTTGCACTTGGATAATATTGGATGCATTATGCTAAGCAACTAGCCTGGCGGTGTGGATATCCTTAAGGAATATGGACACACCTCCGCCTTTGGTGTTTCGGTCCAGGTTACATGGCCGAAAAGTGTGGTATGGGTTATAGCCTGGTAGTGCAGGGGTGCTCTCTGGAGCCTTGAACCAGGTCTCAGTCACTGCACAGATATCGATGTTCTCTATTTTAAGGAGTGCCTTGAGTGAGTGCATTTTGAGATTTAGACTTCTAGCATTGAGTAGCATTACCCTCAGTTTTTGCTTGCCTGTTCCTGTTACAGTGGTGAATTTGTTATTTGAACCTTGCCTAAAAAAGGCACTATAGAGGCAGCCAGTAGCCAGAATCCCAGGGATGACAGGTGCAGACCATCTGTGGCAAAGCATCATGGTCGGTAGACCACGTCAGCCCAAGCAGACAGATACTGGATCCCCTTAGAATGACACCAGAAGCTTAGCCAATTGTTGAAGTCAATCATTTTGTCCTTGTACTGTGGTATCACTCTGGGTGATGGGCAGGATGCTACTCAGGGCTAGGGTCATACCTGCCTGGGCTACAAGATCGGAGAGCTCTTCCATGTCTCTTTTCATGTAGTCCAGGGAGGTACATCTGAAGTCATTCACACCAACATGGACAATGATAGAGTCATATTTGTACTTGTTGTGGAGTGACCTGAGTGCGTGGGTTATGTGGTGGATCCTGGCACCCAACAGGAAGCTGACACTAACCTTCTCCTTGTTTAGCCTGGTGAGTGGGACATCAGTGTGCCTGACTATAGGGTCACCTATGACTAGTCTGTTGGGTACGTTGCTTTGCCTTATTGGCTGTGGTTGAGTGGCACACTGAGTCTGTGGGCTATGTGTCATTTGAGTTGTGTTGGGGGATGGTGGTTGCTTGTGTTTCTGCTTTGGAGGTCTCTGTTGCTTACACAGATTATTATTGAGAGCATCTGCAAATGTTTTTGTGTTACAATGTGTGGATTTTGGTGATGTAGATTTAGTGAGACTATGTGATGAGTGTGGTGTGGTGCAAATGTTTACCTTCTCCTCATGACTGCCAATTTCAGTCTTGGTTGGAGAAGAGAGCTTTACCTCCAGTTTGGCTAGAAAAGTGCAACTCTCACAGGTTGTAGTGTTGAGTGGTAGGAGGAGAGAGAGTTGTCTGTGTACATGAGGCAATTTCTACATTGCCTTAAGATACCCAGATTCATCAGATAGACAGGAGAGAACACTGGGAGCTGACCCTTGGACATGCCTGAATAAAAAAATATTTTCCTCTAGATAAGTAAGGAAAGTGAGTACAAACTCTGTTTTTCTCTAAGGAAGTGAGAAAAGTAAGTACAAAAAACGTTTTCCTCTAGGTAATGAGGAAGGTTGAGTGCTATAGTAATTAGTAGCTTATTTAGTTCTTACAAGTTCTGAACAAGTGCTGAGCATGAATAAGCAAATTTAAGTGCTAAAACTAAGAATCTGTATCTGCACAAGACAAGTTACAGGACAGAAACAAGTGCAAATGCAGGCTTTCAAATCAGAAATCTGAGAGAGATGGAAGAGATTGCCCAAACAGCCAATAACTACAGTTTCTTGGCCAGAACCACTCCTTATGTGGTACACTGGTTACCTAGTGCTTACCACTCCCACTGATAAGCTAGAAGGCTTCCCTCCAACACAGAAAGTCTTGGGGGGCTCAGAAGCTTACATACAGTCCTGGATACAGCAAATCTGTATCTGGAACACTAGTTACAGGAAAGGTAGGAAACAGGCTTACAGTTTTTTTTTTTCTTTTTTTTTTACAGAAAAGTAGCAAAAACAGTAGCAAAAACAATTTACATGCAGTGCAAGCTAGCACAGTTGAGTATGTAGCAATATTAGACCAAACACAGTTTAAAAATGCAATTAAATTAAAAAGGACTAAAAGCAAGTGCAGAAAGAAATTCGCTGGTAATAGTGGCATGTTTGTCATATATAGTACATATAAGCAGTTCTGAAAACATGTCTGGAAAAATAGTGTAGGATTTTAACTGTTTCTCTAGTTTCTCCGACTGAAAAATGTGCATGAATGATTACATAGTAAATATATGACTTGATGCCCTGAGATGGAATGGTATACAAGTTATAGCAAGAATCAAACACTCATCAATGATGATGCTAATTAAGATAAAGATATGCCTTGGCAGGCTGGGATGGGAACTAGGAAACTCATTAGATGGGTCCGGGTTACCTTCAGTGCCATATTCCTTGTTCACACCTGAGTTTTTTGATATTCCTGAATCAACTCTCTAACATGATGACATCTTAGGGGCATGCTACGGCTGCACGAGAAACACCTTCCAAACTATATGATGACATGTCCCACATACTGCCTGTTCAACATGACTCCAGTATTGTCCCCAGCACTCCCATGTCTCAGTTGCATGGTCCCATCATGAGCATGCACCACTTTCCAAAGAGAATTGGGGAAGCTGCACTTTATCAAATCTCCCTCCCCCTCTGGTGCTAATGCTATTAATCAAACTCAGGTCATCTGGATTTTAGTCAAGGCTATGTCCCCTAGAGCTGACCACTGACGCTTAATGATATTTGATCCATGCATCTATTTTCATCACTGTCACAGTACTCCATGTATATTCATGTGTGAGTCCTCAGGTGACAGGTCCACACATTTATAAAGATGATATCTAAATGTTGGCTTTTGCTTACTAGATTTTCTTTGTCTGGTGCTTTGCTTCCCAAATTGCACTATAAATTAAAAATAAAATAATTAAAAGTAAAATTAAATAAAGCTATAGAAAGGTGATGTAGTGTATGTAAAATGTATGATTTCATGGAACTTAATTTTAATCATGTGATGTTTGCTGTATCATAATAATCAGTTGCAGAGAAATGAAAGACAATAAAAATTAAAATAATTTAGACTGGCGGCAGTCTTTATGCTCCATGAAATACCAAATATCTTCTCTTACTTCATGTACAAAATATTGTTACACATTTCTCTCTAGTAACATGCCATCCCTGAGATCACCCTTTTACCAAATCTACTGTGATATTTACAGAACTGCTCATACATAATAAATATCAAACATATGCCACTATTACCATCAGATATAACTTAAGCTAACGACTACATGGCTCTTAAAAAGCAGACAAAGACATGGCTGATGAATACCTTTAAATATAACACTATTTGTTTCACAACAGACGGCATAAAATACATTCCACAATATTATGTACTTCAATGTATCCACACAACTCATGCTAAAACTATACTAATCAAACTACTTTCTTTGAAAGTTTGGCTTATATATTCTGTGCTTATAATATACATTTGCTATGTGACAGCATTTTGTGTTATTTCATATCAGTTATATAAATTAAACAAAGCATTTCTAAACTGTCCGTTTCAATTACTTATATTTAAATCAAAAGGATTATACTTAACCTTTCTTAACACCATACAAATATAGCCTAACATTAAAAAAGTCACTTAAAACATACTCCAATAGCTTCAAAGTATTTACAAAACATTGTTTTGACAGACCACACAAACTTTACGCCCCAGAGGGGGAAGACTATTGGTTAATCTTCCAGACATAGTGGCACAACTGCCATTTTCATAACACAAATGTGCTGGTCTTTTACCCCAGAGCACTAGCTTCCATACGTTTCAGCTCATTTATCATTGATACAACTGCATAAATTGTTGGCGACTCCTTACTTTTCCATAGCCTGGTTATTGTTTATTTTTGCTACTTTCCTTAACAGTGAAAGACGTACCCCCGTCAGTTTAGCTGACCCACTTATGATCCAACTCACTTAAGTGCATGTCTTTATTAAAATGGGACTTATCTCTCCCTGTCATTAAAAATACTCGGTTTATATCCCTTTTGAAGTTTTGCAGGCAATGCAGTCCCAGGGCAGATATTACCAGGTACCTGGCTGAGAATATATACATCTCCAGTAGCTCCCTGATAACAGAGGAAACATCCTGTGTACCCTATATGGTGTATAAAAATATCAGTGACGGCATTTCCATGTGAGTATTCTAAAATGTCTGGACTTATTTGCATATCTAGGAGCTAGTAATATTACTCACCAGTCCTTTGTGGATAAATCTCCCAAGCCCTTCTTTGCCCACCCTGAGTAAATTACTTTGACTAGTTAATTCCTAAAGTTGCTTGTATAATTTACTCAGTATTCTAATTTCCATTGCAGTTGGTGACCTGGTTTCAGTTATGAAACTTGCTAAGATGAGCATGTTTTCCTAATGTGGGACATATCTGTTGTATACCCTACATGCAGAAATTAACCCACAGTGGGCAAGGCAATCTCAATCAGCTAAGTTATATTCTACTCTTATAGATGGCCATTTTCTGTCTCCTAAGAGCAAGGATTTCTCCAAACCTTCTAATTAAGCTACTTTCGTTTTCATTGTGAAAGATAAACAGTCCTGTATTACACATATTAGTACTCTGGATATTACCAAGCATAACATTGATTTCCATACACAATCCACTATAATTGCTAATCAAAATCTTAGAGAATTAATCTATTATTCTCTTTCTCTGTCATGCAGTTTGCGACAATAAAGTGAGCATGTGTAAGTAAACAGAATATGAAAGCAGCTCTACTAAGTGGACAGATATTTAGACCGTGAAGATTAGGGATATGAAAATAGGATAAATAAAAATGCATGGATAGTTAAAAAGGGTGCGCCACTCATTAAAGGAGATTTCTCATTCCCACCATCTTCCTTTTGTAAAAGATGCAAGAGGTGATATTAATTTACCATACAGCCACGGTGCTTAATGAACTTATAAAATGCCACATCACCTACTTGTAGTCTGGAGTTATATTTCATTTATGCAAATCTGAGCTGATAGAATCATTATACAGGTTATTACAGAAATGACAGTCTAGTTTATTGCAGCATGTTCTACTGTAAACTGCTTACTGTATTATTGATATTTGCCACTGTAAAAGCAGAATATGACTTTTAACAAATTATGTCTATTCAATCGATCACTGTTTTAACTCGTCTGATAAAAGAAAGTTATATGTGTGTTATTTGTCTTAGCTTCTCTGTTACTGTCAAGGGGCAGTTTTTCAGAATCATCTTCAAACTTGTGTCATTATTTGGGACTTATAACCTGGCAATTTCTTATGTACATGGTATACCGCATACCTTTGAGGTAACGCTATTAACTTGAGATTAACTCTAATAAATAATTCTGTCACGAGATATGCATGAAACAATTTCTCATTTAATAAATCAGTTCCTTCTGGAGGTTTGCACATTGTTATAGTCCACACTTCTTTGTATAATTACTCTTCTTAAAATGGCAGGTTAATTCATTTTAGAAGTTATTTACTTCAGACAACAGCTCTATGCCTAATGGGTTCAAATAAATCAGCACAAAGTAAGGCACGGTTAATAAATCTGCACTACCAACAAGTATTTATATTGACCCCAGAGCAATTACTTGCATCTAAAAGTTGCATTTGGTAATAGCAGAATTAAAAAAAAAAAACATTACCAGCTCATGGGTCATACTACATTCCCTGAAGATGAGAAGTGTGTGCCTGCTTCTATAGGATACAACAGTCTATTACTTTAATTATAATGATGCAGTAGAGGTAACACTTTTTTGAAAACACAGGAAGTGCAAAGTACCTGTTACATATTTAACAGAAATACTCCCAATACTCTGGGATTTGTTACTGCTCAACATTTTAGGTATTCTGAGAATGGCTATATGCACTCTGTAATCAATTTAGGCTACTGGTTTTCTCCACTGGTGCCTATCACATTGGAAGGAAAAACACACAGGAATAAAACTGCCAAAACTAAACAATGTTATGCATTTTAAACCTATACTAACTACCTCACAATGGATTAGCCACTCAAACTCTTGAATCATTTCTTATTTGTAGAATACCTTTTGAAACTCATATCCCATCACACACAAGAGCAAAATAGCTGATCAAAGTAAAACTAATTAGAATGATTCATTGAATCCTACTCAACAAATCCTTTGTTATGAAATAGAAATGGATTACACATGTTCATGCATGTGTGTGCTCAGACACACACGCTCGCACACATGCACACACACACACACACACACACACACACACACACACACACACACACACACACACACACACACACACACATGCAAACCAAATACAGAAAAAAAAAAAAAACTAAACCTTTTGCTGCTCACACCTTAACTGACATGCTGTTCTATACAGTACTATGGTATGTTATTCTGACTGCAGGTCAAAACAGCGGACACTCATTTATGCAAATGCTTTTTGAAACTGTAAATAAGAGAGAGAGAGACACTCATATGAGTGAACGTTCTTTTCTATGGAATTTTTCTGGGTAGACTTTTCTATGGCATCGTGTTGTAGCAGTGTCAGAAAATCGGCCCTTACCACATTGTTGTGCAATTTCAGAGTTGGTATATATATATATATATATATATATATATATATATATATATATATATATATATATATATATATATATTAGGAGTTGTGGGGACTAGTGGGGTATACCCCTTGCAAAAAATGTTCCTTTTTTGTTGTTTTCAGGCATTTTAGATTTGATTTAAAATTATCATTATTTTTTCATTCACTCTTATGAGTGTTTCATATTTGATGCGAAACTCATTATTCTATACTATATTATAATATACTATAGTACATCATTTTATACTGTTCTGTGTTATATTGTACTATACTACTCTATACCATCCCATAATATACTATACTATGCCATAATGTAATACAGCATACTGTATAGTACAATACTATACTGCATTCCATCATACTGTAGTATTCTGTGCTGTACTAGGCTGAGTAGTGCTGCACTATAGTATACATAAAATAAACTAAATAGAATACGTTACTACATCATACTGTACTATACCATATTGCACTACAACATAATGTACTGCACTGTAATGAACATCATAATGTGATCTACTGTACTATACCATACTGCACTACACTGTTGTGTACTATACAGTATGCAACTATACTATATTGTACTGCACAACAAACTATACTGTTCTGTACTGTACAGTACAGTACTCTACTATACTATGCTGCACTTCATCATATTGTACTGTACTGCCTTATACTTTAGGGTACTCCATACTATACTGTGTCATATACTAGTCTGCTTCCTGAGAGGGTAGCTTTAACAAGTCAATTTCTTCCACTAGTTAATTAAAATTTATTATATCAACACAATTTTGTTTTTTTTTGTAGTTTCATTTATGATTACAGATTTGCTGAAGATCCGGCAGTTGTCTCTACACTGATGGGGTGCATTTTACTTTGCTTTCAGGTCTCCACTCCCCAAGAGCCATAACTAATGTTTCACTGTCTCAAAGGGCAAAGATAAGCTTTGGGAACAGATTTATACTCTAAGATGACTTGGTTACATTTTGGCCAATACAAGATCCAATTAGGAGATAATGCAAACTGTGTGACAATGTGGGCTACTTAATTCAACTCAGAGAGAAGTTTTAGCTTAGTGGCCATAATTTACATTCAAAAGTTATTTATGATATGCCATTAACAAATACTTTAAATGCAAAAGTTATTTTGCTTCAACACAGTATCATGAGTCTACAGATAACCTTACCTCCCTCCCTCCCTCTACTTTCCCCCTCTCACTCTCTCTTTATCTCTCTATATACTATATATATATATATATATATATATATATATATATATATATGTGTGTGTGTGTGTGTATGTGTGTGTGTACAATTGCATCTTGAAAGGTTAAAAATACAAATAGTGAATTTCAAATGATTGAAAATAAGAATTGAACAAAGACTGAAGTACTACTAAGCCTGAATCACAGAACGCTGACCACTTCCCTCCCGTCACCGCTAAACCCCACCTACAAAATCCAGCTCAGACATTATCAAGCAGTGGTACTTTTATGGGCAGAGGTAGGGTTAGGATTAGCACACCTGAGTGTGGGTGGGCAGTAAAGCTTAACCCCTACCTCCATCCACCTTATCCATATGTGCTAACCCTAACCTTAGATCAACCCCACCCCTTAACCTCAGCCCTACACATTATGTTACTAAAAGCCTTTCCCTAACAGTACCACTACACAAAAAGAAAGGATGCAGAACACACACAACAACAAGAAGACATAACAATAAATCTATTCCCTTACCTAGCCCTTATTCTAACTCTAACCCATGAATACTTGCATATACACGCTAACCCATGAATGCTTGCATATACACGCTAACCCATGAATACTTGCTTATACACACTAACCCATGAATACTTGCATGTGCATGCTAAACCATGAACACTTGCATATATACGGTTCATTATATCAACTGTTAAATAATTGAAGTGTTATTGTCTTTTTTTCTTGAATTTGTGCAACCCTGGAGTTAGTATATTTAGTTTCCTGAGGTGTGAGTGACAAAGCTCCCCACATAAGAAGCTGTTTTTTATTTTGCTTTTCATAATTACAAATGTAGCCTATTGGTCATGGTTATGGATATATCTATCTGTTTTTATTTGCTTTCTTAAGTTTATTATACTGCTGCACTGAAAAAGCCCAGTAAACATTATTATCAATAAAAGTGATTTTATAGTATTAATTTACTTTGTACTTTTAAGTGAACTGCAAAACATGTGTGTCCATATTTGTGTGTGTGTGTGTGTGTGTGTGTGTGTGTGTGTGTGTGTGTGTGTGTGTGTGTGTGTATATATATATATATATATATATATATGTATGTAAGTATTTTTATATGTGCATTTGTGTGAGTTTTATGTATGTAAGTAAAGGGCCATGCAGGAATATCTTGCTTGCTTTACTTAATTTGTCTATTTACAATTTGTTTTCTCTTAATAGATCATTCACCGTGTTTAATTTCTATTGTATTTATGTAAATTTAGCAAACTGTGTGACACTAGCATGTAAGTATGTACTACTGTCTTCCTATTAAGTAAATAGGTGCAATTTTCTCTTCCTTCTGTGCAAAAACTTCCATTTTATTGCATTTTCTTTTTCTATTTTTTGGTAACACTGGACTTCACTTGGGCTTTTATAGTATGCAATATGCAAATGAATAACACTTTTAATAAATCATCCTACATAGATATGCTTCACTGCAAAAGATTATCTCATACATATTAATAAGTACATATTTACAGGTGTCTGTTTCTTCATTGCTATGCATTAGCAATACAATGTAATTAAAAACAATTATTATTCATTTTAAAAAGGAGGTGTATCCTTTTTTATATTAATCCAGATCCTATTTCACTTTAATTTTCTTCCCTGTTAATAATTTCCTGTCATTTTTATATTCAGCACTACAATAAAAAATCTTTCTTTCCACAACAGTTTTAATGTGTTGTATCTTGCTTTTTTTTTTGTCATAGCGTGCAAAGTAAAATATCCATCCATGTATGCGTTAATATGTACTCACACAGCAGTGCTGATTTCCCTGTGTATTGCGTTAGTGCAACAAAATTAAATAAACATTACACAGCGTTTTTACTAATTTAGCCTTTTAATATGAATTTTACATGCTGTGGTATTCACTCCTCCCAATTATGCATCCCAGAATAGCATCTGTGTCAGAATAGAGATATGTTCTTTTCCTAATATGAAGTATACAGAATAAGTTCATGTTCCCCAATCTCTTCAACTGTATACAGAACAGCTTTGTTAGGAATGTATCCATGTAGGTACACCAAGATAAGTTGCCTACTCCCTTTCTCTGTTCATTTACACACAACACAGCCTTCATTAGTACACTACCAGTACATATCATTGAATCTCTGTCATTTTGTATTCAACAGTACTAGGCTAACTCTTACTTTTTGCAGCCATCTTAAGATGTTGTATATTGCTTCTCTGTTACCATACAGAGCAAAGCAAAATATCACAGCTACATTTGTTTTCTGTCTTCAGGTGCATTAACTATAATTATGGAATGATTTATTCCACTACTCAGCTGAATTCAATGATTTTGAGAACAAAAAATACAATGGCCTTACAACAAAATCACAAAATTCAGTAATTCAGTTTCTTTATCAGTTTCATGCCTTAGCAACTGTTTGATAAATGTTCATCTTCCCCACCTAAATTTATGTGACCAGACAATGTTGGAAGAGAAGTGAACACTGATACAAATCTTATACAAAAGTAAGAGGTATTTTTTTAGGTTTTTAAATCACTATCAGTTTCTAATGTGGGATCACACAATATCACTTGTTATCACAGAACAGTGTTAGTTTTCCTTTGCCATTACATCGTATATTAAACATTTTCTGTCATCATATCTGCTCGACCTTGAACAAGCATAGCTTTCAATTACCATAATGATGATAATAATAATAATAATAATAATAATAATAATAATAATAATAATAACAGAAGCCATATTGGTGTGAATGCATTAGTGCAGCATTTAGGAACTGCATTAATACAACGGCATTAAAGTTATTTACATTATTGTGTAGTGTTAGGCCAGTGACAAGAATAAATAACATGCTTTTAAAAGATAGATATCCTCAAAGGTTGTGAAACTAATACAGCAAATTAAACCTAATTAACAAATAGACTTGGGAAGAAATATATGGTAATTCATCATGGAATTAAATACCCTGGACAGCTGGTGTCCTGTCATATTCGAATTACATGCAACTATATTATCATGGAATGGAAGTTAGTAACAATGAATTAGATTAGCGGACCTTATTTAGATTAGTTTGCTTTTGAAAAGCTTCTTGCATTAGATAGAACTACAATGTTCAATGTACAGTCTTCGTTTATTGTTTCATATCTATGCACATTGGTCAAAGTAGTTTTGTAATATGGGTAGGCTTAATTATACAATGATAACTTTCTTCTATTCATATGTGTTATGGAGGCATACATCTCAGCTGTCCAGATTTTCACAGAAAGTCCAGATTTTTGCCTTATATTTTTGGACTGTTCCTCATAAAATGTGCCATCTTCTGACAAATCACTGAGGAGTGAAGTCACAAAACAATGACATGCATTTGAGTTTCAGACTTCATATCTTTCAGACAGTGCACACTAACACAAATCTTGATATTCTAGCAGCTTCCTAAGTTTATAAGAGTAACATTTACAACTGATCCCTATTTTAGGGCTTTGTCACCTATTATCTATGGCTTTGTCCACATTTCTTCAGCTAAGAGGTTGAGAGGTATTATGGAGGGCAGATCAAATGCAAGGAAAATCAGGTACTTTCTGCAAAACTAAATAAATGTACCTGATTTTCCTTGCATTTCTGCCCTGTCTCTCTCATACCTTTATATAGATAAAAAAGCAGATTAGATCTTCCTTTCTGCATTGTTTGTTTTCAACAGCACTGATGTACTGTGCAAGCATGTGCAGTAAACCAACAAACGCAGAAGAATTAGAAAACAAGGAGAAACATAAGGTGCTGTTATGCAAAGACATTATTTAAGAAAAGTAAGCAAATTCTTTCTTAAATAATGTCATTGTATAATAGTAACAATTGACTTGTAGGTGTGGGTATATGAGGATTTACCCTTTACCCATGGTTGGCTTTGTTTAATCACTTGGACTTTGCCCTCATGATCAAACCATGCCAACCATGGGAAAATCCTCAATAGACTTTCACCGACTCATCAGTATTGCTTAATTAAACATTTAATGAAGACATAGAAGCATTTGTAGTGAACAAAATGAGACTATGTGGGGACATCAAGGGTTAAGTGAGATTCTATTCTGCAACAGTTACTATGGTAAGCAATGCATTTTATTTTCTTCCCTCAGTTAGAAAAAGACTAACCTTTATAACCTTCTCTGTTTGGAATTTATCTGTGTTTCATTCTTTCTTTTGTCTTTAGAATTTGTATGTGCTTCTCAAAATCATTCTGTATTTTGAGAGCTAAATATATATACATTACCTTTACAGCGTCAACATGACAACTGAATGTCCTTCTCAAGGAAATTGTCTACATGTGTGTGTGTGTGTGTGAATGCAGGGGGAGTATGGGCTGTGTTTTAGTTTGTATGCATTGGAGTATGGTGACTCACAAGAACATATGTGGATAGTTTGCCCATTTCAGTAATTGTTTTCAGAGAATGGTGAAACTGCCTGCTTATACTGTACTCATGAGCACATAAAAAGGACAAAACATTTCATATATGCAGATAGTTTGGTTTGGCTGTATTGGACTGAGTGCATCAACAAAGAGTTAAAAAAGTAAAAAGTCACTGGCATTCAGAAGACATGGAGATGGAACATTTGCATGTCCTTAAGTATCCATTTGCATATTTCCCATGAACCTCTTTCATTAATCTAATTTTGCTTCACACCCATCAACAATGTGTATTTTAAGAATACTTTGTCATATATTGCTATGATTTTCTAGGGCCATATAATTTAAAACTGTAATAATCTGTTTACAAAATTTGAGGTTCAAGATTTATAATTTCAATATTTACAAGCTTCGATGTTTATGTCCGTGGTTTGTATAGAAAAATAATCCATCTTAAGAGCTAATATTCTATGCATTATCTTTTTATTCATACATGCCTAATTAGCCCTACCACAGACTGCATGAAGAGTATTGTCTTATCATTCTGCTTTGCAGCACTCACCTTCTAATTAACATGGACAAAATTTGAGATAAATGACATCTATGAAACTGCATTCTCTGGACACCCACTACAATACAGTGCATGTGTAGACTTATGCTTATGAAGACACATCACAGAGCACTCACTGCTTCCTCACAAACATGTCTCCTGTTTCCACCTTGTGCTGTTCTTGCTGTCCCACTAAGAACAAAGTTTTTTTATCAGCAGCAGAAAATATGGGTTATTCTTCCTATTATACAGTGAATATAAAAAGTATACACACCCCTGTTAAAATGCCAGGTTTTTGTGATATAAAAAAATGAGGCCACAATAAATCATTTCAAAACTTTTCCCACCTTTAATGTGACCTACAACCTGTACAATTCAATTGAAAAACAAATCTGTTAGGGGAAAATATAAAAAATAAAAAACATGCAATACACTGGTTGCATAAGTGTGCACACCCCTAAACTAATACTTTGTTGTGTGTGCGCACCCTTAAAGTAATACTTTGTTGAAGCACCTTTTGATTTAATTACAGCATTCAGTCTTCTTGGGTATGAGTCTATCAGCATGGCACATCTTGACTTGGCAATATTTGCCCACTCTTTCTTGCAAAAGCTCTCCAAATCTGTCAGAATGTGAGGGCATCTCTTGTGCACAGCACTCCTTTAATTTTCTTCTGGTGAAGCCATTCTTTCATTGATTTGGATGTATGCTTCGGGTCATTGCCATATTGAAAGGTGAAATTCCTCTTCATCTTCAGCTTTCTAGCAGACGCCTGAAGATTTTGGACCAAAAGTGACTGTTATTTGGAACTGTTCATAACTCCCTCCACCTTGACTAAAGCCCAAGTTTCAGCTGAAGAAAAGCAACCCCAAAGCATGATACTGCCACTATCATGCTTCAACATGGGGATGGTGTTCTTCTGGTGATGCAAAGTGTTGTTTTTGCACCAAATGTACCTTTTGGAATTGTGGCCAAAAAGTTCAACCTTGGTCTCATCAGACCAAAACACATTTTCCCACATGCTTTTGGGAGACGATGTATTGTTTTGCAAATTATACCTGGGCCTGGATGTTTTTCTGTGTAAGAAAAGACTTCCATCTTCCAACCCTATCCCATAGTCTAGACATATGGAGAATACGGGAGATTATTGTCACATGTAGTAGGAAAAACAGTACTTGCCAGAAATTCCTGAAGCTCCTTCAGAGCTGCTGTAGGTCTCTTGGCAGCCTCCCTGACCAGTTTTTGTCTTGTTTTTTCATCAGCTCTGGAGTGATATCCAGTTCTTTGCAACATCACTGTTGTCCTATATTTTCTTCACTTTTTGATGACTGTCTTCACGGGTTCCATGGTATATCCAGTACTGTGGAAATTTTTTTATACCCTTCTCCTGACTGATACCTTTCAACAATGCGATCCCTTTGATACTTTGTAAGCTGTCTGTGAACCATGGCTTTTGCTGTAGCAGGCAACTGAGTAAATGTCAGGAAAAATCCTACTAGGACAGCTGAACTTTATTTGGGTTTAATCAGCGTCTCTTTAATTGATGGCAGGTATGCACCCAAGAAGACTAAATACTGCAATTAAATCAAAAAGTGCTTCAACAAAGTATTAGTTTAAGGGTGTTCACACACAGCAAAGTATTAGTTTAAGGGTGTGCACACTTATGCAGCCAGCGTATTGTATGTTTTTTATTTTTTCCTCCAACAGATTTGTTTGTTTTTCAATTGAATTGTACAGGTTATAGGTCACATTAAAGGTGGGAAAAGTTTTGAAATTATTTATTGTGGTCTCATTTTTTATATCATAAAAACCTGGCATTTTAACAGGCGTGTGTAAACGTTTTATATCCACTGTAGGTGCAGGTTTTAGCATAACACTGTAAGGATGTTTACAGATCAAAAGGTATGGCAGGATGGCATATTGTGGTACAGAGTTTGTGGCAGAAGGCTTATAAAGAGAAGTTACAGTAACTTAACAAGGACATCTAGAAGGAAAGAGATAAAGACAAAACAGAACCACCTACGTATCACAGGGAATTAAAAATACCCTCAAGATAACTTAATTAAGAGGAAGAATAGGAAAAACGTCTCATAAACACAGTGAAACTAATGAATAAATAATCATAGATAATTAAGGCAGATTAAGGCAGGTCACTTTACGTATAATAATGGGAATGATCTTTACTTACAAAGGTTTACATATAAATGGGACAGCTTTTCTGAGAAAGAAGTCAGGGATATCTTAGCTTGGCAGAAATGAACTCTCTCAGGATATAAAAAAGAACTAAGCTTCTGGTTATCTAGAGGCAGACAATTTATCTACAAGGTATTGCAAGAAGTGTCACATCTAGTCTGATATCATCAGGCCTACAAAACTTTGCAGAAAGAAAAAGGGTAAGCCTTCTGTTGCAAAATAAACATGATTTGTACTATTTATTTCTGGTGTGGTTGTGTCATTTATGGTCTTTGTATTATGTCTTAATGATTTTATTACTTTTTTAAGTTCTTCATCATTACATTTTTGTACTAAGTTTTTAGTTAGCATTTTATTATTTTGGTTCTGTATATTTATGCATCTTGAACAGTGTTTTGCTGCAATAATTGTAGGTCTTGACTAAAAAACAGTCTATTCTGCGTTAATACAAATACATGTGCAATGAAGAATGAGCTAAATATACAAATAACTTGCAAGCAGAGGCATGAAAATAGTGGTTTTACAAGCTGGCATGCAATATCAAGGGAGTAACATACAAAATGATTTACAAGAGGACAGTGTGCTACAATAATGTCCACTTGTCACCATTAACACGTGTCCAACATCTTGCAAAGTACAATGAAACTGCTTACATACCTTGCAATAAATAAACCATTTTAACCAGCATCACCCCACAGAATAACAGGTGTCAGTTATAAGCCAATATGTTTCTTTTTTTTTTCCAGTTTTCTATCCTCTGGGCATGAAATTTTCAACATTCCATTTACAAATCTCCACATCATAATGACATGCTAAAGGGCTCTATTTAGGATGCCATGTTTTACAAAATCTATTTACCACGAATGGTACTCTTCAGCACTAATTTTGCAATGTGCACAGAGAGTAGAAAAATATATTTGAAAGGCCTACCACTTATCAGAGATAGCTTCTGAATGTCTTTGTAGACAGAAATACTTATAGATTTATTCATGCAGTTATTTGTATGGTTTTCTTAGCATTTATACTGATAAAAACTAATGAAGTTTGGCAACAAACTAAGTTGTCCTGGGACATCTTCATGGGAGGGTTAGGTTGATATTAGGGGGAGTTAAGTGGGTTGGGGAGTTGAAAGGGTTAAGTGGAGGAAGGGATGGTTCAGAGGAAATTAGATAATGATGGGGAGGGGCTTAAGAGGTTTAGTCTAGTGGAGTTGGGTTAGGCAATCACATTTTGGTGAGAACTTGCTACAGAGCAGGGTTATGTCCGAGACGGCCTTTAGGAACTTTGGTGGTTAGGTAGGAGTTGGGGTTAAGAGGGATTCGAAGAATGAGTTGAGTATGGTGGTATACTATTACCTTCATTTCACTAGATCATAGATTTCCAAAACTATTGCAGTTTTAATGAGGATATTAATGGAGTAGGTTATGTAAATTAAAGGTTTGTTTTACTTGAACATTAATATGTTGGGGGAGCTTGGTAGGCTTAAATGAGGAAGGCCTCCATTCAGTGTATGGTATTAATAATCAGTAGTCATAAATTCATATCTGTCCATCTCCTCCCCTTGTCTCTGTGGGGAAAACAATTAAAAAAAAAAACTTGCTTTTTATTGCTGGGATTTGAGTGAAAGCATTTTAATATGGGTAAGGTCTTGTCATACATCCCAAAGGTTTCAATTTTGGAGCGTAATGGTTATGTGGGTTTATTTGGCTTACAGGCCAAGTTGCTTGCTGTTTCTGCTTGGCTACCTGGATAAGCAAGTGTTTTTCTCACATTTGCTTGAATTGGACTCGTCGGTGGTTACTGTTTCGTGGGTTTTTCCAGGGGCAGCTTAGATTGCATTAGTGGTGGTTACTGTCCGCTGGCCATGACTACTTTACTAGTTAGCTATCCAGGTTTTCATGGAGCTCCACACTTCTGCCTCACGGTATCCGCTCCTTCTCACGAAAAAAAAAAAAAAGGAAAAATAAAATAGGAAGAGTGGAGAGAGTTGAGGCTCTGGAAGTATGGTCATTTAAGGGGAGCATTTCCTTGAGGGAGGTTGTGCTGCCTTGTTAAAGTGGTTATTTTGCAGCAGTCATGGAGTGAGTACAGCACTGTACACTAGGGGTACGCAGAGATGAAGTAAATGGTGGGACTTCCTCAGTGACAGCAGTTGCACAGCAATGGCGGAGATCTGACTCTCACACTTGATTGCCCCTCAGTATATTCATTCCACCTCTAATAACTGTATCTTACTGACAGGAGGTCACAGTCTGTGGGTGTGTTTACGTTTCAATGAGCCCAGACTGCCTGCAGAGGGATTCAGGGGTGAGATACCTCTGCCTGAAGTTTTTTTTTCCTCCACAGTTGGGTAGTTTTGTGGGGAAGTGCGCATGTGATTGTTGGCTTCCTTAGTGTGTCTTGGCCACCATGCTGCCCAAAGCCCAAGAAAGCTGCCAAGACACACTAGGAAAGTGCGAGTATGATTGCTGGCTTCCCTAGTGTGTTTTGGTGGCTTTTGTGGGCTTTGGGCAGCATGGTGGCTGGCCATTGAGGTTTTTTTTTTTTCTCTCTCTGTGGATCAATTTCTGGCTGTGAATGGTGAAGGAGGGATATCCATTTTCATGCTGTTCGGTAAATCTCTTTCTGGTAAGGGCTGTGGGTCATGCATGAGTTTAATGGCAATAATGGCTGAAGGAGGTTGTTCCATGGAGGAGGCAGTAGGTATGTGTAATGCTATTGTGTACAGAGTTTATGGACGGTATGGGTTTTGCCCAGACACATAATTTGTATAGATTCTGCAGGGTTGCAATATTGGCGACAAATTCATTGAACGTGTTATTTCTTTTAAAGCTTGTTTTGCTACTGATTTTGGTAGTGTGGTGCCAAGAGTAGGAAGTGAGGAGTGCAATTGAACAATAGAAAAATCTGTAGCGGTAACATTAGTGTTTTCAAGTATATAGGGACATTGGTTTCCCCACTGTTTAGTTGCAGCTGCTTGCGCTTGGGTGTGTTAGTGTTACAAGATGGCGTTGGGGTCTGGTGATGCATTTTAATTTGAGTAACTGCATTTGGCTAGGTAGTTTATATCAGAATAGGGATGGTAGGGCTTCCTACACAGTTAGGAGAGCTTGTGGAATATGTGATTTTATTCAGAACTGGTGTTGGAGTGCTAGTTAGACACAGTGCCCTTGTTAATCCAGTCACAGTATAGTTTTGTCTGGGCTGGCTGGTCCACTTAATTAGGCAAAGAGTTTGTTATACTTAAGACAAAAATACTGTCTGGCTTGTTAGTAGCTGTTGTTTTTTTGTTTTTTTTTTAATTTGAGATCTGTTCATGAGCCTTGTGGACCACGAGTCCCCTAAGTAATGGCTCTATGGCATGTAGCAGTTACTACAACTCTGGGGTAGAACTTAAAGGAAATTGGGTGTGATGCTGTGGCATGCATGCAGAGTGACAGGAGCAGGACAAGCAGACATTTGGAAAAAGGAGGTGGGGAAATCAGAAAATGTATGACAAGTGGGCTTCTTTGTTGGGAGTGGGTCATGATTATCAGTTTTTGGTCATGCGGTACACACAGGCACTTATGGGAAGGGGGGTTAGCATGCTTTCTTCATGACAGGGTGTAGTAATGGAAAACTTCTCCACTGTACGGCATGTCTGGATTTTGCTACAAAAATTTGCTCTGCTTTCACAACAAGGTGGTTCTCTGGCAAATGAAGTATTCCATAATCATTTTTATTTCATTTAGTGTAAATTAATAAGTAAAATCACAAACATTACTTAAGATCTCAATATACAATGGCCCGAGATCACAGTATACAACAGCCAGGCTGCCAGAAGGAAAGACTTTACCTTACATTACAATTTTGAATAGATATTACGAAAAGGAACTAAAAATTCCCATAATGTCCCAAGTCAGACATTTTATTACAGTAAACATGTTGTTAGAGTGCATGGGCTTAGGTTAAAATAACATGATTTCGGAAACTGTGTGTTTATTTTACTGATCTGAAATGTAAGCACTACAGAATCCTGTTGACTCATCAGTGAAGGATTTAACAAAACAATTTAATTTTCATTATGGCTATTATATGTGCTGCATTGCAAAACTATCTAGAAGCATACCCATGTATGTCATACAGTACTCCGTTTTTGTCTCTAAACATATCCCTCGCTGTTCCTGATTTTCTTAATCACCTTTAAAGTTAGTGAATTTTGGAGGAAGGTGGTGAATTACACTCAATAAATAATAAGAGATGTAGGCTACATTTACTTCGTAAGTGGATATTAATTCTTATGCTCTGATTTTGTCGATGTCTCAGGTTAATAGCACTAACGTTTTAAAGGTGTCCCTGAGTTTTGAAGGTTACCCAGGTTGTGGATATTGCTAGGTCCCTTCACGGGTGGTTAAGTTAACATATTTGACTGGTAGTTAAATGTATCTGGGGTTTTTGCTAGGGTCATTGGAAGCATAGCTTCAGTTATGGCTGCTTTGCCATAGATGTGAGTGGCGGTGGCACATTCTTTCCCGTGTTGGTGGGATAGGTTGTCCTTGAAGATGTCTTGGAATGGGGGTTATGTATTTTGGATGATTTACATGTCTTTTCTTTCTTGCAGATGGGGTCTTGGAATGCTGCGACTGTAATTTGGAATAGGTGGGTATAAGATGGAGCCTTTTCATTACATTTTAGAGGGCTTGCTCTTCTCCTTTTCATTGTAGATGATGCTGTGCCAAGTACCAGGCATGGCGATACACAGTGAATTCGCAGATGATGGAAGCAGTGGCGAGCGAAGAGGCTACATATGGGGAGCTCAAGGTGGCAACACTTATTGACTGAAATTGCTGAAGGGCAGAAGGCATCGTGCGGTGGTTTGAAAGGCAATCTGAAAGGTAACATTTTGATAGGTCGGATGTTTTGCTACCTGAATGGGGATCAAAGTGGGTCTGAGTAATCACCTTATTAAGACTTATTAGAGCTCTGTGTTCAATTAGTGGTAGCTGATTATTGCATTGGTATAGGGGTCAAGTATGGAAGAGGTAGGTGGGGGGGCAAAGGGAGTAATGACTGGGGACGGTTATGGGGAGTGTGGGGATCCCACGGGATGAGTGGCACGACATTCATAGGAGCAAAGGACTTATTAGGCTAAACACCTATGGCTCTTGCAAGCCAGTGAAGTTCAACCCTTGCTTTCTTAAGAACCTTGAGGTGGTTGTATTCATTCAGTGTTTGAACAGTATTTGGGGGAAGGACCAATGAGGTGTTTGATAGGATGCTGCAGTTTGTTCCTAATGGGTGGTGTCTTTGGGGTGACAAAACTGTCCCTTGAGTAAATAGTGTTAACGTTACATAACAGGTTAAGGTTTTACAGAATACCACAAGGATCATTTCACTTGGTGTTTGGTTCAGTTTTGTGAGTAGAGTTTTAAGAAGCATGGTAGGTAGGTGGTTGGTGGGGTAGTTTTAAAACTGGGTGAGATATTACAGGGGAGTTAGAAGATTTAAAGGAAGCTTGGTTGCCAAATAAGGCTGCGGTAGGACAGGTCTTAATTGTCTACTAGTGGTATAGGTAATATAAGGAAAGAGCTCTCGAGGGGTAAGGCCAGGGCCAAACAGGGGTTGAGAATGGTTTGGTAATGAGGGAACTGGGGGTGTTTATGGCTGGGCATGTAGAGTATTTTGTTGCTGCGCATAGGCGATTTTCAGGAACTTGGTCAAGGGGTGCTGGTTTTCTGCCAGCTAAGGTAGGACATTAAAGTTGGAGTTAGACTGTTCCATATGGTAATGGAGTTGTTGCACATATAGAACTGGGAAGTGGGTGGGCTAAGGTGATATGCTACGGTTAACAGGGTCTTGGGTGTGAGACTTGCTACTAGTTGTTTGACTGGGTGACATCTTGAGTTCAAGGGTTCATATTTTGCGGTTTTGTTGTGGTTATAGGCTGTCAATACGTTCAGGTTGAGCTATGATTTCAGCTATGAAAGCAGCAGGCTAAAATTTCAGCTTTGAAGGCAGCGGGCTAAAAGGGTATGTGTTCTCTTGGTGTGGATGTTCCAGTGTTACAGCAGGGTCATGGAAATTCTACTTTATTTAGTTTCATTAGGGTGTGTGTTAGAAAAATATGTATTAATGTGTGTATTAGCAATATGTTTAGTGCTTTTAGAGCTTGGGAAGGGTTAACACATTTATTCTATTTCATACTGCATAAATCTGTACAAACTGCAGTTGCTTTCTGACCTTGTATTGTTAGCTAAAATCTTGCTTGTGTCTTGGAAATTTACTGAGAAGCAGGTGATTTCTGCTTGCGTTACAAAAATAATGAATAGAACAATACTACTTGTATGAAACTTAGACAAGAAGTTCCACTGTGCCATGAGAAAATACACAGCTGTATAGGTTACAGATAATGAATACAAAGCCTGCTTGAAAATATGAACTGCAATCAGCATTTGCTTGTATCTGTGTTAGAAGAGTACCTTGAAATGTAACACTGCACAATAGACACTTGTAAATGGATTAATAGTCACCAAGGTCAGGTTGTTTTTCTGAAAAGTTTCTCACAAATCTAGTCATGTCAGCAGAAAATCTGAAGTAACATCTGCTGTAGAACAATGCTAAAAGTTGTGTTTGATTACGTCAACTTAGAAGGCCATGTCTTGTAAAACAGCATAAGAATGAACATATTTCCTGTTAGTAGTTAGACAAATCCTAGTATTTGCATGCTTTTGTCTCCTTGCTTCCAATAAATTAAAGTTCCTTAACTGAACCTTAAGTTTTTTCCTTTGACAGTGTGTTTCAGTGATGGCATGGCAAAGGGGTCTATGACGGGATTCTAAGGTGCTTTACAGATGATGGGTACACCAAATGATGTTTGGCTTGACTCTTCCCTTTATGGGAAGTAGTGGGTTGAACAATTTTGGGGAGAAGGGAGGGGGAACAGCCTGGTCAGGCTGGTTGGCAGAGAAGAGGGATAGGCTTGCCCTCTTCTGTTCCCCTCTAGTGTCTGGATGTTCAGTTCAAGGATCTGGGGAAAGGAAATGAATAGTTGGAGGAAGCTTGCTGAATAGATAATCAAGCCGAGGTAAGGATGGTGCTTATTTGGTGGAAGGTAATTCAATGGATGGTGTATGAAGTGAGTTGGGACACTGCTTCATAAGTAAAGTAAGTGAGCAGAGGTATGGATGCTGCTTACTGGGGCAGGGTGAGTAGGTGTGCTGCCCTGATTAACATTACAAGGATGTTATGTTGTATTTAGAATCAATGATATCATGAGTAGTTGTAATTAATAAAGTTGGTGATCAAAGCTATGTTATGTAAATTTAATAAAGGTCATCAAATGTCATTTGGTGTGATGTGTGTTATTGAAGGGGACTGGTACAAATGAAGTTTGGCAACAAACTAAGTTGTCCTGGGACATCTTCATGGAGGGTTAGGTTGATATTAGGGGGAGTCAAGTGGGTTGGGGAGGTGAAAGGCTTAAGTGGTGGCAGGGATTGTTGAGAGGAAATGAGATAATGATGGGGAGGGGCTTAACATGTTTAGTCTAGTGTAGTTGGGTTAGGCAATCACATTTTGGCATGAACTTGCTACCCACCCACACTCCCTCTTTTCGTTGGTGGGTTGGGGGGTAGGGTTATTTATCCATGGGGGTAGGCGGAGAAGAGGGATAGGCTTGCCCTCTTCTGTTCCCCTCTGGTGTCTGGATGTTCATTTCAAGGATCTGGGGAAAGGAAATGAGTAGTTGGAGGAAGCTTACTGAATAGATAAGCAAGCTGAGGTAAGGATGGTGCTTATTTGGTGGTAGGTAATTCAATGAATGGTGTATGAGGTGAGTTGGTACGCTGCTTCATAATTAAAGTAAGCGAGCAGAGGTATGGACCCTGCTTGTTGGGCAGGGTGAGTAGGTAGGCTGCCCTGATTAACATTACAATGAATGGTGTATGAAGTGAGATGGGACGCTGCTTCATAAGTAAAGTAAGTGAGCAGAGATATGGACGCTGCTTTCTGGGGCAGGGTGAGAAGGTAAGCTGCCCTGATTAACATTACAAGGATGTTATGCTGTATTTAGAATCAATGATATCATGAATAGCTGTAATTAATGAACTGGTGATCAAAGCTACGTTATGGAAATTTAATAAAGGTCATCAAATGTAATTTGGTGTGATGTGTGTTATTGAAGGGGATCAGGACAAAAACTAGAATATTTCAGATCAGGAATTACAGGCATACACATACTATAAACATTAAATACCTTGATAACATCTTGTCTGCACATGTATTACAGAAAGATATTGATTGTTTATTCATATTTAAGTATTATTGAATATCCTGAAATAAGTGAGACTCATGGCTTCTCAAAGACTGAAACTAGAAAAATATTATTAGTAAGCTGAATTAAATGAAAAATTGTTTTAAAAATCAAAATATATTGAATGGAATCCACTCCTCTTAGTGCAGCACACTAGAACTCTTACTCTTTTATTTTTTTATGTTCAATAAACTAGGTGTAGTTAATACATTTATATTATACATATTCATTTGTGTTAGTGATACAGTTCTGCTTTGAAGTTCCATTTTACATTTGTTTTAATTAATTTGTATGGGCCCAGTAGTCCAGAATATGCATTCCTCATTTTTGATTACATCAGTTTTTATGAACCAAAGAGAAAAATTTAGCAATAGTATCCAGAAATGTTGCACACATTCTAATAATTAAAATAACTGTTTATTAATGTCATCAGAAAATACTTAACTTACTGTGCGTTTTGACAATGACTATTCTTCCTTGGTAATAGCTAAAGGTTTTTCTGCCACTAATAAGGAAGCTTAAAAAAACACAGTTTAAAACATACCTTCTGTTTCCTGCCAAGCTAAAAATCTTCCTTCCTGATGGTCCTAAAATTTTTGATGACTTAGACTCTGCTTTACTGTTTATCAAAAAAAAATAAGATTTTGGATAAAATAGAGGAAATGGAATGGGCTAGTCCTTCATTAAAGAGACTGGCAACTGAAACTTCGTGGAAGACTTCAGAGAAGAAGAAGAAGAGACTAAAAAACAAATGATTTGTTCTATGTTTTTTTTTTCTTTTTTTTTTCTCTCATCATTTTACTTCATTATTAATCTTTTTAAATATAGTTCCTGCATTTCCAGAAAGCCACAAATATTCTGAAAAAGATTTAATCAAAGTTATTCTCTGTGTGCAAAGAAATGTTTTGTTTCATAACCAGTCAAAATATCTGAGGAACTAATAACAAGCTATTATTCAATTTGTTTCTCTTTCTGAAAAAGAGAAGTAAGGTCAGTAATTTGATACATTTTTTTTTCTTTTCTCCTTTTCTTCTTTTCTTTGTTTAAACAATGACATTCTATTTAGATTATGTAGTGGGTAAAGGGTGGGGGAGGGCAGGGAGAGAATAGTAATGAAAATATGATAAATGGAATAATAACATATTTATTCCTTGTAAAATGTTTATATGTTCTTCAAATGCTATTCCTAATTATACTTTCTTGATTATACTGCTTATGCTTATTTGTAAATAATCTGTCATGCTTTAACTAATAATAATTAGAACTAAATAATAGTAAATAATATGTTTTATTTTTAACTCTATTAATATAAACAGTAAGCAATATTCCATTGTATATACTTCTTATAGCTTTCTCTTACATTTTTTTTATTTCTGCTTTACACTCTTTTATTTTCTACTCTCTTTGTCTTTTCTTTATTCTTTCTCTTTATTTTTTTTCATATTAATATATAGAAATGCTTTCGATCATATAGACAAAGTAAATAATAAGATTTGCATAAAAATTGAGTTGGGACAAAAATATTGAGTTTTATTACTTATTAATAACTTTGGGCTTAATTTCACTTACATAGAGGCTGTAATAACCTGTAAAATACATCACAAAGGTTTTGTCATGTTTAGATGCATTTACACTGCTAAATGAATGTTTGTCACTAGTTTTTAGCAAGTTTCCCACCAAAATGTTAAGGGAGACAATCTGGGATGTGGGCTACCTCATGAACAGTGTCCTCGAGTTGTTTCAAAAGCTTCAACTCTCAGAATTCTCACAGAGAAGCTGAAAGCAGTCAATTTGACCTTTGACCCAGATATCACACATTGCAGATTCAGGAAGAACACTCTACCAGGAAGTAGAACTGATGCAAATGTGACTATGTGAAGGAAAATGAACTCTTTAACATCTAAATGTGAGTTATTTTATATAATTACTTAAATATCTATGTTATAATTCATAAAATATGTCAGTTATAATGATTTTAAATGATGCAGTTTCTTGTAGTAAGTAAATGTCTTATTTTAGAAGGCATAGAAAATGAAACATTTATTCAAGTGTTTTTGAAAATCTACTTGACTGCAGCATACTAATCTGTGTTAGAAACTTATGTTCCAAACATATACATTACTATAACTCATTTAATTCATCTGATTGACAAGCATAAATAACTTTATAACTCTATTCTGGAAGAAATTGTCATGTGATATATTTTAAAGCAGTAGTATAGACATACAAAATACAGATGGCTTTTTTTTACAATAATGCAAGTGTTTCTGAGAATTTGCATAACTATGCAGTATGATTTATAACAATTTCTATAAATATAATATTTTATTCTATTGACAATAATGAGTATGAGTAAAATGCTCATATACAAGCAATTCAATGTTTTTTTTGGAAGTTGACTGCATTTACATGACAGAAAATAGATGCATCTTAATATATGTAATGTCTGAACCATATTAGCCAAAGTTTTTGATTTAAATGAATGTTAGAACTTATTTTTACATACTTTGAATAAATTAATATGTAAATGTGCCATCTTTTTTTTTCTCTCTCTCTCTCTCTTTCTTTCACTCTCTCCCTCTTTCATGTCTTTTATTTCTCTCTCTCCTCTTGGTTCCTAATATCAAGATTATTTGAATGATATTTGAATACAAGTGTATTATATTACATAGATGTATATAGTAGTATGAATAGCTTAAAAAAAAAAAGTTTATTTTAGTTTATATGATGCTGTTTTATCAAATGTGTAGTCTTGTCTTGCTAGATAATTGAATTGAAAGCTGTTAATTTAAGTTAAATATAACCAGTATTAAATTGATAAGGTGGTAGCTGAGGTACTGCTGCTTAGGGTAGGGGGTTAACTTGAGTGGTAAATACTACTCTAAGTTGGAGTTTTTAACTCCAGGCTGGATGCAAGGTTTAATCCTTACATTATTTTCACTTGTTCATTGTTATATGTATATAGTTTTGACATCCACAATATATTTTGTACACTCATTGTCACTACAAACAAAATTGAATCCTATACAAAATCCCATAAGAGATTCAATAAATACAGCTATATTTAAAGGTACACCTAAATGAGGAGATGTAACATTACTTATGTTGTTATTTGTTATTTTGATCATAAGATTCTTAAGTTTTAAAAATGCCAAATGACATCTTTAAAAGGAATTTCTTTAAACATTAATGGATTAAATAATCCGTGTAAAAGGGCAAGCCTAATAAGATACATTAATTTACATAAGGCCAACTTAGTCTTCCTGCAAGAAACCCATCTCTTGAAAAAAGATATTGATAAACTAGCCACAAACAAATATACAGTATTGGTTAGTTCAGAGCACACTCAGAAAAAAAGAGGAGTGGCTATTTTATGGAATAAAAGTATGCCCATTCCTAAAACCATTAAGTCTTATCAGGATGACAAAGGAATGTTTTGTATGGTTACAATACAAATTAATGGGAAGACTTACACTTTAATTAATGTATATTGGATACCTGGAATTGGTATTAATACAGTGAATCATCATCTTGATAAGATCATATCATTCTCAATAGGAGATATTATTTTAGCTGGTGACTTTAATTGTATACTACATGAAAGTGATACTACCACTACAGGAAAAAGAAGAATTACATCTAATGCAAAACATTTAAATGATTTTGCTAATTCCTATCATTTGAATGATATTAATAATCAGATAGATTCAAAATCATTACCATACACCTTTTTTTCTAACAGATACAAAACTTATTCAAAAATAGATAGGGTCTTTATTTCTAACCAGATGGTAACAGATTTAATTAATTCCAAAATCATTTCATGTCCTATATCTGATCATAATTCAATTGTTTTTGAATTCATGATAAAAAGTACTCATAATGTTCAGATCAAAAGGATACCAGCATACTTAACTCAACTAAAAGACTATAAAGAATATATACTTTCAGAAGTAAAACATTTTTTAGACATAAATAATACTCCTAAAGTCTCCATTGTCTGTGTTTGGGATGCCTTAAAATCATATCTATATGGACAAAGTATCAGATGGTATAATAATAAAAGGAAATCTTGGGATAAGGAATTGTTAGATATTCAAAGTAAATTAGACTCTTCTAAACATAATAATAAAAAAAATATTATGGACAAGAAAGTTATTGAAGAAATAAACAAACTAAATGAGAAATACAAAGAAATTTTAACTCATAAAGTTAAAATAACTTTAGAGAATACAAGTTTTGTCTTATTCAATAAACCCCAAATACTTACATAGACTTAAAAATAAAACAAAAAGGTTGAATAAACAAAACCATATCAAAGAAATCTTTTCTCTAAGGAAAAGAAGAATGTTTCTAGTATACCAGAAATACTAGATGAATTTAGAAATCACTTTCACAAAATTAACCATAATAACATTAACATGGAACCTAAAGATAAAATAAAGGAGTTTATAACCACAAACATGAATAAAAAGCTTAATAAACAACAGATTAAACTATTGGACAAAAGTATCTCATATACAGAGGTTATTACACAAATAAATAAGCTTAAATCAAACAAAGCACCGGGTAATGATGGTATTATACCAGAGATATATAAAATCCTTTCTAAAAGTACATATTCATTAATACATAAGGTTTTTATTTTGGCCCAAACTGAGTTAATAACCCCCCCATCTTGGCAATATACATTTATTTCACCAATTTTAAAACCTAATAAAGATCCAACTAGGTGTACTTCATATCGCACCATTTCACTACTTAATGTTGATTATAAAATGTTTATGAGTATTTTTGCTGATAGATTGAAGACAATCATCCCAGGCATTATAGATATAGATCAGACAGGCTTCATTGTAAATAGAAATACTTTTGATAATATAAGAAGAACTTTAACATTAATTGATTTTGCAAATAGGAAAAAGAAAGATTTAACACTTATTAGTCTTGATATAAGTTCAGCATTTGATTCAGTAAGTTGGGACTATCTATTTACCTTACTGAAGTGCACAAACTTCTCAGATGCATTTGTAAATCTAATTGAGCATTTATACAAAGGAACATTGGCTTATATTAAGGTAGGAACATATGTTTCACAAAAATACCCATTTTAAAGGTACAAAACAAGGATGTCCACTTTCTCCACTATTATTCACTTTAGTAATGGAGCCTTGGGCTAATTTGATCAGAAACAGTACTGACATAGCGGGTTTTGAAATAGATGAAAATACAACATCCAAAATTCAACTTTTGCAGATGATGTTCTAATTACATCAGCAGGATCTAATTCTTCTATGCAGTCTCTATTTGATAAAATGATGAATTTTAAAAGTATTTCTGGTTTAATATTCAATGAAGAAAAAACTAAAATACTACCTATATATACACGAAAAAATATTCTCATTAGTGATTTTACTAAATATGTACCCAATTCAGGTCAGATAACTTATTTAGGTATAATACTATCTAAAGATATTAAATCTATTATATATAATAATTATAATACCTGTTTTCTTAATATACAAAATCTTTTAATACCTGGAATAATATGTCTTTTACTATGGAGGAGAGACTTACAATTATTAAAATGATAATATTCCCCAAAATGTTATACTTAATACAATCAATAATACTTCCACCTACAAAAATAATTATCAAGAAACTGAATACACTAATGTTAAATTTCCTATGGGCACCTAATAGACCTAGGATTGCATTAAAGAAACATACTAATAGCTGGTCTCAAGGGGGTATTTCTTTTCCAGACTTTAATTTATATACTATCTCTTCTATTGTAAAAGTTATTACTTTATTAATAGATCAGTCATATGTCGCAAAATGGAAAGATTATTGGGAGCTAATTAGTATACACTTCATGAAAATCTCCTTAACACATAAAAATATGATTGTAAATAACTCCATGTTATGGTTACTAAAGGAATTTTGTACTTCACCTATTACACCTAAACATATGGTTTGTTACCCATTAAATATTATTATTAGCTATCGTAACTTTATATTCATGTACCCTAAGTATAGGGAATGGAATTTTATTATATTCCTATAATGTATACTCAGGGTATGCTTTTGTCATCTACTTCTGAAGGAACTCATTTAGCTATAGATAATGATCTAAAGTACTGGTATCAGTTGATATCTGATAATAAAGTTAAAAATCTAGATTTCTTAAAACAAGAATTTGATCTAAGAGAAACTTGCTGGTTAGAGGTTCAGACCTTTAGACAACATCTCATTAATAAAATAGATCTAATGTCTATAACAGTTAAAGAATCTATTCCAACACTGATTGATTACTTGATATTAAATTTACAACATAAAGTTTCTGATAAAGGTAAACTTTCATGCATACATAAAATTATCAGACAAGAAACTTTTTACAGTGTAGATACATACTGGAATTATTTCACTTCTATTAATGGGGACCCACCAAATCAACAAGATAAACAATATATATTGGAATCTGCCTATAGAACTATGTCCTCCATTGTCTGGAGACTTTATACATGGAAATTTTTACATAGATCTTTTTATACACCTTTGATGATGAATAAAATAAATAATAAAGATAATCTATGTAAGAGATGTAATGTAGAAATTAATGCTGACTGGGCTCATATGTTTTATGACTGTATAAAATTGAAAGAATACTAGAAGTCAATTAATGAATTCTTGCAGGCTCTTTTACAGATAATTTAATTATTTCTAAATCTCTTATATTATTCAACACACCTGTACCTCAAAGTGTTAAAAGGTTAAGCTTCCCTTGTTATGGTCTATTCTAGCAGTGGCTAGGAAAATAATAACCAGAAATTGGATTTCAGATACACCTCCTTCGTTCAATGAATTTAAAAATGTTATGAATATAGTGTGCCATATGGAAATAAACACAATTAGGTCAAGAACAACTAGAAAAACATCTTATTATATTGTATGGGATAATTTACAAAATTTGTTAAAAAAATCCTAATTTCAATAGCATGGTATTTTAGTTTAATTAATTGATCTGATTGTAGTGGATGTCTTTGGAAATACTTTAGTTGTTTTGTTGAATGTTATAATCATATCTATTTTTAATTACTTGTATAAAATTGTTATGATATTTCTCTTGTATGTTAAAACAATAAACCTGTTTTGAAAAAAAGAAAATACTTAACTTATTCTACAGGCAGTGCTGTATTATTGTTTGATTAGGGGTATATTAAACCTTTTCATTTTACTAAAATTTGCAGAAATTAACCATTGAAGCTTAATTACATACCAGTAGAATTATCAAAAATTTAGTTCAGAAAATGTCTGTGGTTTGTCACTCTTTTGTTTGGCAGTATGGTGTAGGAAACATTTGTAAGGGAGTAGACACACAGTACTTAGGAAATATGTTCATACAGTAGGTGGTTACTGGGCTATTGACCTGAAGGTCTTTATAAGCCTAGCCATGTGCACCCAATATAATACTAGATAAACCTAATATGAAGGATCTTTCCAAAACTCAAGATCTTTTTTAGCAATGATTGCCCATATCTAGGAGGGTCATAGGTGAAATCCCTGGCAGGAATTTATGGTTTCCCATCCAGTCATCCAGGATATGTAGGTTTATAGATGGATGGGCTCTGTTTGATGTGAAATAGGATCTAAAACACAAGAAGAAACATTTCCAAAAGTATGATTGTGTAACTGAGCTACCATAATGGTAGATATTTGAATAGATCACTGTTGCAGAATTTTACCATCTGAGACATTCCACATAAAGTCCCATCCACCCAGCCAGCCTTCTAAAGTTCAGGATCCTTCTGCCCTGACAAGTATGTTTGCCCTGGGTATGTGTCAGCATGCAGGTGTAAGGAGAGGGTACATATGTGCCATCTTCAGAACTATCTTGTACTGTGTTTTATTAGATCACTGTTGAAGTATTAATATTTGGGACAATTCCTAGGGCTTTGGACAGATTGGGTGGAGGGAGGGGGCACTCCCTCTGAGTTTAGAATGCCATTAAGGAAAAGTGTGTTCAAACTTTTTGGTTTAGTGGCCACATATCCTACTTGGCAAGGTCTGAGAGATGAAATTACCATGATCAACACGCATACAAACCATCAGAGGAAAAAGTGAAAAATAATGCAGGCCAGAAAACTGAAGATCACATTTGGAGGACAAGCTGGACTGTATCATCACATAATCATTCAATTGCTATCTCTATACAGGCGGAAACCTGAATATCACTGCTTGAAAAACACAATCAATAGTTTTGCCAGAACTGCAATAAAAGCATCACAATTTATACCCAGAAACAGTCCTTCTTCCATCAAATCAATGGAATTTGTCAGTTGGTTGTTGTTTCTGGCCCTGATGTGAGACAGATGAGAGATACCACTGGAATTTCTTCATAGGTTCATAGGTGTGTACTAGGCTAATGGCCCTGGAGCCTATATAAGCCTAGCCCAAGAAGATTCCCTGGCATCTTCATATGAAGGCTGGCATAAGGGATCAAGGGAATGATTTAAATCATGAACCCAAAGGCTTTTTAAAAATTCTCTGGCTGAGGCAGAGTCCCATTTTGCTAGATTCAGAGTAGCTTTTCTATGCTATTGTTTTATATGGAGAAAGAACAGCTGTTTGCATTGTCTTATGCATTATTATCCTAGAAAAAACACTCTGGATGAGGGAATTAGAAAGGATTTCAATAGAATGAAGATAAACCCCTAGATTCTGTAAAGGTTTACAGAAACATCTAAGACCTTTAGAACCTCTAAACAGGAAGAAGCTTGAATAAGACATTCATCCAGATGTGGATAAATGTGAATTCCTTGGAGTCTACAAAAGGCCGTTACTGAGCTCAGGCACTAATCTTAGTGTTGTGGCAATTCCAAATGACAAACAAGCAAACTGATGCATTCTATTTGTGACTTTCCTTGACAGTAGTATGCAGATATGCATCTGTTAAATGCAGGGTGACTAAAAGCGCATTTGTTTGCAGAAGAGGCAAGAGTCTGAAGGATATGCATTTTGAAACAGGACCCCTCAAAAAGATGTTGAGAATACAGAGGTCAAGAATAGGTTTCCAATCTACTTCTTTCCTGGGGACAAGAAAAAAGTTTCAAAATAGTACTTTTTCCCCAAACATATCATGGCACTTCTATGATTACTGACTGAAGTAGGTTTGAAATAATGGCTGGCATAAGGGGGTCTTTGTCTTTTGGAACCTTAGGAATGCCCAGGAGGTTGGTAGGAATCCCATGGAAACCTGCAAGCTGCTTTTATGATACTTAAAACCAAAGTGTCTGAAGTGATAGCTTGCCGTATGAAGAAGCAAATAGAAAGTTTGCCATCAGTTCTGGGGAACAGGGAAAAAAAGTCCAGGTGAGGAAGGGGAAATGGAAAGTGAGCAGGAAAGGCATAATCAGGGTTGATCGGTACGACTGTCAGAACACTGAAACTCAGTATGGCCCTCAGGGCCACTACTGTGTGCCCTCATGGCCACTCATGTGCACCCTCAGGGCCACTCATGTGCACCCGCAGGGCCACTCATGTGTGCCCTCAGGGCCACCCATGTGTGCCCTCATGGCCCTCTTGCCATTTTTTCTAAAATTGTCCTTTATCTGATTTTTGCTGGTGTTTGGCTTTGCATTGGCTTCTGAAGAAAGCAGCAGGTTATGAATATTAATTTCTTTTAGGTTCTGGTGAATGAAAAAAGTTGTTTTTCACCACTGCCACACTGTACTCTTCTCTTCCATCTGCTTAAAGGCTTCAACAGAGGGACCCCCCACCAAACAAATATTCTCTATCCAGAGAGGCATTCAGTAACTGGCACTTTACATCTTTGGGTAAAGCCTGGAGTCAAACCTGGTCATGGAGGACAGAGCTCTACAAGCTGGATCAGTGGTATCATAGCCACATTGTGTGGCATATTTAGCTGTGTGAAGTAGAAGAAATCATTTCCAAAACATTAGATCTCCTGTCTTGGTTAGGGTCTCAGTAATTTTATGACCCATATTGTCCAACATGTCTAGAAATTTGATAATACAAGTTTGACAATTAATAGCCATAAAAGACAGAGTTGCGGGTATATACACTTTTTTACTGTTTAGAGTTCTGCTATCTTTATAATTTGGAAGAGAATTTAGAGCAGGAAGTAGTTAACCTCTCTTCTCTAAATCCACAGAGATAGCTGCATGGTCAGTAATAGGGTTTTTGTACACAACTCTGTGTGAGTCTTGGACCTTGCAAAATCTATCAGGTCTTTTAGGAGCTAGAGTTTGAGAGTCAAGTGTAAGAAAGGTTACTACAAAAGCCTCCTCTATGGTTCCAAGCATGGGGCTATAGCTACAGGCTTGAGAATACCCATATGGACAAAGTCAAAATATCTCTTAATAGTGTCATAGATTTCCCACCTTTCTCATCTGAAAAAAAACCTTCATCTTAGAAATTGTATCACCAAAGGAAATGTCCTGATTTGGAGAGTCTGAGGAAAGAATTTCTTTCATATCTGATTCGTAATTTGTAGGACAGGGAGTATGAGGGACATAATCTAACTCTCCTCCATCCGAAAGGACCTCTTAATCAGAAGAAGATTCCCTTTTCCTTTTCTATGGAAGTGAAGGGAAGTTTGCTCCATCTGTAAAAATTGGATAGCCTTTAACAGTCCCTAATCCAATCCAGACCCGTCATCTTGAGAAGTATGAGTAACAGGTATTTCAGAAGAAACATTCCTGGGAATAGGAGGAGGAGGAGAATAGGGTTTTGTTTCTCACAGTATTTTCCATGGGAAGTCTGCATGAGGCATCTGTGGTAAATGAGTGACCTCTGCTCCATGGCCCTCAAATACTTCCCTAATAAGAATCTGGTGTACAACCCCCACCCCTCATTACCCTCTGATGTAATGATTCAAGGTTTAAGGTGATCAGATGGCTGATGGGGGAAGGTAGAAAGGAGGTGGTGGGCATGGACCTGCAGTTTTCCTGGTCATAATGTCCATAAAGGGGCAATGCTAGAGGGCATGAGTGAGGCTAATAAATTGTCCTGGGTTAGAAAAACATCTCACTGGGATCCATAGTCTCTAACCTTGAAGAAGAAGTACAGGTTCATTTTGAGTCATCTGCTTCTTTCAGTACCCTTTTCCTACACTTCTTTTTAGCAGAAGGGAAAAGTTCAGAAGTTGAAGAAGTGATTCACATAGTTGCATGTGTCAAGAGAAACAGCCTTTTATTATCTAGATACTGACCAACATCCTAATGTTTTAGAAGCAGTCCCCTGACAGACTTGACAAGACTTTATGTTGTGTAAAGGACAGAACTATGAAATAGAGGGATGAAGCCCAATCTATGGCCCAGGTGATCCAGGTTCAGTAAGTGGCTCATGTGTGTAAGGTGCCTGCAGGGAGGGATGGACATGCTGATCCAGGTGGCGGGTGGTATTTGTCTAGGCATTCCCTGCAAAGAGTAGCTCTTGAATATGAGGTATGGTCCATAGAGAAGAGTAGCTCTTGAATATGAGGTATGGTCCATAGAGAAGAGTAGCTCTTGAATATGAGGTATGGTCCATAGAGGAGAGTAGCTCTTGAATATGAGGTATGGTCCATAGAGGAGAGTAGCTCTTGAATATGAGGTATGGTCCATAGAGGAGAGTAGCTCTTGAATATGAGGTATGGTCCATAGAGGAGAGTAGCTCTTGAATATGAGGTATGGTCCATAGAGGAGAGTAGCTCTTGAATATGAGGTATGGTCCATAGAGGAGAGTAGCTCTTGAATATGAGGTATGGTCCATAGAGGAGAGTAGCTCTTGAATGTAACAGGCAAATGCAGAGGATGGGAGGATACCAAGGGGTAAGTCATAAAAGAAAAAATCCTCTGCTGGAAGCAGTCAATGGCCTGACTCCACAACACACCCTTAGGTTCCACAATGGCCCCCATCTTAGAACAGAGATTGGTAGACCTGATGATGGATGGGAGCTCTGGAGTAGTTGGAAAGAATGAAGCAGAGTGGGAACCAAAGAAAAAAAAGACTTTAAGTTGTGTTGTACACCTAGACAAAACAGACAAGATTGGTTATCATAATAAAGAATTTGTCTACCAAAGTCAAATCTTCCCTTTTTTGAGATGTGTATATGACAACCCCCCACAAAATTTATAGAAAAAGAATTAAGAATCTCTAACATGCTACTTATCTTCCTGAGGTTTGATGACTGTAACCAATGAAATGGCAAACTCTTCATGATGCTGATAGAAGTCTGCATATGTGAACATGGCAAAACATTCTAAAGATAGCAGAGACATATTATTCTCTTATAGCAGCATCCTGGTGCATGTCTTGAGTGGATGTAACCTCACAGAAAAAGGATCCTGGGTTTTGGAAGTCTAGCTAGATGGATGGGTCCTTTGAAGAGAATGTTCCAGATGTTAAGAATACAGTGCCAGAGATCTAATGAAGAAAATCAAATGTGAAAATCAGTATCAGCTGATCTCTCAGTTGCTTGGTAGGTGAAGTGGCACAAACAATACACTGGGGGGGAGACTGAACATCGTGCAAGTTATCATATTCCTCAAAGCTTTACATGTGTGTTCTGATCTGCCTGTGCATTACAAAGAGAAGTCTAGTTCAAAAAAATATAGAGTTGGTGAAAGAATTTAATAAAGAGGTAAAGGAAGTCAGACTGGGAAAGAAGGACTTTGAACTTCTAGACCCTTAAGGGTATGGGAAATGCCTGCATTTCAGCTATATGTTTGTTTGGTGGTTGTCAGTAATCTGCAACAGATAGATTCCAGGGGGTGGAGCTCGTGAAAGGATTAGAGGAACCTCATCCCACAAGTCCTCCTACCTGTACAGGAATAGTGGAAAATAAAGTACATTCTATCTGTTTCTATGGTCACATGTGAAAGGTGTCTTCGGGAAAATTTATAACAAAGAATAGCTTCATTAAAGGAGATGAAAGCAATTTGTTGAGAAATGAGTTATAGAACAACCAAACAATAAGGGTGGAAGGACATATTGTTTACTGACAAGGAAGGAGAGGCAGTTATACAAGTTTGGTTTTGGCCTTTATCACTTCCCAGTGAAAAAGGAATATGAATGAATGTCTTCTTTTAAGGGATTTTTTTTCTTTACAGTATCAACTGCCAAAGTTTGAATGATTAATGTTGAGCACCTGAAGGCTGCTGTAATGAGATGGCTGTTGTCTGAAGGGATTTCTCAGACTGCAAAGTAATTACAGTGCTATGAAATTAAGTCTCAGACTATTTACACCAGCCATACTGCCACATTAACTATAAATGCAAATGAATCAAATTCCCTTTCTCTCCCTTTCCAGCTTTTCTTCACTAAACTCATTATCCCTTCTTCCCTCTGTCCTGCATTTGCCCGTCTATAAACTCTTTTCTTCACTCTCTCCTGTGCCTTCTCTTCTCCAATCTCTTCTTTCCTTCTTTTTCCATTAAAACATAACAGTGTACTCACTGAATTCAATGTACAGAATTTTCATACTATAATTGTATATTACTACAGGATCTGTTATACTTTGCACAGTGTAATATCTTCTGTTTAATCGAAGTATATGTAATGGATGTATGTTCCTTAACACTGCTTAAGTAAGACAGACTTGTGCTGGTCAGTATCTGGGTAGCACCATCCTGTAGCAGCGGTAGGCAATGTGTCATAGGTTCATAGGTAAGTGCTATACTAGTTGCCCTTGAGGGCCATTTTAAGCCTAACCATTTTCCCTTTATGTGCTTGAAATAACCTATCCCATGTGGTTATATATTGACCTCACCAATCCCATGATCAATAATTATATATTACCCCTAATGAGAATAACTGAGATAATACCTTAGATAATTTGAGGGGACCCATGCATAGGAAAAAGCATTTAGGAGCTGCTTCTGTCCATTAGTAGTACACGGAGCAGTGCTGGGATAAAAATTTTTGTTTTCCCATTAACAGATCTAAGTTGTGCATAAAAGTGGACAGGGATGAACTTCATTTTGGGTCTACTTTATGTGCTCAAAGTCCGAGAATATTGAATACGATATTCTCGACACTAGTACACCGAAAGCACAAAACATCGGAAATGTAAACGGAAATCTCCATAGGTGGGGATTTCCGTTTACTTCGATGTAGTACAATCTCGGAGTTGGTATATTTAAGTGGCGGGGGTGTGGGGGGGTGCAGCCTCTCACGTGGGGGGGGGTGCAGGGGGCTTGCCCCCCTGCCTACACTAGTTTAAATTCTTTTTTTGTGTGTATTTTTTTTTTGGACTTCGATTGTTTCATAGATTGATGCATATGGTTCGATTCATATGCATTTGAGCTATGAAACTTTCGAGGTTCTAAAGTAGACCCCTTCATTTTATGTGGATAGGGAGTCTGTTCCACAGCAGCAGTATCATCTGTGAGATATACCTGTCCCTCCAAATCATTATGTTGATGTTGCAAAAAAGATTTATATCCATAGACCAAGTATTTATGATGCCATTTGACTTGCTGATGTGCAGTAAATCCATCAGTAATGGGTCAGAAGGTGGACTGTAAGGCAGACACAGACCACCTCTTAGCTGTCCTTAGGATACTGAATATAGTGACAGTTCTTTGAGTCAGGGCATGTAGGACATGTTGTATCTCTGAGGACATTCCAGTTGTTGTATGTATCTGGACAGATACATGCCAAGGACAACACTATATTCAATGATTGGCCTAATGAGGGCTAGTAAAAGAGTTTTTAATATATGTGTTCCACTAGCTTAGCTGCAACAAAACCAGATTGCATCCAATCATATCCATATTCTTTGGTAGTAATAAGTGTTTGAACCAGGAAATATTAGATAGAGATAGGCATGCAGATGTTGTCCCTAAGTATCAGTGTGTCATCAAGGATTACCTGAAATTGCACATATTGGACATATAATGAAGTCTGTCACAATCATAAATAATATAAAAATTCAAAGTCTGAAAGCTGAGTACCTGATTGTGATATATAAAACTATGTCAGTCATCCTGGTTGCTCTATTATGGTTGTACTATCTTGGAGTCATTGATTAAGCACTCATTAGAACATGCATTGGAGATCATGCACAAGAGAATCCACTTCCTGTGCAGTCAGCTGAGGGAAGAAGAGCTATTTGCATGTGCAATCAACACAGCAGCAGCAGCAGCACTGCAGTCATCTTTCCCTAATTGCATCACATATGGAGCCTGCTCTGTGGTGTAGGGGGATATAGCTCTGACTATGTCGCAGGGGACTTGAATTCAAATACCATTGTGGACACCTGTGGGAGTTAGTCAGGATGGGAATAAACAAGTGTAGCCAGCTAAACCATCCTGAGGGAAAGAAGGAAGCTCAGGCTCATAGTGAGGGTAACAAGTACTGGAAACTCTAGGAGTTTCCTAATGGACTTTGAGCCTGCCAAGCTCACACTGATGGCGCATCCACACAAGGTAGCCAAGGGGAATTCAGCATACAAAGACATGATACCTATTGGGAGATAGCAATAGCAGAGCTTGCAACAGTTATCAAAGAGGAAGGCCCTACTCCCCACCCCCTACCCCCCCAAAATCTCGCTAAGAGTGGAGGACCTTCTGAGATTCCTCGGGATTAACAAATGGGCTGCAGGGCTCTTGCCTAGCCTGGAAATGTCCAACACTTATCCTCCTGGAATGAAGGGGCTGATTAGATCTCAGTAATGGTGCCATGGGGTAAGGTCCCTGGGGTAGCAAAAAATAAACAAATAAATAAATAATAAATTAGATCTGACAGGGGTAGTAGACAGACAATGAAGAGAAGAGAAGAGTGCCCAGAGTAAACATCTTAGGTATACTATAGTGAACAAAGTAGGGCAATATGAAGTCAATGCCAGCAACAGCCCTCTGTGGATAACTGGAAATAATAAAAGAGCAAACATGTCAAATTCTAAAGGTAATGCCCTAGTTTGCCATGTAGTCTAAATGGACCCTAAATTCTACTGTTTCAAGCACTGCCATGAGCTTTCATACACTAGTAAACCATTAAAAACCCTCAGTGAGTGTTGTATCAATATTGTTAGGAGCCCAAAAACAAGACTGGAAATTATTAGTTTATTTTCCCTCGGATAAGAATTATGTTGCAGATTAACCACCTAATATAGAACCCTGTCAGAAAAGGAAGATCAGAGATAGGAGTTCATCGCAATCTGTAAATGGCTTTTTCAGAATACATGTAGCCAGGGGTTTCTTAAGTAAGTATAAAAAATATATAACTCCAAATGGGATATGATGATCTTGTAAAGAAAAAATATCTAGGACCTCCAGATAACATATGACAGACATGATTGGACAAAAGTGAAGACTGCAGACTGTGTGGTACCCACTTTTAACTAGAAAAGCAAACTCAGGCAATTCAGACTCAAATGAAGATTCTACGGTATTACTAGCCAGGCCATATCCCTCCCCAAGGAACATGATTAGTATGCAACTGCACCTGATAAAGCTGTGAAGAATCAATGCAGCCGGTTCACATTCCACAGCTAAAAGCAAATAATGGGTGACTAAATAAAATGTGCTGCTTAAACTCTTGACTTACCGGCAGACCACTGCCAGTTGTTTGGCTACAGCAGATGACTCTCTAGACAAGAAAGTCACCTTCTTATTGCAGATCTTCATTTGCTGCAGTATGTAATTCTCATCCAATCCAAATTTATCCTGCAGCAGGCAGGAACAGTGACATCACTGCTCCCACCTTTGTTCAGCCATGCAAAGAGGAAGCAGCATGTAGTCATACTGAGGCTCATCAGCTATGAGCTGGACCAGATCAGCATAACATGGGTTGGTGATATACAGAGAAATAGTCAAAGCCACATGCGTGTGATGCCATAGTTTGGAGAATTTGCCACAAGATGCAACATATACCAGTGGATAAGGGGATGAAGCATGCAGAAGTAGAACAGGAAACACTGGAGTTAGGAACAAGATCAGGCTGTGGAATAAGGGAAAAGGAAGTGTGATTATACCACTGGGAGAGATATAAAACTATTTAAAACACATCTATCTCAAAAAGATTAGATACATTTGAAAGCAGGGAAACAATGGGATATGTAGGACAACAAAACAGCTAGAAATAAAGGCCAGAATAAGGAAGAATAATTCATCATTTCTCTAATTTTCTTCAAAAGTTAATGGAAGGAGAGGTTTTGCATCTACATACACTGGGAAGTATGAAACTTGTCTAACATTATTGAGTGATTGAGACACTCAGTGATTTACCAGAAATTTAGAAGTTTTATGAGAGACAGAAGAAAGATATGAGAAAAAAGGACAAGATATGTGTGGTTTGTCTGGCTGCTCTACAACAGTTTAGAGGCCAGACTTGTTTCTTTTTGGAGATGATGGAGTTACATGTGTAAAATGAATGACCTTTTATTGTAAAATTATTATTGTAAAATTATGTATATGTGGACATTGTAAGTGATTTTTGACCCACCTCTCCCCCTTTAGTGTGCCCACCAGCTGACCATCAGCTACTCCCCATCTGAAACTATTGCTCCTTTTTCTCTTAGGGTCTCATGCGTTTACCCCCCAAATGGGTGAGACTGCTACATCTGAAGGTCAAGAAGGGGGACAAATCTGAGAGGAATATCTGGCAGCATCACATATGTTGTCCTGCATATCAAGGTATGGTGTATATGTTTTAACTGGATGGAGCTACTGATATTACATGGATTACAGCACGCAGTGTCAGCTAAGTTTAGGATACATTTTTAATGGCACTCTACTCCATGATTATGATAGTGATCTCATGACTGGAGAAGTGTCTGACTGCAGAAAGAGCTCCCATCCTCCCTCCTAGAGTGGGTGAGCTATGAAAAAACACCCCTTAACCTCTCCCTGGCCTGGATCTTCCAGCTCCCAAGTCGCTAATCAAACTTGGGTCATCTGAGCTACTGTTAGGAATCCAGCCCTCTACACCACAGAGCTGTTGGGAATTTCTTGATTTCTAGGAAAAAATAAATGCCTTATTTATGGTAGTTGCTTGCCTCAAAATAAATCCAAAACTTGCCTTTCAGCAAAGAACCCTTGTCACACTTTCTATTCTTCCTAAACTTTAAAGGTCAAACAGCAAAACAAACCTAGTGCAGCAAACTATAAAATACCAATAAATGGTCAGGATCACCAGGAAAAGTCCAACTCGAAGCTTTTATTGTGAACCCAGAAGCAAACATAAACTAGAAATAAAAAAGAATAAAATCCAATGTCCAAAGGTTGTCTAATCGGTAAAAGATCCAGTTGGTAAAAATTCCAATATTCCAATCCCGATAAGCGCTTTTGCTTTCACACCCAAAAACTTCATCAGATAATTAAAATTGAACTGTAATCCATTAAACATGGACCATAGTATTGACATAACAGCAAGCCCCCAAGATTGTCCAATCAAAGCCTCATAACAAACACAAATCACATTCATTATAGGTGGAATTCAGTTTTAAACAACAATTTACTTGGTTAGCTGGTTAACAAATACAAGACATTCAGTTACCCAATGAAACCACGTAAAACAGCAAGCTCCTAGGACTGCCCCATCAATACCTTATTTCAATAACCAATCAAGTTTATTATAGGAAAAATCTAGTCTTTGATATGCTTTCAGATTGGTTAAAAGGAAATATAATTTTTTTTTTTTTTTTTTTTGCAGAAGAAATTATGCTGGCCAAAAATAATACTTCACAAAATTACAAAAGATTTATTTGGAAAATTAGTGTTATATCCAGTTCTTTTTTAACAAAATATATTCAAATGCAATAAATGCATGATAATGAGTGTCAACCTACAATGGCTATGACTGATACTGATACGAGGTTCTAATATGACAATTTTAGGTATCTGGTGTTATGTTAAATGATTACTTATCGTGCGTGAGGCCAAATGTCTTAAAAAAACTGCTTTGTTAAACATCCACTATATTGCTATAGTACATATTCTCACTACTTCTTTCTCTGACAGTACAGTCTCTTACACAAAAACAGTACAGTCTTCTACTCTAAAAATAAACTTTAAAGTAAAAAAAAATCATATAGGCATATGAGGCTTGCAATCCAGCCTAAACCAGATTCCCAGTTGCCCCGAAAATACTGGCTGGTTAAGTGACTTACTGAAAGCTACACAGTAGATAGATGAAGGATAAGGGAATCTAACTCTATACCACTGGAAATATATCTCACAACCTTAACCCTTTGTGCCATATAAATTGCAATTATACTGATCTGTCTTAAACTACAAATATTGAAAAATACTTTTTGTTAGGTTTCCTTTCAGTATGCAGTCAAGACAATAGATCTAGACAATAGCAATTCGCTCATGTTTCAGAATAGTTTGCCCCAGATTTAAAGGGAGAGAGTAATACAGTAAATTTGACTCATGTTTTTTTTTATCTGATATGGAAATAAAGTTGTTAACTAAGCATCTTGAATTTATTCTCAGTTTTTTTTGCATCTGTAAAAGATATACAACAGTTTTGACATACATTAAATTTGAAGTATTAGTTTGCAATAAATGATTAGGGTAGAACTGCTGTTCAATCTAAAGTTTTTTTTTAATTCCATAGGTCAAAATTTAACCACTCATATCATATTGCAGTTAAGCTGTTTGAAACTTGAGGTACTAAAGTAATGTCACGTTATGGCTGCTAAAATATTTAGGAGGTTTTCCAATAATCCACCTAAGAAAGAGAGGCAAACACAAAGTTGACTGCAAACAATGATATATTAATTGCATCTTCAGATAAAGGAGAGAGCCGTAGTTATGGACTTTGTTGACTATAATAGGGAGATACTGTGACACTTACTTGTAAATATAAAACTGTTTTGGGGTCCAATGACTCATTTTAAGAAAAAAACTTGATGATTGTCTGAAACTTCATATTGTTCTAGACACAATAAAGGAGCATCTTACAGGTGAACAGACTGCTGATATCCCTAAAAACAGGTGTTTTATATTTTACCAAAAATTTAAAAACTATCATTAATCCTCAAGGAAGTCTAATAGGCTTGGGCAAGAGGTATTTGATTTATCCTCTTTCCTTGTTTTTGTAAACAGTTCTTAAAAATTTTGTGAGTTTGATTACTGCCTGATTGCAATATGCTACATTTGTTTTTTTTTTTTTTTTTTTTTTTTTTTTTTTTTGAGATTGCTGACAGTGATGAAATTAGACTCTACAATGTATTTGGTGATGGATGTCCAGATGTCCAGTCATTATATGCTACTATTCCCCATTTAGGAGAGATAGAATGTGTTAAATTTTGGTTGCACAAGTTAGAAATAGGTAATGAGACCTATTATAAGGTTTATTACAACTTTGGACATATGTCCTGAACATAAAAGTTTTAATTATAAGGAAGAGTGTTAGCAACTATAATGCATTGCGATGGGTGGTAATTTTACCCCTGTTTATGTGGACCCATGTATGGCATATTTTGAAGAATACCTTATATACAATAAGGAATTAAATTTATTTGTCAGTCATAGAGTGTTATGGAAGAGGTTTCTAGATGTCATCTGGACATTATGGTTAAGCAATCTACAATCATTGAAAGGGTTTGTGAGATTTTTTAACTTAAACCAATGGGGAATTAAATTTGTGAAGAATAATAGTCAATATAAAACTGAATTGTTGAAAGTTTTATTTAGCAAGTTGTCTGATGATACTTTGAAAACTTCACTATACTGTAAATCCTATACTAAAATTATTTTTTAATGTTAGGAGCTGTCACTGCACACCTGTTATTAGTAATCTTCTTAAGTCTCAATGCATACATCTTAAATGGATCTAAACTACCCAGAATGATATTGAGAAAGAAAAAGACTATTTTAGTCTGCAATTCATTAATAATGGACACAATCTGAGAATATAAGACTTAATGAAAAATGATTGAGGGGGTGGCAAGGGAGGATTTATAAGAATATTATAATGTTGATCTGAAATATAATGCAAAAGTTGATTTATAACTACCTATGGTAAAAAATTTTATATTAAGCTGGTTATATCAGTCTTTTGGTATATGCTTAAGGATTAATAATTTGTTTAAAGGAATACTACCTGATCACTGTGAATTTAGTTTCAGAAAATGAAGAACAATAGGTCATTTATTAAATTGGTTTAAGAAATCATTGACTAGAATAACTGTTACAACTTTAGAAGCTAGGGGTTCTTTTCCTTGATTAAGATGCACTCATTGTGTTAGAATTTGTAAAACAAAAGTTTTCACATCAGTTAATACACCAAGGATGTTTGAAATGAAACATTGTATTACTTGTGACACTGAATGGATAATCTACATGGTGGTTTGTTCCTGCAGTGTTTTTTATATGGGTCAAGTCAAAACCCTGGACTGGTCGTGTTTACTTTGGTATGTGTTGGTATGAATCAAAATGTGTACAGTTTCTGCACAGCAACTATAGCTCTGAAAGCATTAAATAATCAAAGCTCATCCGACAAAGATTGTGGAGTTGTAAAACAGGAGATTAACTATATGTTCCATGCACCAAGATCTGATACCTGAATAGTAATGTTGTGTTAACAAGTGTTTTCCATACTGTGCTATGTCGAAGTATGAATACACAGTATAAGAACCATCTGCCATGCATGAATATCAGAATCATAAGGTCAGATTATGCAACCAAGAGAGTATTAGGCAGAAAACAGTCAAACACAAGACAGCAGTTTCTCAATAGCTCATTCTGATGAAATACAAACGTTGTTCTATTTTATGCACAAACCGGCACGTTTTGAATCCCAGGAGTGGTAGTAAGCTGTATGCATGTTTTCACCAAGGAATATGTGAATATGTGTAGAAACAGTCAAGTAGTGTTAACAGAAATTTCCTCCACAGGTCTGCCAGGTAAGAAAAGATACAAATTAGCTGTAAGAAGGCTGCAATAATACACTGTGTACAACACCCACTGTCCAAGCCCATGGCTGCAAATGACAGCAAGATAAGTACATAGACCAAGTAGTCACCTCCAAGAAATGTCCCTCAATTGTCACACTGTCACAGGCAGTGGTCACTGCCACCCACACCCAGGGTGACCAATAGAAGTCAAAACAGAGTATAGCAGTAGCACACACACACACACACACACACACACACACACACACACACACACACACACACACACACACACACACACACACACAGTATGAGTGCACATATGTAACCCTGACAATGTGAATATGGGTAGAAACAGTCAGGTAGTTATAAGAGAAACTTCCTCCACAGGTCTGCCAGGTAAGAAAAGGTATAAATTATCTGTAAGAAGGCTGTAATTATACACTGTGTACAAATATACCACTCCCAACCCAAGGCCATAGGTCAATGTAAAGTGAGGTAATACCTGCAGAGTAATGATTAGAACAATGATCATTAAAGTTGTGAGCAGTTGAAGCCTATACAGTTGTTAATTGACATCTCTCTCTCTCTCACCCACCCTATCTGCACCAATAATCTAAACACATAAATCAATGGGTATGTTTTTCACCACACCTACTGTAGAGAAATATTTAAAAGTTTGAGTATTAAGGTTCCCTGTTCAAATACTATCATTGGTGGCCTGTTGCTATCAATGTAACCTGCATGCCGTTAGAATGCCCACTCTGGTTCCACATATGCATGTGCTCTGTTTGCTATGCAACTGTTCCAGATCTGTTGTTTTGGGTTAATGGGAATACCTATGCATGCTGTTATAACTAATCCTGGAATGTGTTTTTCATGGCTAACCAATATATGTTATAAAACTGCAACAACATAGCATGTCTGGGAAGGCCAATCCCAGAGGATCTACCTGTCCTGCCTCAACTGGCAGTGGTACCAGGCCCCACCATGTCTGGGACTCAACCCAGGACCTCCTCATCCGTTGGTCCTGCACCACCTTTCGGTGGAACTGCCTCTGGGGGTGGGGCCTGTCCCCCACTGGGAGAGGACACAAACAGGACACTGTCACTCATTGTCAGGTCCGGGGATTGGTGCATAGCAAGCTTTGAAAGGAGTTCAGAGATCTGCTATTCCAGGTTGAGAGATGCGTGGCACATCTTGAGGGTCAGCCTGCCCCTTCTCCTCAGCCCCCAGCAGAGCCACCTTTGGGGCCATGAAGGTGCAGTGGTGACTGCCCATGGGTGGGGACCTCAGTCCCACTATATCCATTTGGGGCTCATGGGCATCCAATTCCTGACCACCCTCCCTGTCCAAGGTGTATATGTCATATACTGCCCCTGTCTGTCTTGTCTGTCTTGTCTGTCTTCCTACCCTACCTACCTCCCCAAATATACCTACTATCCTCCACCAACATGTCACTATCACTTTATTAAAAAAAATGTAACCTGGTCTAATTGGCTTAACAACACATTACTGTTGTCCTCATCCCTCTCTCAGGGGGTGAGTGTCCAAATTCACCTCCAAATTCTGTACAAATGCACAACTGGTGCTGTATTAGAAATAGACAGTTATGGACCTTCTCTACACCCATCCTGCACATACCTAGCTATCTGTCACATTGTTTTTCCCTCTGTGTGCCCTCTTTTTCACCACTTTCCTATCACCACTTTTTTCCTTTCTTTTAAAGAAATTAGCACAGGGTAAGTGGGAGTAAGCTGCAATAAGCAGCAGTAAGCAGAAGTAAGCGAGTTTGCGTGATACTGAGCGATGCCTACACAGATTAAGCAGTTTTCCATTTAAGCGTGTGTTGGTATCGCTTACCATCGCACAAACCCGCATATACCCACTCACAAATGCTTAAAACTGCCTTAATCACCCTGTCTCCATCAGCCACTGTTCTGCCCAGCAAGAAAATAATCAGCCCTGCCAAGGCTTGAACCCAGGAAGCTGTATACCATACTCAGAGCAATTTACCACTACACCATCTGAGATGTCATAATAAATGGTGTTTTTTCAAATATATCATTCAGTACAGGTATAGAATAGTAGGAAACAAGCACTGTGGGATCAGTCATGTTTATTATATATAAATATACACATATAGATGTGTATGGTGATAGATAAATATCAAAACGTATATACATCAGATATATGGAGATATACATATAAAACATATATGTATAGAATATATACAGATATATTGTTATATAAACATATATATAACTATCAAAAAGGTAAAATATATATATATATATATATATATATATATATATATATATATATATATATATGCATATATATATATATATATATATATATATATATATATATATATATATGCCCATAACATGTAGTGGAGTTATACCCAGCACCGTACCTCTACACCTTTTAGTGCAATAATTCTGGACAAAGGCTGTCAGAATGGGGAGACAATGGTCCAGGAAGGAACAGGGACATAATGTACATACTGCAGTTATAAATGTAGAATGTTCCTACAGTAACAGGGTTTGTGTCAGCATAGATGTCCAGAAGGATGTGAGTTCTGAAGAGATGATGAACTGTACACCCTGCCATGTACAGCCCACATCTGTCCAACATACCCCTGTGTAGGGCCCTTACATGGCATGACTGTGTGCATACATACAAACACACACACACACACACACACACACACACACACACACACATCACCATCAGAAAAGCCACACACACACACACACACACACACACACACACACACACACACACACACACACACACACACACATACAAGATACTCTTCTCTCGCACACATTTGCCAAGACAGGGAGTAGAACCTCTACCTATTTATTTATTGTTACTACATTGTTATGCATTTATTGCAAGTGCCACAGAGGTTATGGGGTGTCACTTGACAAAGGTATGTCTAAGGCGAGGGACATCACCAGACCTCGTAAATTAGGACAATGTGGGATGTACTGGGTGAGAGAGGCCACAAAATACTGTTAACTATACATATACACACTTACACACAATAATGCACACACACACTCATTCACACACACACACACACACACACACACACACACACACACACACACACACACACACACACACACACACAGACAAACACACACACACACACACACACACACACACACACACACACACACACACACACACACATATTTGCCAGGACTCATATTAGAACGCATAGCTGTGTGGTTATTGGTATTATAGTGTTATGCAGTTAACAAACAAACCACAGAGCTTATATGTTGGGATGTGTCCCAAGGTACCTACATAGTGAATAACATCTACAGCACTTGTAAGGTATGTAAGGTATGGCAATGGTAGTTGTACTGGATGAGACAAGCCACAAACTACTTTCACCCAAATGTTTACACACTCACAAACACTTTCAGACACTCTAATGTACACACACACATTTGACAGTACTGCAATCCAGGGGTTCAAAGAGTCATAGGTGTGTATGTGGCAAATGGCCATGGAGGTTTTACAAGACTAGCCCATGGGAATGCACTGGCATCATGCCACATGACAATACTCCTCAGTGAGTCTACTAAGTATAGTCACTGGAGTGATCCCAGGGTGAGTATTCTATTCCCCATCCACTCCTCCTGATTTCTCTTGAAGAGGGCCAGTGATGTGTTCAGCTTGACATGTATGTAACATCTATTCCATGGCATGGCCAGTCTCTGGGTTGTGATCCTGTCCCTCCAGCATGTCCTGTTGATTGTGAGAATGGGGTTGAGGTATCTGGGGCATGTTGTCTGGACAGATTGGTGTCCTTGGATGTAGCATTTCTGAAAGATTTGGGTCAGACATGGCTGTGTATGTCAGACAGAGATTGCACCTAGGTAGCCAATATGAGACAAGGATTCATTGCAGTTGTTTGAGTCTGTCTGTATGGGGCAAGTGTGTAGTACCTAAGATCCTCTTTGTGAGGTACATTTGCAGCCTCTCCTGTTGTTGCTGGTGTCCAGTGCGGTACACAGCAAATGGGCCATAGTACACATTGATTGGACTACTGAGGGGCGTGCACAGGGAAACACTGTCCTTTTACTTCCCGGATTCAACACCCTGAGTCAGGAGAAGTGACACATGTACAGATGTTCGGAAGACAGTGGCACTGCGGTGGTCACCATACAGCTCACTGTCAACCTGTGTTCCCAGTTCCATTATACCAACATCAATGTTCAGTGGACTATCATCAATATATTACTTTATGGGAACCATGTCATACCCAAAGGGGATAGCGGCACATCATCTGGCATTGAGCTTATGACTTGGGTTCTGACAACAGTCATAGGTCTCAGAGAGACCTTTGTGAAGGATGTCAACCTCACATGTGGGGCAATAATAGCACTCAACTTGTAGTCATTTGCAAACATTGTTAGCATTTATATTGAGCTGGTCCTCAGAGGTGTGGATCCCAAAATTGAGGGAACCCAGGTCCACAACCTGTGGGACTCCACTCGTGACTGTTCAGCAGTTTAACATGGATTCCGCTGCTTCCACATTGTGGGTTCTATCCGTGAGCCAGTTTACAGGCCACCTACTGATGCAGGTGTGGCTACCTACCTGACTGTGTTTGTGTATGATTCCTGAGTGGGGAGTGATATCCAAGGATTAGATGGGCAGCCTATCTTGTTATCTATTCCATACTGTCACATAGTTATTGCACATGGCACAATGTTTATAGGGCTGCAGAGTGTCTACAGATCCCTTTACAGTGGATGGCAATGGTGGGCCTTCTAATGTGGACATTGGGACATGTACTGGGTGGGCAACAACAAAATGTAGCAAAACCCACCACAATGGTATGGTTCCCACGCAAACACAACCCCCCCCCCCACAGCCAGGATAGTGTTCAAACACACACACACACACACACACACACACACACACACTTGCCCAGACTGAGATTAGAAGCCCGACCTATCAATTTATTGCTACTACAGTGTTACGCATTTATCGCATGCACCATGGAGCTTATAGGGTGAAGGTTGCCCAAAGGTATTTCTAAGGTGAGGAACATCACCAGCCCTTGTAAAGTATGGCAATTGGTGATGTACTGAGTGAGAGAGGACACAAAATACTTTAAACTATACATACACACACAAATTTGCCGGGACTGAGATTAGAACTCCTACCTAACTAGTTATTTGTACTATAGTGTTACACAGTTATTGCATGTGCCATAGAGCTTATGGGGTTAAGGCCTGAAGAAAGGCACTTCTAAGGTGACTGATATCTGCAGGACTGCTAAAGTAGGGAAAGGGGAAGTGTACTGGGTTTGAATGGACCCAAAAGTTTTTTTCTTTTAAACACACACACTTTCATATTTGGTAAGCCTGAGATTAGAATGCCTACCTAACTAGTTATTTGTACTATAGCATTACACAGTTATTACACACACCACAGAGCTTATGGGGCTGAGGCCTGATGAAAGGCACTTCTAAAGTTTATTTATTTTCTATTTATTTTATTTATTTTACATTTGTTAACCGGGATGGTCTGTCTGGACATAGGAGCGGAGGCCCTGGGAGAAAGTTCCACAGTAAGCAAAATTTTACACAATATGTTAAAATAAAGTATACAGGGAATTTTCAAACAACATGTTAAAATACAGTATACAGCAGAAGACATAACAAGACCTATATATATATATATTATATATATATATATATATATATATATATATATATTTATTTATTTATATATCTAGGAAAAATAGTTGCACGTGGTTAATAACAGAATAAGTATACAGATTCAATCAACATTAGGAGAAGACTTAGACTGTAATATATACTACAGTAGGTATATTAGGAAGTGAGGTATATAAGTGGAATAATTTGAGGACTTATGTAATACATGGGCATAGCCACTTATTCTTTAAGTGTGTTCTAAGTGAGATTTTAAAGTGAGAAAAGGTAGGGGCAGAAATCAGAGCAGGATGGAGATTATTCCAGGTTCTAGCCATGGAGTGGGAGAACAGTGCTTTTTCTGCAGTATTGTTAGCCCTAGAGATACAGAGGAAGGGTTTTTCGGAAGATCGGAGAGGACAATTTGTATTATAGTGGGTGAGAAGTTGGCCTAGTGCAGGGTTTTTTTCTGGATGTGTTACCAGATTGTAGGCAATGACTAATTGGTGATAGGTTAGTAGCTGGGGAAGTTCCAGCCATTGGAGTTCCCTTAGAGCCTGGCAATAATGGGTTCTAAAGGTAGAGTTGTTTGCAAACTTGGCGATTTTATTATAACATGATTTGAGTCTGACAAGGCAAAGTTTTCTAAGCTGGCTAAGAATTGGAGCAGCATACATTAGGGTAGACAAGAGGTGAGTTTGGGCTAGGGTAATCCATGCTTGTTTAGAGAGGGATTTCTTGTGCCTATATAGTGTTGCCATTTTATGGACTTTTTTGATAGTTTATGAAATGTGGACATTGAAGTGTAGATTTTTATTAATTTCAACACCTAGGAGTTTGGTATGGTTAGACGGAGAGATAATAATGCCATTTTTGGAGGAAATAATGAAGGTTAGAGGGTGGAAATGGTTTTGTTGGGGGAGAAAAGTAGTAATTTGGTTTTATTAGGGTTTAGGATAAGTTGTATCTGAGTGATCCAACTTTCCACAGAGCTAAAGGATTCCTGGGTGAGTTGTTGTAGGGTGGGAAGTGATGGAGCTGAACAGATAAGAGTTGGATCATCAGCGTATTGTATAAGTGAAGCATGTTGTGTGGTGGTATGGAGATTATTGGTAAATATGGAGAAAATAAGTGAGCCTAATATGGAGCCTTGTGGTACACCTATGATAGTTGAGAGTAAGGGGGATAGTACACTTTGCCATTATACAGATTGTTGCCTATTTGACAGCTTTTAAACCAGGCTATAGTGAAAGGGGCAAAGGATAGGGATGTCAGGGTGTCTAGTAGTAAGGAATGTGAAACCATGTCAAATGCTTTGGAGAGGTCTAGAAATATTGCAGATACAAAGTTATTATTATTATTTCTATGTTGGTTGATCAAAATGGTGAAAGAGACCAGAGCGGTGGTTGTGCTATGGTGCTGTCGGAAGTTATGCTGTGTGGGGGAGAGGAGATGGTGTGAGTTTAGGAAATGTGTTATCTGAGAATGCATACATTTCTCTAGTATTTTAGATAAAGGGGTAGAATGGCAATGGGATGATAATTTGAGTATTCATAAGAGTTTCCGCCTTTATGTAGTGGAACAATGTATGCTACCTTCCATAGCTGTGAGCCATATGCTTCATGTATGGAGCAATTGATATGAATAGAAATAGGGTAGGATAAGGATTCAACAGCTGTTTTTAGGAAGTTGGCTGATAGATCGTCAGCAGCAAGGGTGGTAGGTTTCAGTTTTAGGAGGTGTTTTTTAATTGTTGAGGTAGGAATGGGTGAGAGTGTAAAGAATGGGATGTTGTCAGGGTATTTGGTTGGATTATATGTAGGGCTGTTTTTGGATAATAGGAAGGATAGTGTTAAGATGGATTCTGTGAAGTGGTGATTGAATTGACAGGCAATATCCTTATTGTCATTCATGGCGTTAGTGGGAGTGGGAGTTTTGCCTGGTTTTAGGAGAGAGTTAATTGCATGCCAGAACTTTTGGGGATCTTTTGAATGTTTGTTTTGGATACCGAGGAAGTAATTTTGTCTGTCGAGCTTAGTTTGTTTCTTGGCCTGATTTCTAAGTTGTAGGTAACTTTGTTTGGCTAGGCTAGTATTGTATTTCTTCCAAATTCTCCAAGCCTTATCCCTTGACTTTAGAAAGGCTATAGTTTCCCTAGTTAGTGATGGTACATAGTTTGACTTGGCTCTTATTTTCCTAATTGGTGCCAGTCTATCAAGGATATTGATGATAATATTGTTGAAGTAGTGTAGTCAACGCCTTGGTCTAGATTTAGGGTTTGTAGTTGTTTCCAGTTGCTATGTTTTAGAATACTGTTTAGTTCTTGTATATTTAGTTTACAATCATCTCTGACTTGTTGGTACTTTTCCACAGAAGGAAGGTGGGGAGATGGCCACTAAGACCATTAGGAAGGCATCCTGTCTGACAGTTTTGTTTGGGGCAGTTAATTAGCGTCCTGTGTAGAATAGACTGTTTGTGGGTTTTTCTGTTGATTCTAGTGGGTTTTTGGATAAGTTGGGTAAAACTGTAAATATTAATATAGTTAGTGGGGTTGTTAGAGGTACAGGCTGACCAATCAGTGTTCAGGTCACCTAGTAAGACGGTTTCTTGGGGGAGATTATATGTGGCTCATTGTAACATTTCTTCAGTGATGGGAGAGTTATTACCTGGTGGAATATAAAAGCAGAGAATGATAATAGTTTTTGTGTCATTTATGCTTAGGATTGAACCTAAGGTTTCGGCATTTTAAAATGTAGGTATGGGGGTTTGTAGAGGTTTGATATTGATTGTATTTTTGTAGAGGATAGCAACTCCACCTCCCTTTTTGCCCACTCTATTCAGTCTTAGGATATTATATCCTGGTGGGAGAATTTCTTCAGTTTGGGTACTAGTTTTTAACCATGTCTTGGTAATGGTTTGTATGTCAGGGTAGTAGTGAGCTATAAATGTGTGTAGGTCAGAAAGTTTGTTAGAAATCCTTCTGATGTTGACATTCAGAAACAATAGGTTAAAGATTTGCCTACCAGAGAGTAGAGAGTTTTGTGGTCCGGGATTTGGGTGTATGTCTCCAGATATAAGTAGATTTTTAGTGATAAACAGTATATGTTTAATTGTGTGCATTATGTCTATGTTGGATATAAATGATGTTTTTCTAGTATAAGATGGTGCTGTGTGATACTTATGAATGTGTAGGATTAAGCTGTTTTTAAATAATGTAGAAGAGATAGGAAAGAAAATGTGTGAGTGTATATTTGTTTGAGAAAGTGTTATGTGGAATGATGTGTTTTCTAGTGATATGTTTGTATATAATGATGTGATGTTTGTTAGGTATGTGAGGGTTAGGAAGAGAAATCCTAGGATTAATGGTATTTTATGAGGGAGTAGTGGTTGGGTCTTAGTAGTTTTGGGGTTTAAGTATGGGTGTGAGTGTGAATACATGGCAAGTAGATACTGTGTACCATATTAAGGTAGACATTTGATAGTGGGTGTGTATAAGAGGTCATTGATTGGAGAATGGTGTGGTCAGGTGATCTGGGATTATAATAAATGTAGAGTTAGTGGGTGTGGGTGGGAAATGGGGGCAGGGTAGGGGAGCAGAGTTAGCCGAGTGTAGCGAGGCAAACAGAGTGGGGCTACACCAGTTCTTGAGACTGCAGAACCTATCTATAGGGCTGGGCAGGACAACAGTAAAAGGAAGATACCTCTGTAATTAAGCAGGAGTGGGAGGGAGTTGTGCAGATTCAAGGTGGTAAAGGGGGTTTGACATAAAGTAAGGCAGGGTTGTGAGTCAGAAAAACTGGACTAGGCCAGCTGCTAAAAAGAAAACAGGAAAACCAAACTAAGTAAATTCCAGGTCAGTGTAGTGCAGTTTCTTCCTTATGCTACTAATCTAGTACAGTGTGGTGAAAAGGACCACCACTTCTACAGGGTAAAACAATTGAAGTATGGGCTGCAGGTACATAGGTAAACCTTTTTCCAAGAGAAAGTAGTTTTAAGTAATTGACCTAGGAGTACAATATGAAGAGAAAAATGGGGGGGGGGCAGGAGTGTGCACATGCACAGTAAAAGGGGAAAGAGTTTTCAGTTTAGAGGACAGATTAAATACAACTTTAACATACACTAGTGTAGCTGAAAGCACTTTAGTGTTCTCCGATGCAGGGTCTCACAGTGCAGGGCAACGAGATGGCCTTGGGTTTGTTGGAGGTTGGCCAAGACACAGGATGAAACTTTTGCTGAGGGGAACTAGTGTAGCTGAAAGCACTTTATTGTTCTGCTGATTCAGGGTCTCACAGTGCAGGACAACAAGAGAGCCTTGGGGTTATTGGAGGTTGGCCAAGACACAGGATGAAACTTTTGCTGAGAGGAACTAGTGTAGCTGAAAGCACTTTGGTGTTCCACCGATGCAGGGTCTCACAGTGCAGGTCAACAAGACAGCCTTGGGTTGATTGGAGGTTGGCCAAGACACAGGATGAAACTTTTGCGGAGGGGAACTAGTGTAGCTGGAAGCACTTTAGTGTTCCACCAACACAGGGTCAAACAGGGAAGGGTAACAAGACAGCCTTGGGTTGATTGGAGGTTGGCCAAGACACAGAATGAAACTTTTGCTGAGGGGAATGTGAGCACACTAATGGGGATTGCTATGAAGCAAGGCAGCAAATGTAAGTCAAAAGATGGTGGCTTTCTACATCAGGTTTTTTTTATATCTGCAGGACTGCTAAAATGGAGAAAGGTAAAGTTTACTGGGTTTGAATGGACCCAAAAGCTTTTATTTGTAAACACACATGCTTTTATATTTACCAGGACTGAGATTAGAACTCCCACCAAACTAGTTATTTGTACTACAGTGTTATACAGTTATTGCATGCACCATAGAGCTTATGGGGCTGAAGCCTGATGAAAGGCACTTCTAAGATGACTGATATCTGCAGGACTGCTAAAGTAGGGAAAGGGGAAGTGTACTGGATTTGAATGGACCCAAAACTTTTACGTGTAACAAACATTTTCACATTTACCAAGACTGAGATTATAACTTCAACCTAACTAGTTATTTGCAGTATAGAGTTACGCAATTATTGCATGCACCATAGAGCTTATGGGACTGAGGCTTGACAAAAAGCACTTCTAAGGTGGCTGATATCTGCAGGTCTACTAAATTAAGAGAAGGGGGTGTGTACTGGGTTTGACTGGACCCAAAAGCTTTACTTTGTAAACACACAAACACAATTTTACATTTGCTAGCACTGAGACTAGAACTCCTACCTAGCTAGTTATTTGTACTGCAGTGTTACAAAGTTATCACACACACCACAGAGCTTATGGGGCTATGGCCTGGTGAAAGGCACTTCTAAGGTGACTGATATCTGCAGGACTGCTAAAGTAGGGGAAGAGGATGTGTGCTGGCTGTGACTGGACCCAAACGCTTTACCTTGTAAACACACTCACACATACATTTTCCTTTGCCAGGACTGAGATAAAAACTCCTACCTACCTTGTTATTTGTATTATATTGTTATGCAGTTAGTGCACACACCACAGAGTTTATGAGGCTAAGGCTTGACAAAAGGAACTTTTAAGGTGACTGATATCTGCAGGACTGCTAAAGTAGGGGAAGGGGATATGTACTGGGTTTGGCTGGACTCAAGCACTTTACCTTGTAAACACACACACTTTGACATTTGCTAGGACTGAGATAAGAACTCCTACCTAACTAGATATTTGTACTATAGTGTTACACAGTTATTGCATGTGCCACACAGCTTATAGGGCTGAGGCTTGTTGAAAGTGACAATTTCTAGTACATTTGCGGCTCCATTCCAGGGATTGTTATACTCCATTCCGGTTTGTTTTGTGCTACAGCTATACATTTCAAGCTGTTGGTGCAGGATATCTGGAGATAGCCTATCAAAATGGGGGGACAATGGGCCATACGATGATTGTGACTATTTCTCTCAGTAATGTATGGGTTGCTAGGGTTACAGGGCTTGTTTTAGTAGACATCTGACATATACTCCATTTGACACTGTCATGTATCATTTCAGAACCTTGTGACATACCTCCTCAGATCATCACAGTGATTTACTAGAGGAATACAGGATGGATGATGCACACACCAGGATTATGGGACAAATGCTATGCATTCTTGCACAATCCAGCCTGTTGAGAGGTGTGTCTGCAAGCAGTTGACTGCTGGTGCTGTTGAAACGGACCAGCACCTTGGTGATATATTGCAATAGTAGACTCTCTGTGCATTTCTGTTCTGGCCTGGTCTGATTTCCAGTCCACAGTTGGGTAATATAAGTCAGACAGGATCAGGCTGACAGGCAGACTCCAGATATATTTCTAGTGGATAAGATATGTGGGTGATATGTGTCCTGGGCCAGATATGTTTGTCTATTACTACCAGTACTTTGGTGTCTTCTCAATGGTTGACTGCACTTGGAGGGTCTTGTGTGTGTCAGACTGTTTGACCAGTCTGGAGGTGTGTGTTTGTCACACATATATATATGGCTCACCTCATTTTGCTTGGATGGCCACATTTTGGGGTCAGGATGTTGCATAGGATGACTGATCAGGGAAGGGTGTGTTACTCCCCATGGCTGTGGGTCAGTCATCTGTGGGTGCAGACATGTCACCATCTCCCAGGCTTAGGACTGCCAGCAATGAGTGCATTCCTGTGTTTAGACTCCTAGCCATGCCTGTCGACTGTACAGAGTATCACAGAATGCTCACACCCATGACTCATAAATCTTGTTGGTTACCCAAATAAGTATGCTTTTCAAGGACAAGTGTTTTGCAAGTCACTTAGGGTTGAAGTCAGATATTACTGACAGTTGACATTGCAGTTTCAGACTTCGTACCCATCATATATTCCATGCTTCTACAATCATTTAATTCCATCAATTTAATTACATTATTAGAGCAATATTTCAAAGGTGTCCTTCTCTTTGGACTTTTCCACCCCAGCATTCATGGCTTTGTCCATATTTCTGGCTCTCTGACACTGGCAGGGTTTCTTCTAGCAGTTAGCAGCATGGCCTTTCTTTGCATTTTGGAGACTGAGTTATGTTGGTGTTATGGAGACCATGACACTCCTAAAAGGGCATTGTGAGTGAGGCATAGGCATTTGCCAAAGGTCTGTAGGCCAGGTATGACAGATGCAAGCCATCTGGAGCAAGGCAGTGCATTCTGATGTTCATATGTTCCCAGGCTGCCAACAGTAGACAACCCTGGGATGGTACCAGTAAGTTCATAGGTAGGTACTAGGCTATCGGACCAAGGGTCTACGTAAGCCTAGCCAGCAAGGTTCTATAGCTTACGCCACCCAAGAAAGTTAGTTTCCTGTGCCACTGTCCAGCAGAGACACAGAAGTGATCCCCGAGGTGTATTTCCAATTTCCTATTTGACTGTGGACATTACTGACTATTGCTTTCTGTTTGTGTTGAGGCATCACTCTAGTTGACAGCTGGATGCTGTTTCTATGGAACTATGGGGGGGGTGACACATCTGTACACAATACACATTTGTAGAGACTGTGCTGATATTTGCTTAACATTTTGATCCCATTTAGCATAGTGGTGTGCCCTATCTTTGAGACTACAGGCATAACAGTATTGACCATAGGTCAGATTGTTCTGGGATAAACATTTGTAGTTTCAAACTTCTTACCTATCATACTGCCACTGCCAGACCTGCTGTGATATCACTGTGTAAAAGTCTGTAAGTGGGTATTTCATGGATGTCACCATGTGGGGGCCTTTGCCAGACATTTCTGCATGGTTTTCTACAGTTGATCTGCTGGGTGAGGCTGGGGGTGGATATGGGACCCTCACTTTGACAGCCATGCATGTGACCTATGACCCCCAGTTATTTGGCTCACCACATATACTACAGTGGTATTTGTCAACTAGGATGGTACTGCATGGTGTGGGTAGGCCAGTACTGGGGATACACTTCTTGCTGTCCCACAGAGCTAGCAGTTGTCTGCTGCTATCCCAGTTCACCACCCCATTCCCTTGCATGCTTGATCAATACCATAGATATGCTATCAAAACATTCCACTCCATTAATTTATTTTGTTATGGAGTCTGGCTTACCTTGTGCCTGAGGCTGTTGCGAAGATGGTGCTTGTGGGCTGACTATGTCAGATGCACGCTGTACACCGCCTATACATGGTAAGGTATAGGTTGTGTGATGTTTGGCATCCATTTTACTGTGTGTGCAAGTCAGAGAGAAAGATCAGTCCCTGGGGTCCTACAGTGTCAGTGTATGTGTTGCCGCTTTGCCAAGACCAGGGCATACTGGGCACACCTCCGTCTGCCTACAGAGGCAGGCTCAGGATGTTCCTCCTCCCAATCCCTCTGTGCCTTTGGAGACCTTAGCAATGGTGGGGGGCTGTGTGGCCCTTCCCCATGTTGTTCCTGCTGCAGCTGTTTCTGTAGGATCATATTGTGTAGCAAGGCACATACTATGAACATGTGTGCACATGTGGCTGGAGAGTATTGCAAGGCTGCACCAGATTTGTCAAGGCAGCGGAACCATGACTTGAGCATCCCAAGCACACGCTCTATAAAGATCCTGGTTTGTGCGTGTGCCTCATTATGGTCTACTTCTGTGGGTGTGTGTGCATTTCTGATGGGTGTCATCATCCACGGCTCCAGTGTGTAGCCAGCATCCCCCACCAGATGGCCATATGGGAAGTCCCCACTGGCAAACGACTGGTACAGCTGTGATGAATGCCAGATGTGGGAGTCGTGATAGCTTCCACGGCTGCCAGCACACATGTTCATGATAATGTCTGGGCATCGCACATGGCCTGGCAGTTGATGGAGTAGAACCCCTTGCGGTTTAGGTAGACTTTACCCTGGTCACCAGGTGGTGCTTTGATGTGGATGTGCATGCAGTCTGTGGCACCCAGTACTTCTGGGTATTCTGCTACATGGTGAAAGAGACGCATATTGCTGGTCCTCTCCTCATGGGTGCTGAGGAAGTAATGTGCTCAGCGGCATGTATTTGCATGGCATCCAGGAACTATGGAGTATCCTGGATGCAAAAGCCTATGAGAACCCCCATGACTTTTACCACTAATCCTGGCACGTATGGTTGTTTGAATTGTTCCTGCTGTTCTGATATTGTGGTTGGTTGCAGTGATAAGTTCAAACATCCTATTAGTGGTAAAGTTTATCAGTTTAATTTTTCTACCACTTGTGTTACATCTAATGTGGTGTACTTAGCTAATTGTGTGAAATGTACTGCATTCTATGTGGGTAAGACCACTAGAAAGCTAAAAGAATGCATCATTGAACACAAATCGGAGATTAGAAGGGCCATTGACAGTAATGCCTTGTATAAGCACATAGTTGATTCAGGTATTGAGCATAGATTCTCCTTTAGAGTTATTGATGTAATACGACCTCCTGCCAGAGGTGGTGATAGTGGTAATTTACTTGAATTAAAAGAGTATGAATGGATTCTTAGGTTGAACTCTGACCATTTTCCAGGTTTAAATAATATGATTACCTTGAAACCTGTTCTTGTTAAATTGCAACATACTAGGTTGCGATAATGTTATGTTTTTTTAATGTTTTTTTCTAATTTTAATGATTTGTTTTATATACTTGTGGTCACATGATTTTTGGACTGCTGGTCATGTGACTTCAGTGACCTGTATTTAAACCATTTGTTTTTTTGATTTGTTTGTATTAGTATTGAGGAAGGATTTTATCCGAAAGCTTTGCTATTATAAAGTGTGTTTTTCTCAGTTTTGGTTGTTGTTCATATTTCCTTGCAGCTTGTTCTTTTGTTAACCAGCCATGATATCCACAGTTGGTCTTTGGAAAGTACTTGTAGCTAGTATTCTTAAGGCTACACATAGCTTGTTATGCCTCTGGCTCTGAGGTGAGGCAGGCACAGCTCAACAAGTTGCTGAAGTATGTCCCTGTCCACTCTGTCGTACTCTACTATCTCCATATTATGTAGCCCCTGGTAGGTTACCGTGGGTCTGAAAACTCTTCCCCTTCTCCTCAGTCTGAGTTGGTTGTCAGCATTATCCTCCTTACCACCCTCAGTCTCTAGCACATACTGATAGATCAGAGC
>NC_056726.1:49660039-49680039 GCF_019279795.1 Protopterus annectens
AACTGCATTGTAATGCAAAACCTCTTATGCCAAAAACTTACTAAGTCTACAATAGCAATATTTAAAACATGTCCTTTATTTTGGGCCTTGCCCCCTTCCACACACTTATTTTTAGCTTTCTTCAGAATTATTGGACTAAAAAGTTAAGAGCAATGTGTTAGATACTAGAAAGTATCAACAATAATATATATATATATATATATATATATATATATATATATATATATATATATATATAGACAGATATATATATATATATAGATATATATTTGCACGTACTACTGCAAGTATTATGGAATTTTAGTTGCAAAAGAAAACAAAAGAAAACATGTTAAGCAATGATAAGAATAATGTAAAATGTTATCAGAATGTTGTTTTTATATCACTTCTGATCATTTGCTTTCTTTATAATCCAACTGTAGTTTTTTTTCCAATTTTCCTCCAGAGTATGCTGTACGACAACTTATAAAATAACACGTGAGCTTCAGCTGCTATGACTGTCACAGTATTTTCCAGGTAACTGGCATACTTTCAGAGATATAGACTGCAAGGAGGACGCATCTGGAAAGCTGATGAAAGAGACACCTTTAAAATTAATTGAAGAGGCACTAAGGTGACATACTCATCTCTTCTTCCCTTCGAATGCATACACAAGCCCTCATTCAGTCTCAGAGGTATTTGCAGAATGTCATATTGCACTTGACTAGAAAATATATCACCATGGATTGTAAGTTTATCAGAGTTAAAATTAATAGTTACATATTCCTGAGTGTAGCTTGCATGGATATTTCTAAATATTGTCATTTAACTCAGTATATTATTTTTATGCTCAACATTTGAATCTTGGCTATCACTGGACATTAACTCTATGCAGCAAAGTAATTGGGGAGCACAAGAAACATCTTTTTCTGAAGTATTCTGCAATCAATTAACCTTTCACAAACAGTCTTAATGGCCCCTCTATAGAATGTGGCATTTGAATGAACCCTCTGTGCTCATCAGACTCAATCCTTACTGTGAATGTACAGTTGCAATAAGTTGCTTGCTAGTGTTTTGAAGCATGAGACAAACATTTGGTGGCAAGCTGCTGATGTGCGTTGCAAGTAGCTCAGCTGAGTGTAATTAAACAAATGTTTAATCTGGTGTTTCTGAAAAAAAATTCTCTGAAACACTTATTGTGTGGAATCAGAAGTTATCTGAAAATAAAACGTGGAAGCATAACAGAAAATATATGATTGAAAAATGGCTTACCAGAATCCCTTAAATGATACAAAAAATTTTGCCAAGATTTAACTTCCTTTCCAAAACTTATCTGAAACTATACCTGTGACTAGAAATGACATCTTTTTGTTAGACATTATTTGAAAAGATGCAAGTCTCTTATCAGATGTATATCTGTTCAAGATATTCATATGGAACTTTAGGACAAACTCTATCCTAGCTTGACTTCTAAAGAATGTCTAAAGGGTTACTTTCACAGACTGGTAAACTGATGTGCATGCAGACTACATCAGAGTGCCGCACTACCCCAGTCGATGCGCATACAAACTACATCAGATTGCAGCACTACCTCAGCCAGTGTGCATACGGACTACATCAGAGTTCCACGCTACCCCAGCCGATGTAAATACAGACTACATCAGAGTGCCACACTACCCCAGCCACAGTAAAATAAAACACTGTGCAATGACGCTATTATTACATCTCAGCCTATGTTAGAATACACTTGCACTAGCAAGTACAGGCTGTCACTATCTCAGTGAAGCAATTTTAAGATTTTTTTAATTGCCAGTACTTTAAAAGTTTTCCAAACAAATCAACACTGCCACAGTATGCTGGAGGTCTTGAACTAGAGTCCCAAAATGAGAGCTAATATCCTTTCACTTCAATGATTTGAACAGTGCGTGCGTGCACACGCGCGCATGTGTGTGTGTGTGTGTGTGTGTGTGTGTGTGTGTGTGTGTGTGTGTGTGTGTGTGGGTGTGTGGGTATGTTTGTAACTTGTATTATGCAAAACTTAATAAATCAAGTCCCTTTTTGCATGTAGTATGCAAAACTTAATGTGAAGTCCAATTGCCTCAGGAATCTACACCTTTGGAATAAGCCTAGTTGCACATATAAAAAGTAAAGGCGTTTAGCAATTCTTGAAATTAACTTACTTCCTGTCACACTTCTCTCAAGTAGGTAAATTACCCTGTATTCAGTAAAGTCTGTTCATACCTCTCAACTGTACAGATTTTCACAGAATGTCCAGATTTTTGGCTCATATTTTAGACTGTGTTTTTCTGACAAATTACTGGGATGATCCAAGGACTAAAATTACTAAATAATGACATACATTTGAGTTTCGGACTTCAAATCCTTCAGGAAATGTATGTTAAAACAAATCCTGTTACTATAACAACTTTCTAAACTTATAAGAGTAATATATAAAATATGTCCATATTTTTGGGCCTTTGTCCCTCCATTTTGTCAGTCTTTGTCCATATTTCTTGCACTGAGAGGTTGAGAGATATGGTCTTTATTTATTTTGTTGAAATGGAAAAGCCTACAGAGATTCATGTTTCATTGCCGGTAGAGAAAGAGAAAACACTGCACAAATAGTATTTCCAAAATAACTCAAATTCATGAAGTGGTGTTTAGGCATTTATCTGGAGTGCTTGAAGTCTGTATACATGCCAGGATGAAATTAACTTGAATCTTCATTACACGTCTGTTTATCTAAATTTTTCCTGACAGGTACCAAATGTTCTCCTTAATCTAAGCTAGCAGAGCCATGGATTTTTAATAAGACCAAGGCAGAAGTTCAAGGGACAAATACTGCATCCCTAAAATTTTGAACAGAATAGAGTGATTGTGCCTCTTGCGTTTTAAGTTGGAGACATTGATATCTCGGAGAAGTCACCTTACTTTGAAGTATAGCAATCTTGGAGTTAGAAGTAACAATTATGTGAAGACAAAACCCCCATGTCAGGGAAAGGGGAAAGCAAAGCCCCTCTTACAAAAATGGTTCCATGTAATTAAAATATGTTTTGATATTTACAGTTTATAACTAAACTCTTCCTTTTTGTGTTCAAATTTCCAAGGATCACATTCTCTTTCCTGTCACACTTCTCTCCAGTAGCTAAATTACCCTGTATTCAGTATAGAGTGCAGGTGGATAGATCCCTGCCTACAAAAATGACAGTTCCCTATTTTATTATACCTATAGCTTTTTCTAATATGAGCTTATTTGAATTTTTTCTCATATGAAGATTCAATGTAGTAACAAAATTGTAAAACATTTTTAAACAATTAAAACTTTTATTAGTTACTTTAACCAATTTTCCTGATTTACTTTTCAGTTTTATAGATATTTTTAATTATATTCCTTTCATAAATGTGTGCAAGTCTATCTATACCAGCTCATATTCTGTACCTTGTGATCAGAAGACACTGAAACCAGCAGTAGTTTATTATATTTCCATGTTCCAGAGATGAAAGCAAATTTTAGAACCTGAAATAAAACATGCTAAGCAATTGCTTTTGAAATACTGTGCTATATACTAGTTTATGTTCTTAAGTTGCTAAACAAAATTTTGCTCAGTTTAAATTCAGCTACTTTGATTTGTATCATCGCCTATAAGTATGAATATAACAACATTCTCTTATATACTCAGCATTGCCAAGCATTGTCCATGTCACTCATGGAACTGGCTTGTCAGTTATCATGTTGAAGATGTATTCAAGTCTGTTGGGGTCTGCTGAAAGGAGGAAAGTGGGCTTCAGAAAGGTAGTCAGTGGGAAACAAATCATGAAATTACTGCTTTTATGCAACCAATTTCAAGTCTCTGTGTGTTTCAATGAGGCCCTGGAAATTGTTAGATGTAATGCAAAAGTGGGTGAATTGTAATTAGTATTGTCAACTCATTATTAAGCAGTATAGCAGAAAAAAATATTTCATGACAAAAATTTCTAGAGGCAGATGGTAGAAAAAAGTATAACTTAGATATTTATAAAAGCCTGTGCATGTGGCTTCCTTAGCTTTGCAGATTTATAATTTGTCTTCATTTGGTAGCTAGGAAATACAGTCATCACTTTAGTATTAAGTAAGACATTGTTCTTCTGTGTTCTCTTCTGCCTTTATCTAGTGATGCAAACGGCATCCTTGGTAAACTGGTTCAGGATAAGGAAGCAGGAACATTGCAGTCCAGACTGCATTTCTTAGTGGTTTGCTAAGGTGTTTGAGACCCTTATCTAGAAATGGGATAATGGGACACAGATCTCAGGATGATGTTACAGATACCTTAAAGTTGCATCACTGGAACAAAGGAACAACACTAGACAAGTATATATATGAGATCAGTACAGATCCCCGACAGCACTTTCTGCCGAAGCAGAAATCACCGAACATACATAACCGAAAGTGCTGTTCACCGAAGCAGCACTTTCGGTTATGTATGCTGGTTGTGCCGGTTGCACTATGGGGCTGTTAAGGGAGAATTCCCTTTTCCCCACTGTAGTGCGACCTCAGAGTGAGACTATAAAAGTAGAGGGGGTGTAGGGGGCACAAATTTATTGTTTTTTTTTTTTTTTTTTTTTGAATGGACTTTATTGAAAGCACTTTTTTAGTGAAAGCGCTTTCGTTAAAGTGTGTTGTTCAGTTATTGTGGATTCGGACTATTGAACTTTCATTCAATAGTCCTAGATCCATATATATACATATATATATGTATATATATATATATATATATATATATATATATATACATATATTTATATGCACCTGTGTCTGTCTGCATATATGCATTTGTGAGTATATTCTCATCTTATACTAGGCAAGTCCATAGTTGCAGATAAATTCTTATCATTTAAAACAAATGATGCAGTAAAAGAAAACAACAAATCTATCTGGACACTGTAATTACCTGGGCTAGCAAAATTTTAAGAATAATAGCAATCAAATTTAATAGCAGCTTCCAGAAGTGCACATACATAAAGGAAAAGCAGAAATGCACTACAAAGACAAAGGACTGAGCAAAAGGCATGGCTACATATCCTAGATGTACTGGTTACAAAGCATTTTCACCAGCAAAGAGCTGCATTCATGAAGGTAGTATGATGTGTGTATGACCATGCACACTTTGCTGTAGTGTACATGTGTACATCTTCTGGTACTTTTTGCTGTTCAGCACTGGGAAGGGCTGGCTCCATCGACATGCTGAATGTTAATTAGGCTGGAAGCAGAGGCATATGTTAATTAGCCATGTGCTTTCTCCCTAAAATCATGTCCAGAAAAGTATCTACATGGCCAAGTGATTTAAGAAAGCACTCAGCCATGCAGGTCAGCATGGCCATTCTTATCATGTCATGGTAGTGAACATGGCCAAAAGGCCTTGTTCAATCACTGAACACAAATGTGGTGGGGGAACACTAGACAACTGGGCTTACTTTAAAAGTGCTATAATGGCACTGACATCAAATGTTTCAAGTACTGTAGTGGCACCACAGTTATTATGGAGACCAGACATGGGGGATACAAACTCTACTGTGCCTTTCTGTCACCATTGTTACTAAAGGGATGGGGGAGGCATACACACTGTACAGTGCCATACTAGTACCAATATTACTATGTGACAGGGGGATGTGGGGATATGCTAGACACCAAGGAAATCTCCATAAAGTGCCCTAAGGCACATAGCAGCACGACATGGATCAGGGTGGAACTACCAGATACACTCTAAACTGCCATACTGGCAGGAAATGCAGTACAGAGAATGGGGAGGTCAGGTGGCAAAAACACTTGACACCTGGAAATGCATTTTAAAGTACCCTAATGAAGCCAAAGTTACTATGGAGATTGTGGGTAGGGGAACCACTGGACACAAGAGAAGCATTGGCCATTGACACCAACATCATAAAGGGGATTGGAGGTTAAGGGGATACACTAATCACCAGGGATAACTCTCTAAAGTGCTGTACTGGCACCAGCATCATAACAGGATCAGGGGGCTGGGGGATACACTAGTTCACTAGGGCCTAATACATACATGCTGTAATGGCACTAAAGTATTACAGGGGTGTGGGGAACCACAGGAGGATATATAGGATAGGTACAGGTGCAGGTAACATGGTGTGTGGATGTGTGTGTGTGTGTTCATGTTTGTGTAATTGTATGTGTGTGTGTAAGAAAGTGAGTGGAGGATGCCACTGTCTACATGGGCAGCAGGTTACTACAGCAATGTGTGGATCAGCCATGACTAGGACCATGTCTTGTTCTAGGAAAGTTAATGAATTCCCAGGTAAGTCTTTACTTACAATACTAATATTTAGATGTGTGATTATCTTCTCTTCTTTTGATCAGTGCTGCTGAGTATAAAAGCACCAGCGAGTCCTCATTTCAAAATAACATATTCTAGTCTGCTTCGCTGAGACTAAGTGCAATAAAGATTCAACAGATTAAGACAAATGAGTCAACGCTTTAGCTCAATGCAACTAACAAAAACAAAAACATTATTTTTTACAGGACCAAAGTTCATTGCACCCACTGACGGCTTGTGCTATTAGAAAATAAAAACAAAATAAAAACAAAAAAAGAAAAAAAAACGAAATAAAAAAATGCATGTGTGATCGGCATTCCCAGAACCCCCGCATGCATGCAGGAATCTGGACTGCTTACTCTCTGAATACAGAAATCCCAGAATTCTATGCAGTTACAACTGCATAGACTGGAAGGGGATTGGACTGCAATGTCTGCAGGCTGGAGCCTGTTTCACGGGAAGGACAGAACTTTGGCTCTCTCACAGGACTTTCCTTTTGAAACTGTGCTGGAGCAGGCCTTTAACGAAGCTGCATGGACTAAAACTCTGCAGGTACTGTGTGTGTGTCTGTGAGTAAAATACCCCACTAGCTAGAAGTCAGGAAATATATCTGGTAGCTAGAGTCAAACCCTGTACCTTGGGAGTAGGTAGCAAGAGCTTGAATTTCCTCCCCACCACCACTTGTAAAATTATTGCCTCATATTTTTGTTTTGTTCCTCATAAAATCTGTGTTTTTTCTGGATTTTGAATTCACTAAATAATGACAGGCATTTGAAATTCAGACTTCATATTCTTCAGAAAGTACATGGTAACACAAAGCCTTTTATTCTAGCAATTTTCTGTTTATAAGATCAATATTTTAAAATTGTCCCTATTTTGGGGCTGTATTCCCCCATTATTAGCTTTGTCCAGGTTTTTTGTGCTAACAGGTTGAGATCTATGGTGAGAACTGAATTCATTGAATATGTTTGAGGGCTGTATTCCCCCATTATTGGCTTTGTCTAGGTGTTTTGTGATAAGAAGTTGAGAGCTATGATGAAAACTGAATTCACTAAATGATAGCCATTTAAGTTTCAGTCTACCTATCTTTCATGAAACAGCGGATTTGGCATAGTGGTATGTTGCTCTGACTGTCGTGCACAGGGTCCTGGGTTCAAGACGTAGCAGTCTAATGCATGGTGGTAATATAGCATTTTATTCTAGCAACTTTCAAAGATTATGCAAGCAATGTTTAAAATGTGTCCCTAATTTTTGGGCTTTAGCCCCCCCCCTAATAAATTTTGGCTTTTTCCAGATTTCTTGTGCTTCAAAGTTGAGAAATACAGTTGAGTGTCGAGTGCATTTTACACGGAACTGAGAGCTTGAAGATAAGTTTAGTACTGCTTATGCTTTGTTGGCTTGCGTTGTTTATAGCACAACAGGTAATGTACTTGCTTTTGATGCAGACGACTGTGGATTCTACTCCCACAGTATATAGATGCATTACTGATACTGTACTGTGTTGTACTTTTAAAGGGGCTGGATGCTACAGTCCTGAGAATGTCCTCTTTGGCTGAGATAGCTAGTAACAATGAACCTGTTATCAGTTTGCCATCCATTCCCTATTGCAATATTACTAGCTTATCATTTATTTAATGTAGCATAGGCAATTTATTCCTCAAGAGCAACAGGCACTTTATTTGTAGATGAAACAATGAAATATAAAGTTGTGTGCTAGCAGCAACCTCTTCATTAGTTACCGATCTCTTTAATGTGGAATTATTTAGATGACTTTTACTTCTGCAGAGATTGTGCATATTTACTGATACTGGTGGATTGTAGAAGTTTGAGTAGATTTTTATGATGGAAATGTTCTGAATTGGGCAGTTTTGTCATTATTGGTGCATGCAATTTTGTTTCATTGTTTACTGGAAAAATGTTCAAAACAATAAATTTAAAATGCCGTCTAACAACTGTACTGTATTATACAAGGAATATGATTTAATACAATCAGGAAAGTGTGTCAAAGAACACATGTATGATTCCCATGCAAGGGGCCTATGATTTGAAAGCAGCCCAAAGTTAATCTTTATGTGCAACTGGCCAGATGTATTTTTCTTGAATGTGGGTTTCGATCCTGTTTCAATGAATGTGAGGTTTCAGGGGCAGAGAAGTTTTAATGCTAAGTCTATTTTCATTGTGAAACTGCATTGCTTTGCTTAGCAGATGTCTATTAGTGGTTGTGCTGTAAAATGTAAAATAAAACTTTTAAATGAAATCCATATCATCATAGAAGTAAAGCAGTATGCACATTACAGTGTTTATGGTAAATGGGGTGAAATAGCCAAGTAATGGGACACTGGAATAACTGCAGGGGGGAAGCCCCATTCGACTATGATTTTGTGAGGGGGGAAGGGCAGCAAACTTAGCCGTGGCTGAACTGTACCTCTCAACTGTCTATATTTTTGCAGACTGAATAGATTTTTGCTTCTTATTTTTGGTTTGTTCCTCATAACATTTGTGGTTTTCTGCCAAATCATTTAGGAATGAAGTCACTAAATAATGACAGACATTGAGTTTCAGTCTTCATACCCTTCAGAAAAATGCATGCTAAAGCAAGACCTGTTATTCTGTCAACTGTCTAAGTTTATACAAGAGCAAGTTTTAGTACTTTTTGTATGCTCCCCCAATATATTTAGCCTTGTCCAGATTTCCTGCATTAAGAGGTTGAGAGGTACGAGAAAATAAATCACTTTATAGAATTAGGTATATCCAAACCTCTCAAATGTCCCTGATTTTGGCTCAAAATGTTGCTCTCCCCCTAATAATCCCTTCGCAAAATGGCAAATTTGGAAGAAAACGTGGAGGGTTTACAATTAATAAATAATTGTAATGATCAGAGTAATAGATTACTTTTAATTTCAGAAATGCATGTAGATTCTTTTATTTTGTCAGCTGCTCAAGTTAACAGTACTAATTTTAAAAAACTGTCCCTTCTTTGACAGGTTCCCAGCTGTATTTTGTGGCTATTTTATATTTTTGCATTACATTTTGGTCCATTTTTCATAAAATTGTGTTTTTTCTGGAAAATTAGTGGCAAATCATTAAAGATTGAAGTCAGAAAATAATGACAGACATTTGAGTTTCAGATTTCATGCCCTTTAGAAAATTCATATTAATAAAAGACCTACTATTCTATTATCTTCCTAAGTTTATAAGAGCAATATTTAAAAATTGTCCTTATTCTTGGACCTTTGTCCCACTTCTATTTATGGCTTTGTCCAGATTTTTGCTCTGAGGTTGAGAGGTATGACAAATGTGTCAGGACCATCACTGTCAGCCAGAGACATTTCAAATTGTGACATACTTATTGCACCCCACACCCCACGTAGTGACTCTGGATGTGTCCAAGCAAGGCAAGGAGCAGTTACGCAGTGCAAGTGTGCAGAGTATCCTCCCATCCAAGGTAGACACAAGTACTTCAGTGGCTTTTCATCTGTCCTTGATTTTGCAGAATGTTTTGGTTTTCTGTCATATTTTTATACTGCTGATTTATGCTTCTTCTTATTCAGAAAATACTGTTGTTGCAGAGCCTGTTGCTCTGTGTTTAAGTAGCAACGCTTTAATGACCATCAAGTAAGCTTGTCTAAGACTGTAAGATGCAAGTAAGCTTTAATAAGCATACTGTTAAAGAATTACCAACATTGAAAGCCTTTTTGTTGTTGCCATGCAGAAAATATTTACATAAGTAGATAGTGTATAAGCCTTAGATATTGAAATGCATATGAAAAGATTTGTAATAAAGGACAAGATTACACTATTTTCACAAGCTCATTACATTTGTTGGAGACTTGCAGTCAGCTTTGCAGCTTTACCCATAAATTAAACAAAATCCCAATCTATAATGTGTGGTCCATAACCTGTGTAGTAATCCTTTAAACACTTTATCTTGAGCTTGTTTCTTGTTTGCTGTTCATATTTTACTTTGATCATGTTTTTCCTATGAAACAAGTAGATAGTTGTCGTCAGGCAGCAGGTCTTTTTTTTGATAAGAAACATTTTTACAAGTGGGGGTATCACAGAGTTTGCTACTTTCAGCATGTTAATTGGTACTTTTATAAAGCTGAATATAAATTATAATTAGACTGCAGTGCAAGGAGAAGTGATTTGAGTTGAGTGCTGCTTGTTTTTTTATTCTTGATTTTGACTGGCATTCCAGTAATGTATTTAAAAAGTAATTTCTTTTTTCATGCCTCACAACATTTTTGTCTCCGTCTAGATATTAAGTAAGCTGTCATGCAGCCAATGCATTGAACTATTTTTTTTCTTCTGCACTTCATTTTGTCTTGATTGGACTCTCATAATGACGGTTTGGCAACCAGGGCAGCGTATTTAATTAAAGGTACAGTTTTTGCAGTTATTAGCATAGATCCACCCCTTTCTAGTTGGACACACTCTTTCCTGTTGGCCCCACCCATTCAGCTGTCTCCTGCAGCCCCACCCCCATTGATTTGAAGCCAACTGCCACCACTGATTGCACCTGAACTGTCCCTTATTTATATATGCTAACTCTATAGTTACATAATCATAGAGAATAAAAAAGAAACCAACATGATTTGAAAATACTGCAGGAACACAAATAGATACTATTATAACAGCAGTGATTTCCTATATAAAAGACAACTTCAACATTTCAAGCTGGGGAAGAGAAATCACATTCAGGCTTATCCACTTTATAACTAGTAAATTGTAGGGAAACCTGTGAAGTTATAGTCAGTTTTATACTCAAATGTACACATTTTAAGGACTTCATTTTCACTCAAATTCATTTTAGTCTTTTTAGTCAACATTTGCATTTATAACATGCAGCTTATTCCTATCAATAAATACTGCAATGGTCAAGATTACTTATTTTTGCAACTTAATACATTTATTCCACTTTTCAGCATGATACCACAACAAAAAGACAGAAAGTAACGGTATAACAGCATAGAGTTAAAGTATCAATGTGATATGCAGAGAGCATTAAAACTCTATGCAATAAAAGAATGACAAAAAGAAGAAAAAAAACATGAAATATGACATTCTAGCCAACAGATTCCCAATTACTTAAAAAAGAAAGAAAGAAATCCAAACATACCAACAGCAGACTTAAGCTAGGCAAACTACCATCAACAGCCACATCACACAAAAATAAGTATATCAAACACACGAGAGATTAGAGAAAAATATGTACCAGAAGCTTTCTCTTGTTCATGATCATCCAGGCCAAATAATTTGTACTAAATATGTATGTAGCATCACAAAGCACAAGAGCAAAAAGCGAAACATCCAAAGGATGGGTATGTGCATCGCAAGTGAACATGTTCAGTCTGTCCCATTACTTTCTGTGCCATAAGTCTACCACATACATTCTGGCACTCTAATTTTGTCTTCCACAGACCCCAGCTTGTACACAGCTGAAAAATATTTCTGTTTTCCAAGCTGCTACCTAGAGCAGAGATGCTACCTCTATTATTTTAAAATTACATAGCATAATGTAACAGAAATAAAAGGCAAAAAATATTTTTTTTAGGAGAAACTGTTAAGCAGTATATTCAAAAGACAAGTTTCAGTGCTCTGAGGTATGCAAATGTCCAAACATACTTCAACATAATCCTTAATGCCTTCTAAGACAGGTTTTAGCTTCTCACAGTTCCACAGTGTACAGCACTGATCACAATGGTTCCCTATTGAAATGCCAAGTGCCAGAAAGCTGAAAAAAGACAGAAAACACAGGAGAAGAGCAAATCCCAAAAATCACTCTTGTCCATAAAACTTCTTTTTTGCATGGGGAGGCACATCTCCCCAAGCTTATATACATAGCAACCCCAAGATCACCATACCTCGGAGAAAAGTGAATATTCTGAGAAATGGCTTCATGGACTTAGTATATTTAATGGTGATGGACAGGTTGACAGATGAGATCAGACAGGTGTCCCCATGGACTATGATGTTTGCAGATGGCATTGTGATCTGTAGTGAGAGTAGGGAACAGGTGGAGGAGACCCTGGAGAGATGGAGATATGTTCTAGAGAGAAGAGGAATGAAGGTCAGCAGGACTAAGACAGAATATATGTGTGTGAATGAGAGAGAAGATAGAGGAATGGTGAGGATGCAAAGAGTAGAGGTAGCGAAGGCGGATGAGTTTAAATACTTGCAATCAATAGTTCAGAGTAATGGTGAGTGTGGAAGAGAGGTGAAGAAGAGAGTTCAGGCAGGATGGAGTGGGTTGAGAAGAGTGTCAGGAGTGATTTGTGACAGACGAGTACCAGTAAGAGTGAAAGGGAAGGTCTATAAGAGGGTAGTGAGACCAGCTATGTTATATGGGTTGGAGACAGTGGCATTGACAAAAAGGCAGGAGCTAGAGCTGGATGTGGCAGAGTTAAAGATGCTAAGTTTTGCACTGGGTGTGACGAGGATGGACAGGATTAGGAATAAGTGTATTAGAGGGTCAGCCCAAGTTGGAAGGTTTGGAGACAAAGCCAGAGAGGCAAGATTACATTGGTTTGGAAATGTGCTGAGGAGGGATGCTGAGTATATTGGGAAAAAGATGCTAAGGATGAAGCTACCAGGTAACAGGAAAAGTGGAAGGCCTACAATAAGGTTTCTGGATGTGGTGAGAGAGGACATGCAGGTGGTTGGTGTGACAGAGCAAGATGCAGAGGACAGGAAGAAAGGGAAACAGATGATCCACTGTGGCGACCCCTAACGGGAACAGCCGAAAGAAGATGATGATGATGATATGTAAGTCTGATCTTTTCGCCACATTTCAGGAGTCGCTGTAAAGCGTCCCAACATTTAAAATGTTTACCAATCATAACTGGTATTTTGGCAAGATGCACCATGGCAATAACAGCTGATCTGAAGTGGTGTGTGTGGTAAAGATTATGACAAACTATCAGAGTGACAGGTTTAAGCCTATTGTAGGTGGTCCCCTAGATAGCTGCCTCTCTGATAAGAATAAAGTCTTCAGTTTTTCATTCCAACTCCTGAGGCCATAAAATAAGTTTGATTTGGCACAGAGTTTATAGAACATCAGCAGTTTATGATGTACATCTCTAGCCTTTCAGCAGACACACTAATCTCCATGAAATCCACCACCTTGTCCTAAAATGAATCAAAACTGGAAGCCAAAGCTACATGAACTACAAAGGTTAGCTGATGCCACATGAAAGAGGAAATAGCTATTGAAATGTTACCATCTAGGCCATATGGCCATCTAACAACAGGCTTACAAGATGATTAGCATAATTTTACCACCCAGTCCACCTAAGAACCACCTCTCTGGCTTAAATATAGGATTCACCAGTGTGGGTTGCCTGACATTACAATCATCTTACAACTCTTATTTTAATGTTTTGCAAAAGTGCATACCCTCTTCCAGTACATTACATAACAGCATGGAGGAAATGTTATAGTACTCAAAATACTAGAAACCTGCACTGATATACACAACACTGATAACATAATTTGTTCAATTTCAGACTCAGAGAGGAAAGTTGTTCCTCCATTGTCTGTACAATTAGCACATGTAGGGAATGAGCCTGGCCTAAACACCTCATAAGTCCACCAGTCTTATAAACCAGTTTTTACTTTCTCCAAGGGTGAAATTGTGAAGTTATGATATCATACTACTCTGACAGGACTCCACATTTCCAAAAGAACTGCACCATGGCAGCTTTGATTGACAGAGATCACTTAAGTTATAACACAAAAAGTAACATAGTAATTGGGACATGGGATTCAGATGTATGACCATTTATTTTCACAGTGTCATTCCTCCTCCAGAAAAATAATCTCATCTGACACCAGTTTACTTATTCTAATTGTGCACACCGATGCAGACACATGCATGTGCACACGCGCACGCGTGCGAGCGCACACACACACACACACACACACACACACACACACTAATTCACATGCCCAGATATGCTCACATCCATATATATATATATATATATATATATATATATATATATAAATTATAGATGGATGAAGTTATTTAACTTGGTTGAACCCCATAGATGTCAATGTGTATAATGTCACCACCAAATGACTGAAATTATGTACATCGACATGCTATCATGCATGTGACAAGCATCAATCTCAGTGTATGCAAAAACAAAAAAAGAAGAAAACAAAAGAAAACATTGTTTTGCAAAAGGCAAGGCCCAATACCCCCTGCAAATTGTATATACTAACTCCGAGATCATACAATTCTCTGAGAAACAGCAAATTTGCCAACCCTGAGAATCAGAAAAAACATGAAAACCAAGAAAAAGCAACTAAACAATAAAAATCCAGGCATTCCGAAGGTCAATGAAGGCTGGTGAAAACCACAACTCTCTTTAGCGTACACACAAAGTTTTATTTACGCTTTCGTCAAAATGACTTCATCAGAAAACACTCCAAATAATACTAAAAAGGTTGCTCACAGACCCGTATATATAATAAGTCAATTAACCAATTAAATAATAATTAATTCAATAATTAAAACTGTGCCAAATGAAACAATGCATACAAATTTACAGAAAGAGAGACAGTTATAAGATCACATACAAGACTGGCCAACATGGAACTCAGATAGACTTACACCTAGTAATGAAAGGACACTTGGATAGAAGCAGTGATTGCAAAGTCATTCCCAGTGAAACAGTCGGCCCACAGCATAAACCATTGGTTGCCACAATAAGCTGCAAGCCGTGATCAGAGAAGGCTTTAAGATCAACAGAGACCAGACTGAAGATCTGGAAGCTGACTGGGGAGAAAATACTACAATTCAAGGAATGATTCAGGGCTCCAGCACCCGAGAAAGAAGAGGAAATAGGTCTAGTTGAAGAAGAATGGCAGCGCCTCAAAACAGCATGTGTGAGGACTACAGCACAGATATGTGGACAAGCCAGGTATTCAAATAAGGTACAAAAAGAAAGCTGGTGGTGGACTGCAGAAGTCCAGGAAGTCATCAAAAGAAAGGAGTGCAGGAAAAATTGGAAATAGAAAAGATGGACCAGCCTAGGAAGGAATACTGGTTGCCTAACAAAGAAGCTAAGAAAAGAGATGCGATAACAAGAATATGGCATCAGAGTCAATCTACCAGCTTCTGGAAAGTGATTCAGTAAGTGGCGCAAAGAAACTATATCAGGTTGCAAGACAAAGACAGAAAGATAAAGAAGACAGTTAAAAACCCTTCACAAGCGATGCCACCAACACCCTGCTCACCAGTCCATAGGACGTCAAAGGCAGATGGAAGGAGTACTACCAGCAGCTTCTAAATTAAGAACACCCCACATAAAATGTCCTGCACAAGACACAGACTATGTGAGAGAAGAGGAGGAGCCCACCTTAGAAGAAGTAAGAGTAGCACTGAGGAAAATGAAGTCAGGGAAAGCAGCAGGCTCAGATGAGGTCACAGGAGATATGATAGAGGTGCTGGTTGAGATACGGGGAGAAATGCTCCTGCGTACTCAAAGCAGTGTGGAGAGAAAGATATATCCCAGATGACTGGAAAATAAGCATACTCATGCTAGTGTACAAGAACAAAGGGGACATTCACAACTGTGAGCAATGCAGAGATATCAAACTGCTGTCACACTGCATGAAGGTACTGGAGACGGTGATTGATAAATGCATACGCAGAGTAGTAGAAAGTAAGATGGGAGATGAGCAGTTTAGATTCAGATCAGGATGCAACACTACCAAACTGATGTTTTGTAGTGGGACAGATAGCTGAGAAGAAGCTATAGATGATGAAAGAGTCCATTCCTAGTCTTGGAGAAAGCATATGACAAGATGCCAAGAAAGTTGATTTGGGCAGTACTGTGGTGGTTCAAAGTCTCATAAACATTGGTAGAATTAGTGCAGGCTATGTATAAGAACCTGTTGACTCAAGTATGAACAATGTTCAGTCTCACAGAGGGGTTCCCAGTGGGAGTGGGTGTGTACCAGGACTTAGCTCTGAGCCCACTGCTGTTCATACTGATGATGGACTACATTAGCAAACAAACAGGCTGGAGGGGACAGATCAACAAAGTTGCTTTATGCAAACAATGTGGCACTATAGGCACAGTTTGAGCAAAAACTTCAGCAAAGGATAGGGAAATGGAATGCAAAACTGAAGGCACATGGGATGACAGTAAGTACAGATAAGACAGTGGAAATGGCAGCACATTGGGGAAATCAGAAGAAGCTGAAAATTGAGATAGAAGGAAAGATAGTGGAACAGGTTAATAGCTACAAGTATCTGGGAGGTGTGGTTGAGAAGAATGGAAGTCTGATTGAAGAGGTCAAAGTAGAATCAGAGGGGCTGCAGCCAACTGGCATAGAGTGTCAGGAGTAGTCTATGACAGAAGAATGCCAAAGAAACTGAAAAGTAAGCTGTACAAAAACAATGGCGAGACCAGTACTACTGTATGGTACAGATATCTAGGTCTTAAAGGCACAGCAGATAAGGAAACTAGAGGTGATCGAAATTAAGTGCCTAAGATGGGTGGTGGGATGCATGCTGAGGGACAGATAAAGAATGAGGACATAAGAGTAGAAGCCAAAGTAGTTCCGACTGCAGGAAAGATCAAAGAGAAGGGATTACAGTTGTTCGGGCACATGTGCACAAAAGCAAAAGCGATCTGGTGAAAAAGTATTGGGACAGACAGGTAGAAGGTAAGATGAAACAAGGATGTCCAGCAAAGAGGTGGATGGATTGTGTGAGATAGGATCTGTGACAGTCAGGCATGAGTGTTGCAGAAGGCAGGGTGTAGCACTGAATCAAGAGAGACAGCAACAGTTAAGACAACACCCCAACTCTATGTAGAAAAATGGGAAAAAGGGGGGTGAGGATGATGATGATGATTTATTTTTGTTATCCAATGGATTGTTGATAGGAAACATGTTTTTCATCATCCCTGCACTGGTGGATGTGGCAGGCAGGGAAAAAAAAACAATATCACTACAATCTGTGATGTTTAAGCCACCTGACAGTATCTTACCTGAATTATTTTCCACCCCAGAAAGGAATGCAAACTTCCAGAGTTACACTTACTGTTTGGTAATGAAGTGCCTTTCAATCTGTATGTTAAACTGCATGAGTAGTTTCTTGACTGCTGAGTTAATATAAAACTAGGAAACAGTAAAGCACTTCTGCTCTTCCTGGGATTTGGTCTGGTTGAAAAATCTTTGTGTCAGAAAAAAAAAATGGTTTGCTTTGAAGAACTATTAAAAACTCTTAGGCGTATAGTGGGATCTGTTCTGCAAACGGATACTTGCCTCAGATGTATGTGCTTTTTCTGCTTTCAGTTTTTTTCCTGTGAATTCAAAAGATTGTGTGTACTGAACTTTAGCAGCTGAGTCCTACGCATAATGGTAGAAAAAACACTGATGCCTTATTTAACTCTCAATAACATTTTGTGAGCTTAACTGCAGCAGCTAAAGAAAGATGTACAGAAGCTGAGCAACACCTGCTTAGCCTGCAACAACAGATATCCACAATAGTGAATCAGCTTCGATAGTGAATGAGCCTCCTACCTCACGTGAAATTCCAAACACCAGTGGCCCTCTGAATAAACTCAGGAAAGGAAATGATATGGAGGCTTAGTTGGTGGTGTTCAACAGATAGTTAGCCGTAATTCCCCTCAAATGGTGTGGGGCAGAATATTGTCCTCTCATTTATCTCGGGACTAACCGAAGGCATATGTAGATCTGGAAAATGCTGATGCCTGCAACTACTTGAAAATAAAAACAATGCATGTGGACAAGGCTGGTGCCTCACATGAGTCAGAGTACCTTCAGTTTTACTGTAAAGTTATGAATGGCTGATTTAATGCCTGTTTTAAAACAGCGGTGAAAATTAATGGAAATAAGTAAAATCCTAGAAATCTTTACAGTGGATTAATTTAAAAAGACAATCCATAACAATTTAAAAATGTGTATTTTAGCGTGACCGTCTGTCTTCTGAATGGTTGAGTGTTTTAGCAGAATGTTTGTTGCTAAATGAAATTATAAACCCAAAGTAAGTTGACTGTCCCAAGAGCAACCGATCAGAGTAAGACTGGAGCTTCAGTGTAAGTGCTGATCAGCATCCAATTCAGTGATAACAAATGCATCTGCCAGTCAGTGCAGAGGCATAAAACGGTCTTTTGTTCTGTTAGTAAGCTGGTTCCTATCCTCAGAGTATAGAGTTTGATTCCTTCCACCTTCAATTGCCTGTTGTATAACTCTGAGCAAGTCACTTCAGAGAGTGCTCACAGGATGCTCCTGAAACGGGACATCTGTGCCCAGTAAAGTCACCCTGTCTATTGTTTAAATGAAATGGGTACTCAGATAGTATATTTTATGAGCTCATTTCTGTAGTTTGCAAGTTTAACAAAACTTTTTATAACATTTTCAGAACTGGTACCTTCCAGCATATTGAAAAGCCAGGAGAGCATGTGGAGGGCACCAAACAGGTTATTGCATAGGGTGGATGATAGCCTAGCTGCAGTTGGAAAAGAAATGCAAGATTTTTTGGACTCAGAGATCGTGATAACATTGGTTAGTGAACAGTACATTTGTAGTCAGAAAACAATTAGCAATTGAATTGATCTGTGTACATCAGAGGTTTAGCTAGCTGTCCTGGCACCCTGCAACACCCTCAACTTTAAGTTGAGGTGCGAAAAAAAAAAAAGGAATGTGCCTTGATCTAGCACTCAACTGTAGCAAGCTAGCCTGATCTATTCTTCCCAATCCATGGGGTAGGAGTGAGGAAACCAGAAATGTTTTAACACATAAATACTCACACAACTTGTAAAGAAACCAAAGGTTCTGTGATAAGTTTGCTTGCAAAAGGAATTAAGGTCCTCAGAGTATGTTCTGAAGTCAAAATAGGAGGGACATTGTCAATGTCTGAGAAACAAGAATTCAAAGGATTTGTACCAAGGAGTAATGGCTTATTTTAACAGCTAACTAGCGGAACCATTTAAATACGACACAACACATAAAATATGTCAGGTGAGATACTAAATCAGAAGCTCTATCAAATATCGGAATCCTATGCACAGCAGTTAAGAAGGAGGGTCAAAAATGCTTGAAACTTGGACCATAAAAGAATCCCATAGTGAATGGAATAACCACACTGTTCTGGTGTGTAAACCTGATGGGTCTATAACATTGTGTAATAACTTCAGAAAATGAAATAGTGTATCTAAATTTCACCCACACTCCATGCCCAACTGGAGGAATGGTTTGAAGTAGTAGTCAAGCCTAGGTGTCTGTCCACTTAGGACCTAACTAAAGTCTGTTGAGAAACTGGTCAAGACTAGGTGTCTGTCCGCTTAGAACCTAACCAAAGTCCATTGAGAAATTGGTCAAGGCTAGGTGTCTGTCCACTTAGGACTTAACTAAAGTCTGTTGAGAAATTGGTCAAGACTAGGTGTCTGTCTGCTTAGAACCTAACCAAAGTCCATTGAGAAATTGGTCAAACTAGGTGCCTGTCCATTTAGGACCTAACTAAAGTATGTTGAGAAATTCCACTTACCCCAGCAGCTTTTGAAAAAAATAGAACTTTCCACACAAGATGGGGTCTTCCATTACAGAGTCTTGCCTTTTGGTCTTCACAGAATACCTGCAACATTCTAAAGACTGAAGAATAAAATTGTTAGACCACATACCAGATAAACACTAGCCTATCTGGTTAATGTAGGATTATTT